>NC_091118.1:47168968-47537718 GCF_040183065.1 Periplaneta americana
AAAGCATGCGTAATTAATATCTGACTACAGTTAAATTCTTCTAAATGATCAAATATAACTTCAGATATTCTTTCGGCAGTCCTGTCATCTGAAAGTCCTACTATTTCTTATGTTTTATTATAGCTTATTTTATTTATTTTTATGTAATTTTGTTTTTATTAATTTTATTTTTTATATTATATCATTTTAAATGATTTATTATTTCGTTTATTGTATTCTTTTAAAATGACTAACGAACTGCATTTAAGGAGGCTACAAGATACTTGAAAATTCGTACTGTAGTCTCTGACAGGGTTTTCACTCCACCACCAGAAAGAAGGGTCGTAGTATTAGGATATACGGTCATATCCTCAAGCTCTGTTAAAGTCAAGCCATACCCCACCCTCCGCACCCTCCCCTGTCCGTAACTTCACTGCTAGAAAAAACCGTTTGCTATAAGATATTTGGATGGTTCCTCGAAAAGTATTCCCAAGATCTGAGATGTGCAGTGGCGACAACTCACGACAGAAAGTGGAAGTTTGAAGAAAATTATTACGTAGGAACGCATTAAAAATCAAAATCTGTAATTAAAATGTTTTCTATCCTCAGAGGCACAAAATTAAACTCTAGGATCATCCTCATATCCTTCATGGAGGAATCGCCACTGATAAATAGTTAATTTAATATTGTTTAATTCTAAAGTGCTTATTTATGGTATTTATTTAAAATGAATCGAATTTTATTTTCTGTAATGACATTATTCATTACAATTTCAAACAACTCATTTGTTTTATAATGATGAGTGAATCGCTTCAATTATCTATTACATTGTTGTCCCGAAGCAATAATGAAGCAATAATTAACGAGAAGCCTCTGCCTTATTATTGCTGGCAGCATAAAGTCAAAAATGAAAAGAAATGTCAAAATCATATTTCAAATTTTTTAAATGACGATAATGGTGACGTCGTTGATGAACACTGAAGTTGATAGTAAAATGATGAATAATTAATCTTAATATATCCACCTGAAGGACCTGTTCCATTTATTAAATGTTATAATTTGTGTTGTAACTACATGCAAGGTAGGGCTTTTTCTCAGGAGTCCAGAGGCCGAACATTCTTACAATCCCAACCATGCTGACAATAACAATCACGAACAGCATAAACGTTTCACGCAAATAACCGGATTCGATTAATCCCCTGTCACTTTTTAATTCCACTATATCGAAACACAATATTACATCACAAAGACGCATACTTCCTGAACATGCTCTAATAATATTTATCAGTAGATAGGAATCCTGTTTACCACAATTCACTACGCATGCGTTGTCCTCCAGTGGCGGATTAAGGATTCCCTAAAGGGGAGGGCTAACTTTTTTTCCGACTATTGTAGCCACTCGCCCTGGCTGCTGCTAGGACGAATCCACTATGCTCAGCGCATTTCGAACTGGTGGATCAAGGTCACTTACAGACCGATTATTTAGTACTGACAGCTCAGCGACGCGAAAGAGAGGAAGTAATAGGAGTAGTGGGGAGAACTCCGGAGTAGAGATAAGGGCGAGCGGTCAGTAAAGGAATGAAGTACAGCTTAACTGTATTAGAAACATACCTCTCTACCGCACGCATGACATCCGTTCGCTCCGAAGGCAAGCGAGTGAGTAACCCAAACACCCCTTGGCGTAACTAAATGGACTCGCCTGATCCAGGCGCAGATCTCCGGCGACTGTCAGGACTAAATAATCGTACTGTACAAACGTAGAAACCATGCACGCTTCACTGAACTGAAGCACTGGTAATCCCGCCTGTCCCAGCTTACATTAACTGAGGAGAATAGTCCAGGAATGGAGTAATCACACGTGCAGTCCATTATTTGACCCTGATCCGCCAGTTAAAAATGCGCTCAATTTAATTACTATTCAAGGTGTCGCGATCCCTAGCAAACGCTTTGGTGACGTACCGTCATTTCCCATAACTATGGTTTTGGAACACAACTGTGGTCCACGATACAACCATTCAAAGAATAATGTAGAAGTAACATAGACCGTTCGCAGATAGCTGCAGTGATTTGACTTAAACTACAGTACACCAAAAATGTAGATATGGAGTACAAAATTGGAATAGTTGTATTGTGGATCATAGTTTTGTTTCAGGATCATAGTTATGGGAAATGACGGTACTTATGTAAGGCAGAAATAAAACGGTTGGGTTTAATTTCATCAAGTAAAATAACTCTGTGAACTTAAATATAAGTGTTGTCATGCCAGCTCAATGGGGGGAGAGCCCTTAGCCCCTTCCTGTATCCGCTTATGCTGTTCCCCACATCCGAACTCCGTTCAAAAACTTCGCGGCTTTTCGTGATGGAAGCACAGATCACGGGACTCTCACTACTATGACTGCAATAACTAATTTCTTTTTTGTAAGCTAATGCTGTGACTATTTCTAAAAAGTAGAACAAACATGGTCTGAGTGCAGAAGAATATCTCTCCGCTCTTTCTGTACAAATACACATTCCTAAGAATTTACAGTAGCCATTTGGGCTACAGGAAGTTCTCGAACACACTATTTCATTCCTGATGTACAATTATTCAAATTGTCACGAAATTTTTATGAGCTCAGTTTTTATTACCAAATGTTGTATTTTTGTACTTAAACTAATGATAGGCCTGTTTCACAAAGTTGAAATAGTATCATGAACTTAATAATTCTTCATATTTCAGTGCCGATTAATTGTAAGGTAGTTCTGTTCTTACTGCAGATATTGTCTTTGATAGGATTTAATTGTATGTACATAACTTATTTGACGTTGCTCTTGTGTTCATATATAAAAGCTGTTTTTGTGTTTTTATACCAGTAAACAAATCACTCATTGAACAAATCTGTGGTGATTGTATCCGCAGCATAGTTTGATATCTTTTGTAAATAAATTCATTTATATTTATGTATATTAGTGTTTATTAAATAGTGCACTTCCTTCAATTTTCCTATAATTTCCCGTTCTCCCAAGTCCTTTACATTAAAACAATGACATGATTTCTTCTTTCTTGAGCTTCTTGTCAGGATTTAGCCATTTGGCTCATAGATAATTTCAATTTCAGCCTTATAGCTGATTAGATCAAAACTGATATCCGTGTTTTATGAACAAGATTCCTATTCGATTATTCTTATGAGTACGTCTCCCTTTAACTGCATGGCTGGCGAATGCCCTAATGTTCAGTTCAATTCATCACTCCTCACTGGTGTTTATGTTATCCTTCGGGCATCAGGTCTTTTTGTGTAAGTATAACTGTCAGATAGGGGAATTTGTCTAATTCACCCCCTATAAGGAGGTACTTTCTTTATACAAACATAATCATTATTGCTACACAAATAATAATTTAAGCTAGTGTGCACTCAATGTTGGTTGCTTGACGGTTGTCAGTCCACTTTGAGATCTGTGGATATAGAGGGAAAAATTTGATCGGTGTCTGGTTGGTAGAGCGTTGGCACGTTTAACCAAAGGTCCCGGGACCGATACCCGGCCCCGGAACAATTTTTTCCCTCGAAATTATTCAAATCAACTTTACAGGGAGTTATACCTGAAAGCTCGAGTTGAATAATTTAAGCTATCCTCAACTCCAGTACAAAGTTTCATAAAAATCTTTCAGATAACTAACAGGTTATTAAAATTTGCCAAAATGCATCACCTATAGGAAGGTAGTTTCTTTTATACGAACGTTATCAGAGTTTGTGCACAAAAATTAAATGCTGCTACAACTTTTGTAAAACGTTTTACAAAAATTTGTACATAGGAAAGAGATTAGTAATTTTATCTAAGTGTACCCCCTATAACGGGGAAGTTAGAAACTACGTAATCAGAGTTCGTACACAGAAATAGATCCTAAATGCTCTACGAACATTCTTAAAAATCTGTTATACAGGAGAGTATTTCGATGGTTCAGAATGACAAGGTTCTATCTAGTGTTTAGTAAATTTGGTTGTTAATAAAATCAATGCAGATAAGAACCTTTTCAAACTAACTTTATCATGAACAATAATTGAGATATCAATATATAATTTATATGATTTATATAGCAGAATTCAATGCAACAAAAATGTCAGATACAACCTTGTCATTCTGAGCCCCCGATTTATTAACGTTTTTAAATGCACTACCTATAATAGCTTAGTTTATTTTATGCAGACGTAATCAGAGTTAGTAAAGGTAAAGTTGACTCCATGACAGGCCAAATCAACCCAGAGGGTGGCGAGAGATTAAGCTTTCACTTTTACAGTTAATTGGCATTTAAAGGCAGTACCTGATTCCATGCCTTTTTCAAATAATTTTGCCAACGATCATAATTCTCTTTGCATACAAAGTAATATTAAATTCACATTTTGTGCGGTCTTTTTATGTATTTTGATAATTATAGTTCCCTTGGCTTTCATATGTAGTTAACTGTAAAATCATTTTATATTATTAAGTTTTATCTTAAGTATGCTGTAATAAAATAGATATTGACATAATTTTAAGTATAATATAGGCCTAAGCTTAAATCTAAATAGGGTAGATATTTTCTGCTTTTCTTAATAATTTATAGTTCCCTTGATTTTCATATGTAGCTAACTGAAAAGCATTATTGTTAAATTTTATCGTAATTATTTTGTAATATTAACATACTTTTAAGTATGATATAAGCCTAAATCTGTACTGTAAATAGTTTGTAAGAAAATAGATATTGACGTAATTCATAGTATAATATAGGCCCAAGCCTAAATCTAAGTACATATTTTCTGTCCTCTTTTTTCGAACAATGTCCTCCTTTTTGAAGCTTTGTGTCCTCTTTTCTATCGATGTGAATCTGGTCACCTTACCTATAACTCCCGTGCACAGTTTCATAAAATTATGCTAGATAGGAGAGAAATCATACCCTACATTTCTTCCAGCTACATTTGCATTCTCACACTTAAAATTACACAGGGGGTTGCAACCTCAATATCTCCCCCTTCTCCCAATATTCATCTTCAATAATTGTGTCAGCGCTACCCCTATTCCTTCATTCTGTCTTGAATTTCTAGCTCTTAATAACACGTAAAGCATAACAATGTCGGCCTCAATAGTAATAATTTATCCGTAACTATGGAAACGACTGAATTGCTGATTCTATCATTTCAAGCGAATGTAAAATGAAGATAGCAATAAATAATTTTGAGTTTTATGGAATCGAATTCATCCATTTCCAATGGAATATGGGAAATGCTGCCAATTCTACGGCAAGCGGCAAAATGAAGAACAATGCCTTCACAAATTGTTCCTTGTCAGGTACGTCATCAGTATTATATTACCGTACGCTTCTTCCTTGCAGCAATAACATATTATAAAATTTCACAAATTATTCCAAGGAAATTAGTTTTCTAAGCATATTATATATTTTTGTTGTTGTTGTTCTCTTTGAAATTGATTTCGGGCCGGGAAATGAATTTTACATACTCTTGCATTTAGCCGTACTACGTTCTGTCCCATTTCTTTTCCGACAGAACGAACTTTAGAACTACCCTCACAAGATGAAGAGTAAAACCACGAGTGCCCACAGAAAAATTTTAGCATTAAGTAGCCTATATTAAAAGTAGACCATTGAAATAATATTGATTATAGGCCAAAAAATATTATGCAGGTGAGAATGGAAACTTAGGCCATCGTGGAAACTTCATAATAATAACATCCACTACTTCCCTTACTTAATTGCTTTATACACATTATAATGAAATTCATTTGGCATTATTTTTACTGCTTAGCAAATTAAATAAATTCCAAACAATGTAGCTAGAACATATTTGGTGAAGAATGGGTAGAACGGAGAAAATTATCTCCGGCACCGGGATACGAACCCGGGTTTTCAGTTCTACGTGCTGACGATTTAACCACTAAGCCACACCGGATTCCAGTTCCGATGCCGGATTGAATCCTTCTCAGTTTAAGTTCTACCTCTCGGTTCCCCTTTGGATTCAATTTGGCATCGGAACTAGAATCCAGCGTGGCTTAATGGATAAGGCATCAGCACGTAGAGCTGAAAACCCGGGTTCGAGTCCCGGTGCCGGAGAGAATTTCTCTGTTCTACTCATTCTTCACCATAGGTCACTCATGTCAACTGATGCCCATAGGCGCAAGCGCGCGCTTTAGAGCCCAGGAGAGCCTACGCGCTTTACAGCGGAAAGGAAAGAGACAGACGGTAGAGACAGTATATGCCGCTTGGTCGAGCTATATTCAGGGATGGCCAGCACTGATTCAGTAGATAAAGGGAAGAGAACTTATTAAAACTGTATCCATGTTAATTTTTAAAACTGTCCGAGAAGTATAAATTTATCACACGCTTGCTTTTTTATTCGAAAGGAATATTTTCTCAACTTTTTTTTTACAGAAAAGTGAAACTTTCAGATATGTTTGTTTAGTAGCATTACAGGTACCGAAACAATGTTTTCAGTAAATTTAATATATCGTAAATACGTATTACTGAAGATAGTATATTGAGAAATGATATGGTCAAAATTCTTACAGTGATCATTGATTCATTATGATAATAAATAAAGTCAATATTACAGCTGTATGATCATACGACTCTAATATAGACTTTTATTTATTACCATGCTGAAGATAATATATTAAAATGTTTTTAAATATTTGCATGGAAAATGTTTGTAAGAAAATTAATCAACAAAGCAACTACTGTTACATCATAAATAAAAGATATGTGCCCATGTGTTGTAAAAACATCTGCTCTATAGCTTCAGCAGATTTCGAGAAAATAATTTAACATTCTGATGATAGAAAGTTGTGCACCAATATCAACATAAAAAGCATAATGCGATAAGAGTTTTGTTATATAATATTAGTTAGCCCTGGTTGAGTGTTAGAGAAGGCCTTATGGCCTTACCTCTGCCAGGTTAAATAAACCATTATTATTATTATTATTATTATTATTATTATTATTATTACAGTTAAAACATATACTGTACCTAGGTAACTTTGCTTTGTACTATAACATTGTTTTGATTAGTTTATTGATTACTTTTATAAGATTGAAAATACCATCAATATCAATTCCAACTTATCATGTCATAGCCTACTCAAACTCTTTCTTTGGGATATCACTTTCTTTAAGAATGATGTGTTTCACTCACTTAGTACAGCATAGTTGTACTACTATAGATTTTATGTGAATATTCCTTCTTAACTCTTTATTATGTTACTAACGTTCGAAACACATCCGCAATATTAAGAAATTGGTGTTAGTACTTTTGTTTTACAGACAATATAGAAAATATCAAACAGAAAGTAGCCACATAAAAATAACGACATAAAATTTCACGTTCCGTTTGAAGTTATTACACCGCTGTGTTCTTAATCCAATAGGCTGCTTATTTATATATATATATAATCCTTCCTCCTTCCATACCTAGCGCTTCATGCCCGCGCACGACGTCAAGGTCAGAAAAATGTGTTTGCTTTGACATCACTGCCATATGGTAATGCAGAAACCCTGCACGGAAATATCATATGTACTTCGGTACATCATAGTAATAGAACATAGTTGGTTACGTCAGATACATTTAAATTTGTTTCAAATATAACAACACAAAAAATTCAAGAGTACTTGAAATACTCGTATTAGAATGCAAACAGCGAATAATTTTGATCGGATCGGCGAAAGAATGTGCTATCTGACGGGAGTATGGTTTATACAACTTGCATAGGAGATTCTAGTTGCCTTCTAAATGAAGCACTCTTCCGGAATTAACATTCTTAGCACCACCTGCAACGTCTTTGACACGAAAATCTCCTAAACTACTATAGATAAACGTATGAAATTTTACTTAAAACTGTTAAAGTTGAATAAACAAACTTTCCTTTTTACGGTAACATCCCCCTAAGACAGTGATTTCAAAGCAAGCGCTAAGTATGGAAAGAGGAAGAGTTGTGTATATGAATAAGCAGCCTGTTGGATTAAGAAAACAGTGGTGCACAAACTTCAAACGGAACGTGAAATTTTATGTCGTTATTTTTATATGGCTTCTTTCTGTTTGATATTATCTATATTGTCTGTAAAACAAAAGTAGGCCTACTAATACCAATTTCTTAATATTGCAGTTGTGTTTTAAATGTTAATAACATAATAAAGAGTTAAGAAGGAATATTCACTCAAATTCCATAGTAGTACAACTATACTGTACTAAATGGATGAAACACATCATTCATAAAGAAAGTGATATCCGAATAAAAGAGATTGAGTATGACATGATAATTTGGGATTGGTATTGATGATATCTTTAGCCTTACAAAAGTAATCAATAAACTAATCAAAACAATATTACAGTAAAAAATTAAGTTACCTAGGTGCTGTATATATTTTAATTATAACTAATATTCCATAACAAAACTCTCATCGCATTATGCTTTTAAGGTCATATTGGTGAGCAACTTCCTATCATCAGAAAATTAAATAATTTTCTCGAAATGTGCTGAAGCTACACAACACATGGACACGTATCTTTTGCTTATGATGTAACAGTAGTTGCTTTGTTAATTCATTTCCATGCGAATATTTTCAAAATTTTCAATACACTATCTTCAGTAATACGTATATACGGTATATTAGATTTACGAAAACATTCTGTAAGGCTACTAAATAAATAGGCCTATATCTGAAAATTTCACTTTTCTATAAATTGAAGTTGAGAAAATATTTTTCTTTTGAACAAAAAAATCAAACTTGTGAAAAATGAACACTAAAATTAAAACTTACATTCTTATAATGCACTTATACTTCTCAGGCAAATCTAAAAATTAACATGGATACAGTTTTAATAAGTTCTCTTCCCTTTATCTGTTGAATCAGTGCTGGCCATCCCTGAATATAGCTCGACCAAGCGGCATATACTATTTCTTTCGTCTGCCTCTTTCCTTTCCGCTGTAAAGCGCTCAGGCTCTCCTGAGCTCTAAAGCGCGCGCTTGTCCCTATGGGCATCAATTTGCATGACTCCCCTAAGACAACTATGTTATGGACAATAAATACTGTACCCAGTACAACGTGGTACAGCTAGTAACTTGAATTATGTCTGTGAAATGGACAGCTAGAGTAAGAAATGGAGTGTGTGAAGAAATAATAGTCTTGAAACTGAGCAGAAAGAGAAAATAAATTGCCTAGGTCACTGGTAAAAAAAAATCTACCTACTGAATGATGCACTGGTAGGAATGGTGAACGGGAGAGACGTTCCGGGCAGAAGAAGATATCAGGTGATGATTAGGGCCGTGACATCGGTATGTTTGTGTTAGTCTGAGGTGAACACACGACGCCGGACAGAATGTAGTCGGCGTTTCAAGTACAGGCAGCGGAAGCGAATTTTACACACGTCTAAGCAAGCACGTTCCGTGTTTTGTATACGATTATTGCGTGTTATAAAATCAAGACAATACAAGCATTGTATGTAAGAGTTAATATCGGAGAGGTCTAAAATTCTGGTGAGGTTGAGAAATCATATTTAAATTGTCACAAATGTGGTAAAATATAAGTCTGAAAAGATATATATATATATATATATATATATATATATATATATATATATATTTAGAGTTTTGCATTACAGTTTTAGAATGCCGAAAAGGTATATGGTGTGAAATTTTGCTTTCCCTATATTTAACTGTTACATTAATTTATTTATCACATCTATTTTGTAGCTTACTTTTCTTGCATGTTTTTCGCCTAGTTTCGGTTCTTGCTGCAATAAACAACAGCATTCATTTTCAAAGTTTCAAATGAAAATGACCGCAGAGTGTCGGATAGTATAACCTTGTATGCGGAAAAACTGCGTTCTACATAGACTGAAACCAAGGGTGCATATGTAAAATATTTCATATCATCAATTTCATTTCTACATCAAGTTTATAACAGTCGTACTGACTTGTCATCTGACAAAACTGTTGCAATTTTGCATAATGTATTGAAACCACAGTTTTTTGTATTACTGTGTTCATTTTCGCACACACCTTTTTTGCTTATATCATCATACGCCATATACGTTTTCGGCATTCCAAAACTGTAATGCAAAACTCTAAATATTTAAGAAAAAAAAAACATCTTTTCATATCTATGTTTTACCAGATTTGTGACAATTTTAGATCCTTTTTTTTTACCTTGGGGATTTAATTGAAGTCAATTTTATGGCAGGCAGAGTAACTATCTCATGCCCCCATGTTTTAAATTGCTACCAGTGCACTTCATTAGAACCAGGTACCCAGCTTCGAAGCCGTTAGCCCTGTGAACTTACAATATAGGCTACTTATTTTCCCCTATTATCATAGTACAGGGTTGTTATCTAAGAAATGAGCAAATTCTTTGTGATAGAAGAGAAAGAGTGGGGAAGGTAAACGGTCCGTGGTCCATTAGATCATTCCGATGTTAACCCTTATATACAATGATTGTATTGTCTTGATTTTATACGCAGTAATCGTATACAAAACACGGAACGTGCTTCCTTAGGCGTGTGTCAAATTCGCTTCCGCTGCCTGTACTGAAAACACGTCGGCTACATTCTGTCCGGCGTCGTATGTTCACCTTCAAACGAATACAAATATACCGATGTCACGGCCCTAGTGATGATATACTTACTTACTGGCTTTTAAGGAACCAAATCTTATAACCTTTTTTCTTTGCTGTGGTCGTGCCGTAGAGTCAGTCCCATTCCGAGGCTTACTGTTAGGTTTCGTAACAAGCCGTTTTTTTACGGTGATGGGTTGTTAGCCCTTCGCCCAACCCCCAAGCTGGAGGACCACCCCTTATCGGCTGTCCACGACTGCTTATTCAATATATTCGCAGCTACCCTCCATATCTGGAGGCCATCTCCTCTATCCGCAACCTGAGGACGCGCCATGCCGTGGTGATAGGGACCCACAATACATGGCTAGTGATGATATATGAATCATAATATGCGAACTTCCTCGAAATTTACTACAGATGTCCAGAGGGATATGGGTTTCTATTTAAAAATTTGTTTTAATTGGAGCACGCTCTCGAAGTTTTGACCAAACCTTATCAATAATTCTGTATTTGACGGTTCTGGCTAAATGTCAAATATTTGCGGAAGTGTTGTAGCTAATGTGAATGTTGTTTCACGTTTAAATTTATCAGCACTTTCTCAAACATTCTGGAACAATGATCATCATGTAATGCTACAAAAAGTCACGGCGGTCGTAAGCGGATGAAATCCTTCATGTAGGTCATGGCGACAAGAATTTTGGGAACGTCACGTGTGTTCCCAAACGGGAGCCGGTAGCCAGCGTGCCGTGCTCAGCAGAGCGTCGGCTGACTCAGGTCTCTGCTGTTTTGCTCCAAGACTCACGTAAGCGGGAGTTTCATCACATTCTCCATGTTCGGAAATAATAACCCATGCACAACACATCGTATTCCTATGACGCAGCGGGTCATGACCTTCCGGTCAGTTCCCTCGTATGTGCACCACACCGACCAATACCAAACACGGTATCAATTAGCTGTGGGTGGAAAATATATCTCCCAACTTTTTTGCATTCGTTAATTAATTGATCCACTGCTATGATTATGTTGATACCGTACTCGTTTCCCAATCCATCCTTTGTTCGATTCCCGGCCTAGATTGAGATTTGAAGAGTCCACTGTAAGAATACATTTTGTAGGAGAAGCAATTGAAAGTTTGAAATGCTTAGCGCTCAAAGCTTAACTGTGATTTTCCGATCATTACTGGACAATGACGATCAGTGTTAATGCCATATAACTCTGTATGTACATTCTATATGTCTTAAGCTATGCATTGACAGTCTTGGTTTATTTTCGACAAGAAAGTGACATCCATCATTCTTGCAGTGGACTCTTCATTTATCTCAATTCCTCGGAACTGGCTATTTGTTCCTTGTGGTGGACTTGTCCTGTGATGTCTTTGTGGTGGCCCGCAATGTGAATATGTCTACACCTTTTCCAGTTGTAATCCAAAAAAATTACAAATAATCAGTTGTGTTTCAGATTGATAAATTGTATTTCAGAAAATATAAATTTCATTTCAGATTAATAGGTTAATTTTTATTCCAGAAAATATCATTTGTATTTCAGATTAGCAACTTCAATTTGAGAAAGCATCAATTATTGTATTTTATAAGATAAAGCTAATGTAAGAGAGGGTTTGGAATTGAAAGGGTTACATCAGCTGCTTGTCTATGCGGATGACGTGAATATGTTAGGAGAAAATCCACAAACGATTAGGGAAAATATGGGAATTTTACTTGAAGCAAGTAAAGAGGTAGGTTTGGAAGTAAATCCCGAAAAGACAAAGTATATGATTATATCTCGTGACGAGAATATTGTACGAAATGGGAATATAAAAATTGGAAATTTATCCTTTGAAGAGGTGGAAAAATTCAAATACCTGGAAGCAACAGTAACAAATGAAGAGTCCACTGCAAGAATGATGGATGTCACTTTCTTGTCGAAAATGAACCAAGACTGTCAATGCATAGCTTAAGACATATAGAATGTACATACAGAGTTATATGGCATTAATACTGATAGTCATTGTCCAGTAATGATCGGAAAATCTCAGTTAAGCTTTGAGCGCTAAGCATTTCAAACTTCCAATTGCTTCTCCTACAAAATGTATTCCAAATGACATCCATCATTCTTGCAGTGGACTCTTCAAATGTAAATGATACTCGGGAGGAAATTAAACACAGAATAAATATGGGAAATGCCTGTTATTATTCGGTTGAGAAGCGGTAAATCCTCAGCAATAAATCTCAATAAACAAATTACGCAACCAAAAATAGATATGGCTCATTTGATTTTCCACTAAGGCTTCAAGAGAATATACGATCATAATCGAAACAGGAAATTCTGTCTAGCTCACCAATTCGATTCGAGCTCTCTTCCATTTAAATACATTGTGAAGAGAAATTCTTTCCGATTCGATTCCGCTGAGTAGGAGCGGGCCTTTATTGTTAAATTATGTTTTCTGAAATACAAATCACACTTTCTTAAATAAAACGAACAGATCTGAAATGTAAATGATACTTTCTCAAATAAAAGCAATAAATCTGAAATTTTCGATAAATCTAAATTATAAATGATAGGCCTACTTTCTGAAAACTAATTGACAAATAGGCTAAAGAACATGGCAATATTTTCATTTCGTTGCAGACAGATTTACATGACGAAAAATAATTGGACGTGAGCAATTTTACACAAATGTACTTAAATTTACGTTTTTTCCATTACTGCGTAAAATAAGTATAATAAGAAACTAAGTAGGCTATATGACAATTTATATGGTATATTATTAGATTTGTATCGCTCACCAGAAAAAAAAATTAGAAGATAATCTGGCGGTATTGGAGCAATAGACCTAGTGGAATAAAAAAGGCTCGAAACAATACGAAACAATCTAAAAATTTGTTTCATAGCTTCTTTTTCAACCAAGACATCGGAAGATATTCCCCGTATGGGGCCCTGGGCATAGAAACATCAATGAAGTTATGACTTCCCGTCATATGTTGAACGAACTGGTCTAAATTGCTTCCGCAGCAACTCATTTGCAACGTGTTTTCTTTTCCGCAAAGCAGTAAGCGCTTCAGAATGCTGTTCTTTTCCTCACGCTCTTGTATCAGCAATTAATATCATCACAGGTAGAAAACCCAGAGCAATTAAAGACACAATGAAACTACGGCAAGCAATGGTAATAATTTTGATAATGTACGAACTGATACCTAAGCATGTGTGTGGGAAACCAGGAGACACAAACTAAAGACAAAAGTGACAAGAAAATTCAGAAGTAAGGGCAGGGTTTTTCACTGCAAACCCAGCATTCTCCAATCTTCCCTTTTTTTCTGCCTTCCTCTTCGACTTCGCATATGATCCATATTACTTATTGTCGGGCTTAGGCTCCGAGACGACTTAAGAATGAAGTCAAGTTACAGTGCAACGGAGTATAGATGGAGTGAGGTGCGCGTTGAGTTTTGTTTACCTGTGCGTTAATGTACAATTCGGTTCGTGATCAGAGTTATTCTTCCGTCTCTCCATACGAAACGAACTCAGGCCATTACAGTACACTTTGAATTCATAGTGAACAGTTTCCTCGAACTAGTTCCAAGTATGTACAGTAGCGGCAAAAAAAAAAAAAACCGGAGACCCTTGTAGCTGATTTCAGAACCTTGTTCACTCCAGAGCACGATAGATTGGTAACTAAGACTTTCGTGGTTCGAATCCTGCCTGGGAAGGAAACTTTTTTTTTTTTTGTTCCTTATTCAAATTTATTCTCAATACTTTTCGATTGCTGGTAAAATTCATGTTCTGGGAATAATAAGTTAATTAAGTAGTAAAATATCGCTGCACTCGAAAAGTATTGGGAATAAATTTGAATAAGGAACAAAAAAAAGTTTCCTTCCCAGGCAGGATTCGAACCACGAAAGTCTTAGTTACCAGTCTATCGTGCTCTGGATTGAACAAGGCTCCGATATCAGTTATAAGGGTCGGTCCGTTTTTTCTTTTTTTCACTACTGTACATGTTTGTTCATTGTAACGCTAACGCCTTCAACGTCATCGAGGGACATGGAAACTTCATTTTCCACCGTCACTAGATTGTACTATTAACAGTAGAATATAACGCAGCACATTGACGTTGTTGTTTACATTCACAGTATGTATGTCTATTATGTTCAAGGAACTCTATAGTCAATTGTGCGTACAATGGTTGCTAAAGTTCTCGAATCCTAAGCCTGTTTATTGTGGCCTATCATCTAATATCTTTTTCTGCCCCTAACTCTTCTCCCACTCACCATTTCTACCAGTGCATCATTCAGTAGGTAGATTCTTCTAAGTCAGTGAACCAGCCAATTTCACTTCCTCTCCTGGTCAGTTTCAAGATAACTTTCTTCACCCATTCTTTCTAGCACAGCTTCATTTCTTATTCTGTCTCTCCATTTCACACGCTCCATTCGTACACATTTCAAATGCTTCTAGTCATTTCTCTTCACTTAGTCGTAATGTCCATGTTAGGACAATACTTAGGTGAAATATCGCACTCACATGGAGAAGAGGGAGAGAAAAATGAATGATAAAGAGGATTATTGACGGAATTTATGACAATGGCTTAATTTCTAAATTTGAATATGTTAAGGCTGTTAGTTTCAAATGCCTTCCTGTTATCAACATCTATCAAGTTTTGGAATTAGCTTATATAATGTGATTTCTAATTATGACAACTAATAATATTTTAACTCTTGCAAAAATATCTACAATGCATAATTTTTAACTATGCCTGTACATTTACGTGTATTAAAAGTCCTATTTTTTTAAGTGGGAAGGAAATTTATGCACTGTAATAGATTTCCTCTATCAACAAACGGGACCGAGCAGGGTTGTTTAGAGTTTTCAAGGCGGGGCCAATATGGTTGTCCCTCTCTTGACGAGACCGATTTTGGTTTTTAAACCAGGAAATGGAACCAAGCGAGGATGCAGCCGATTATTTAATATACAGAGTGTTAAAAAAAGTATCCAATATTTTAGGAGTTGCTAGTATGCATCAAAATAAGAAAATAATGTCTAATAAACATGGGTCCTACAACACATACTTTCTGAGATCTGAACACTTGTCCATAGGAGGTGCTCAATGTGACGTCCATTCATGGCAACGCATTTCTCTGCCCTTCGGCGAAGGAATCACGCACTCTTTGCAATTTGTTTTAATACGTTAATAAGAAAGTCCTGATAACGATCCCCAGTTAATCTCTGTAGTAGCACCTATGGCCCTATTAATCTATCGCCAAGAACGTATGCCCGTAAGTTGATTGAGAATCGGTGCTGATGCCTTGTTTTTTCAACTGCATGGGGATTTTAATCAGCCTACACATGCTGATTACGAAAATTCACAACACCATCTCTGTTGAACCCCGCTCATATCCGCAACCTGACTTTTGTTTTCAGTATTCCTTGCGACGTATCATTATTTCATGCCAGGGATGTTAACTACAGTAGACTGCTGTACTGTGGGGCAGAGAAATGCATTGCCATGAATGGACGTCACATTGAGCACCTCCTATGAATAAGTATTCAGATCTCAGAAAGTAGGTTTATGTGTTGTAGGACCCAAGTTTATTAGACATTATTTTCTTGTTTTGATGCATACTATCACCTGCTAAAATATTGGATACTTTTTAACATCCTGTATACATAACAGCAGAAAATATCCAACAAATGCAAAAAAAGGCAAAATAAGGCATTAACCCTTAAAATAGGCAACGGAAGATAAAACAGGCAAAAAAGGCAAAAAAAACTGACGCCACAGTCCCAAAATGTGGGAAAACATGTTTTTCTTTATTGAACTCTTTCCTATATCTATCCGGTTAAAAAGGCATTTTGCCTAACTTCAGGATCTAGCCATAACATAAGAGAGTTCGTCTTCGTCTGAACGTCAAGAAACGGTTTCTTACAGTGAGAAGCGACGATCTGACTCGGCTTAGCGTTTCAACATCTCCGCAGTAAAAGCTCTGGAGTGCGGTGAGGCTGGGAATCGATCCCAGACGCAAAATTTCCGCGTTTGTACGCCGATGTTTTCCGTTCCACGAAGGCAGCTGAAGGTCATGCAAATGCGTTAGGCCCTAGTTTATAGGAGGTCCAGCAGACAAAGGAATCGTAACAGCAAGCAGACCTTCAGCCGACTGCAGACAGCTTTCCCCGCTCTTGGACCTCTGACCTCCCTGTGGTACAGTACTACCAGACAGTGTTGCCAATATTACTATTTTCCTTTGAATTTGGTGGATTTCATAACAGAAATATAGTGAAAATATTTTCCACACATTTATAATATGAGAAAAGGTCCATTTTTCTCTAATTCTAAATCTAATTTAATAGAAACATGAAAACGAAATTTGTAAACATCGATTTTCGTGTCTTGGGATGAGCGTCTGAGACAATAAGGAACTTAATTTGTACAGATAGGGAGATGGTGAGAAGTCGAAGGCCATTTTAAGCTATAAATCTCAACTTCGAGTAACATTTCAAAGTGTTCGGACACTATAAAATTTGTATAATGAAATGAAAATTGTTATTGTTTGCCATTTCCTGGAACCAAAGTCATGCTCGTCTAGTCCATTAAAAATCGACAGATGCATAGATTTACTAGGCTGTATATCTTCATGCACGAGAAGTATAAGGGGAAACACAAGGAGAACAAGGAGAAGAAAAGGGGGAAAACAAGAAGAAAAGGGAGAATGCAGATACAAAAGGGGAGTACATGGACGAAAGGGAGAATACATGGAGAACAAGGGGAATACAAGGAGAACAATGGGAATACAAGGAGAACAAGGGGAATACAAGGAGAACAGGGGGAATACAAGGAGAACAGGGAGAATATAAGGAGAACAATGGGAATACGAGTACAGGGGGAATACAAGGAGAACATTGGGAATACAAGAAGAACAAGGGGAATACAAGGAGTACAGGGGGAATATAAGAACAGGGGGAATACTAGGAGTACAGGGGGAATATAAGAACAGGGGGAATACTAGGAGTACAGGGGGAATATAAGAACAGGGGGAATACAAGGAGTACAGGGGGAATATAAGAACAGGGGGAATACAAGGAGTACAGGGGAAATATAAGAACAGGGGGAATATAAGAACAGGAGGAGTACTAGGAGTACAGGGGGAATATAAGAACAGGGGGAATACTAGGAGTACAGGGGGAATATAAGAACAGGGGGAATACTAGGAGTACAGGGGGAATATAAGAACAGGAGGAATACAAGGAGTACAGGGGGAATATAAGAACAGGGGAAATACAAGGAGTACAGGGGGAACATAAGAACAGGGGGAATATAAGAACAGGGGGAATACTAGTACAGGGGGAATATAAGAACAGGGGGAATACTAGGAGTACAGGGGGAATATAAGAACAGGGGGAATACTAGGAGTACAGGGGGAATATAAGAACAGGGGGAATACTAGGAGTACAGGGGGAATATAAGAACAGGGGGAATATAAGAACAGGGGGAATACTAGGAGTACAGGGGGAATATAAGAACAGGGGGAATACTAGGAGTACAGGGGGAATATAAGAACAGGGGGAATACTAGGAGTACAGGGGGAATATAAGGAGAACAAGCGGAATACAAGAATAACATGGGGAATACAAGGAGAACAAGGGGAATACAAGGAGAACAATGGGAATACAAGGAGTACAGGGGGAATATAAGGAGAACAAGCGGAATACAAGGAGAACATGGGGAATACAAGGAGAACAAGGGGAATACAAGGAGAACAATGGGAATACAAGGAGAACAAGGGGAATACAAGGATAACAATGGGAATACAAGGAGTACAGGGGGAATATAAGGAGAACAAGCGGAATACAAGGAGAACATGGGGAATACAAGGAGAACAAGGGTAATACAAGGAGAACAAGGGGAATACAAGAAGAACAAGGGGAATACAAGGAGAACAAGGGGAATACAAGGAGAACAAGGGGAATACAAGGAGAACAATGGGAATACAAGAAGAACAAGGGGAATACAAGGAGAACAGGGGGAATACAAGGAGAACAGGGGGAATACAAGGAGAACAAGGGGAATACAAGGAGAACAAGGGGAATACAAGAAGAACAAGGGGAATACAAGGAGAACAATGGGAATAAAAGGAGAACAAAGGGAATACAAGGAGAACAGGGGGAATACAAGGAGAACAAGGGGAATACAAGGAGAACAATAGTGAGACAAAGAGAACAATGGAAAGACTAGAGGAAGGGAAAGACATGGAGAACAATAGGAATATGAGGAAAACAAGGTAAAGACAAGGAGAACAAGGCGAAAACAAGGAGAAAAGATAGAATTTTTATGTAAAAGTCCATTTTCAAGTCACCTCCCACATTCCTAGCGAGGAGAAAGACGTAGTTCTACTTCAAAATCACACAAACAACGTAACATGTCCACACTCCATGAGTGAAGCCTGAAATATTCGTTTATCCTCAAATGCTACCGTCCCTAACTAGGATTTATTTGAGGCCCTAATGGTTGCAGAAAATTAGGAACAGAATAGTCATTGTTTAATGCCTTATTCTGGTGGAGATGTCGGAAGTGTTATTTTTATGGTTCTTTACTCAAAGGTGCATAATATACATTAGGCTAGTCTAGCAGTTCAGTGATTCTTCGTTGTCGTACAGTTAGTAGGCCTAACTGTTGATTGCTGAAATACTGTTATTAGACCTACGAGAGAGAGTCAAAAAGTAACGTTAATAATTGTTTCCTTAATTTAATATGTACAATAAGACTACAAACACTTTTTAACATAGTCCCCATTACGTTCAATGCAAGTATTCCTGTTATACTGTGTTGAAAAGCTGTGAAGTGTTTGTAGTCTTATTGTACTTACTGAATTAATAAAACAATTATTAAGGTTACTTTTTGACTCTCCCTCGTACTATAAGAAGAGTAGCAGAAGCATCCTTCTACCCATAACAACAGTATAGTGTAAGTTATGTGCTCTTAGTATCACCAACTCAAATAATTTCTTTTCAAGGCCGAATCAGTCAAAAACAATAGTGATCGTATATATCATTCGGTCAGGATGCACGGCGTACACTATGCTTAGCGTACAAGCGTGTAAGGGCGATATCTGTGAAATTCTCTATATTAGAAAGAAAATTCATTGTCCTTTTCTAACATCAGGTTCACAAATTCCTATGGTAAAGAAAATCGCTTATATCTGTCCACGCTTAATGAGTAATTCGTGAAATGTGCGTGAAGTACTCACGAAGCCATTGGCTTGTGGTAAATCTTAGGGTCACGAGTTTACTTGGAACTGAAGTAGACAACTTCCGGGTTTTGTCCACACTTATAAAGTCTATTAAAAATTCATCATCTATCTTGATGCCCACGTATTGCGATGGTACAACTGAACTCATGCTGTGGAATCGCAGCATTGCTAATTTACATTACTGTAGATGTCCTTGAGTGTGATCCGAAGAATAGAGTTCTGGCTGAAAGTCAACTACACAGCTAACTACATCAGTCATAATCAGGTGGCGCATTTTCGTTCCCAAACAAGTTAGAGAAGTTATCGGTTAGTACATTCTGGCCGTTCAGAGTTCAATCTCTGACGCTAAATGCTTACGTCAGGACGCTATGAAAGGTATAGTTCAGTACATAATAATAATGGATCATGACTAAGTGGGATTGCTACTAAATTGAAATGTCTGTCCACCTACTTTTTAACCACATAAACGCACTAATATTGCGAAACCAGGTCTGTACAAAATATTAGTGCTACATATTACAGGAAATATAATTAGATCGATGATAATTTAACACTAAACTAGTACCTTATATAGAAAATATATTATACAACATAATAGTAAACATGATGCACATTAAATGTATATACTCTATATACAATCTATGCAATTAATTTATGTAACAAAATCAGTTCCGTTACGGTGAACAAAACATACATTCTGAGATTATGAAATTCATGTCTTTTACCATAATAGTTGTCAGTAAAAATTTGTTTAAGCTAAGAAAATATTCTTCCTACGTCACATGACGTTACAGGGTACAATTATAATAAAAAACAATATACAAATTAACAATATATATATATATATATATATTGTGTAAAACAAAATATATATATATATATATAATTCATTTATCAAAACCTATACGCGTTGCAGTGATCGAAAACATATATTCTGAGGTTGTGAAATGGAAATCTTTTACAAATGTCAAACAAAATTTGTTTAAACTGAGAGAATGTTCTTTCTACGTCATATGACATTACAGGGGCATATTTATAATACATTACATCACATCACAGATCACCATTTCACATAAATCACAGTACGTTTCCATTTCTTATGTTGATATGGTTCTTCCGAAATTCGAATATAACCAACTGCAACGTAGATCTTGCTGGAGGTATTCTTTTGAAAGAAAGAAATAAAGAAGAAATAAGTATTGTACATTTTACAAATTAAGTTAACTTAATTTAGGCTCTAGCGACATTGGAATGGGACAAACTTGTGTTCAGAAACGAGCACACTTAAAAAATTATTTAAAAAATAGAGATCAAAATTAAACACAATATAACATAGATTGATAAATTAAAATAATATTAACACGAAAGTCTGAATGAAAATTCAACTTACTCAGCATTAGAATCAAAGCACAATCTAATCGTACCTTGATGTTTTACATAAACATCATTGACGATGGAGCGCCTGTATTGTACTATGATTCATAGTCTGTGCGTATCTGTTTGCAATTCTACCTGCTTATGAATCCACGTGACGTAATAGATGTACCAGAAGAAACTACTCGATCCGCTGTACGTTTGGGAACACAAATGCGCTGCCTGATCATAATAATTGAAATAATAAATTGGCCACGATTTTTGTTTGTATTAATAATTCGATGGTATTCGGGTAAATGGGATTAAGCCATTTTTTGTGCAAATGGAGTTTTGCTCTCCAGGTGAATACACAAATTAAACTCTACAAGTGGATGTGCAAAAAACAAAATAATACTAGCATTTGATGTGTTTTATTTGTGTAGAAAATTATTTGCAATAAGGGTTCGAAGTTTAATTCTCATTTATCTCAAAACTCATTTTTATGACTTAGCTCCCTTTACCCAAACACCATCGAATTGAACTTGTGTTTTTAATATTCCATCAATTTCTTGCTCAAAAGTTTCTACTAATCTCTTTTAATCATCCGCCCATTGTGAAAAATGTTTACGTACAGTACAACCAGTCATGAACTTCTAAATGTTCTACGTAGAAGAAAACAATTGCTGGGCAGTAACTATAAAACAAACTCGATAATTTAAAACGCTACTGTTGCAATGATAGATGGTTCTAAATGATTGAAATTCACCAGATTCATTCTCCATAGGCACCGGCGTAGCTCATTCGGCAGAGACGTTTGCCTGCTGATCCGCAGTTGTGCTAGGATATGGGTTCGATTCCCGCTTGGAATGATTACTTAGTTGGGTTTTCCCCGACAGTAAGGCAAATGCCAGATAATCTATGGGGAATCCTCGGTCTCATATCGCCTAATACCATCTCGCTTCACCAATTCCATCGATGCTAAATAACTTAGTATTTGATACTGTGTCGTTAAATCACCAACTTAAAAACAATTTAGTGGTGAACAGGTATAGCTACTAGTAAAACAGCCATAGAAATGTAATTAGTTATTGTTAAAGCCGAATGTGCAGACATATTAAATTAAACGTCGACAACATAATTTCGAATATCGTAATATTTTTCTCTGTTAGCATCGCCTTTGTCAACTAAGTTTGAAACAGGATTTCTGGAGAAGGAAACATTAAATTCTCCAATCTATTAAAATAAATGACACTCGGCAAAGGTTTGTCTATTCAAACAATGTCGTTTAATTAACTGAACTCGCAGATATTTAGAAAATAAGGTGCTTCGTTACGTGAGGGCTTGGAGTGACGATTTTACCACACCGAAGGGACAGATTCAAATCCAGAAGAGATTAAATGGAACTTTTGGTGGGTAAGGATGATGTTTAGAGTAAGTTTTTGCAGAATACACTTAATTTTTCACCATTTTCATTTAATAATCATCATTTTGAGGTAACGTAGATATGTCTTCAATGGTGCAGACTGCCAACAGCGAAGACAGTGAAGTTATATGTAATTTCGGTGTTCTACTTCTGTAGTTGTCGCACAAGATCAAATAATCAACAATCAAGTGACTCGCTGGTGAAAAAGAAGATACAAAATGTTAAAATACTTCCTAAACCAAACAATATTCTAACAAGTTACAAACAGCAAAGTTTGTAGAATTTTCATTACATTTTTTTTTAACTTCATGGTTACGAAATTCACTAAAAGTGTTCTGTGTAAATCAGTCCAAGGATCACCGAGAGGAAAATCATTTGGGAAAATCCCATATCCGCTCACGTACTTCGAAAATAACAGGTGCGCAGAAGTAAGGGTTTTGTCGTCAGAGCTTGACGTCAATTGCAATGAAAGAAGGGATCCCCTGTACCATACAGGATGCTTTGAAAACCTGGACACGTCTAAGATATCAGAGACTGAGAGAGACATGTTATGAATAAAAATATTAATCTAGATCTGTCTGACAATCCTTGTTTCCGAGAAAGACTAGATTGAAAACCTCATGAGGTAAAGATTTACAAGAAGAATATTTAACATTACATGGAGAAATAACGCTAATATTGTTTGTTGTAATTGCGAGCTATAAAAAATGTTCATAGCATATTCTAAAATTTCTATTCATTCATGGCAGTATAATTATTCTTCAGAATTGAAAAAAAAATACAGTACAAATAAACGTTCAAGTCACTGTATTTTCTAATGCAATGTGGTAAAATAAAATAGGAGTTGTAGTACTTTTCGTGCACATAAAACTGGATGAAAAGTTTATTTGCAGTATCAACGTATCTTGGAGGGCCCTTAACAATCGCCAATGCCAATAGCAAATCATCACTAACTGCCTCCGTGGTCTGGCGGTAAGCACGCTGGATTCCAGATCTGGTGGTTCCGGGTTCGATTCCCGGGCTCGGCTCTCGAGCAATTTTCCTTGAAGAAGAAAAGTTCCGTAAGTGTCTAGAGTTTGAAAATTTATACGAATGTGAGTGAAACTGTGAATGTGCCGGGTTATTAATTAACCAGTCTTAAAATAAAAATACAATATTAATCAGAACTGTCGCTGTGAAAAAACCTGAACACACGTTTCAACGTCACATTGATAAGTAACACCTTCAAGCCACAACTGTGGAGTAACAGCGCGTCTGACCGCGAAATCAGGTGGCCCAGGTTCGATTCCCGGTCGGGGCAAGTTACCTGGTTTAGGTTTTTCCGGGGTTTTCCCCCAACCCAATATGAGCAAATGCTGGGCAACTTTCGGTGCTGGACTCCAGACTAATTTCACCGGCATTATCACCTTCATCTCATTCAGACGCTAAATAACCTAAGATGTTGATAAAGCGTCGTAAAATAACCTACTAAAAAAACACCATCAATGAGCACCCGTCCTTATGCCAACACTCTCCACAATTCCTCTTCCATTAACATCTCCGTCTCGAAAAAAAAAAAACAGGGCATCTCCTTTGTTTGCGTGACGTCAAATCGGCCTTCCGTCATGGTGGGTGTTATTCGCGCTTTGTCTAAAGATTGGTAGATGGTAGTGGTGGTGGATTCTGGACAACCATAAGAGATACCGGAGCCTCCTAGATTCTTGCTTGCCTGACAGGGACATGTAGATCTATGAGGTATGAGATATTATATACACATTTCTTGACTGGAGAGAAATGCGTAATGTGGTGGATAGTGAAACCGCCACTACAATCGGCACGCAAATAACGGGTAACAAAACGCCTACTTGGGCTAAAGTTCTCAGAGATGCTCTATGCTCCGCACTACAAACGCTTCTATACTTCCAACATATCATCATTACTATTCATTACCACATCACAGGAATACTACTATTCCTACCATCTCATTGCCACCACAAGTATCATGAAAAACATTACATATCATTAACACTATCATCGTCGTTTACACAGCTAACATTTCAAATAATTATTCTGTTCTTTTTATCCTCCCGAACAGTATGCCGTTTACAATTTATTTTCATGAACTTTCATTCAGGAAAATAATAATTAATCATGCCCTCATATACGGTAGCCTGACTGTGTTCCTGCTGATTATTCTATGGGATTATTCAGAGGTGTTCCACAACTTACTATAAGAAGTATGTCAGGTAATTCCACTGCAAATTCTCGGACTCATTCCATCAACTGTCACCAATTCTACAGACAAGTGCAGAAAGCCTATAGCTGTGGTGCGTTAGGAACAAGAAAATAATCTATAGCCTACACTAACTTATCAACGATTAGTTGAGATGTTTGCAATGAAACAGCCAACCAGTGTTTTCCCCTTCTGTTCTTGCTCTCCTTCTCCCATTCCCTTCCTCCTCCTACCACTCCCTTCCGCCTCCTCTTACCACTCCATACCTCCTCCGACTCCATTCCTCCTCCTTCCATCCCCTTCTTTTTCTTTCCACTCCCTTCCTTTTCCTTCCCTTCTCCTACCTTCTTCCTTCTCCTTCCACTACCTTCCTTCTTCTTCCATTCCCTTCTTTCTTCCATTCTCTTCCTTCTTCCATTCCCTACGTTTTCCTTCCATTCCCTTCATTTTCGTTCCATTCTCTTCTTCCATTATCTTCCTTTTTCTTCCATTCCCTTCCATTCCTTTCATTTTCCTCCCATTCCCTTTCTTCTTCCATTCTCTTCCTACTTCCATTCTCTTCCTTCTTCCGTTCCCTTCCTCTTCCTTCCATTTCTTTCATTTTCCTTCCATTCCCTTCATTTTCTTCCCATTCCCTTCCTTCTTCTTCCATTTTCTTCTTTCTTCTTCCATTCCTTTCCTTTTCCTTCCATTCTCTTCCTTCTTCTTTCATTCCTTCTCTTCTTTTTCAATTCCCTTCCTCCTTCCATTCCTTTCTTTTCCTCCATTCCCTTCCTTTTACTTCCATTCCCTTCATTTTCCTCCCATTCCCTTCCTTCTTCTTCCATTCTCTTCCTTCTTCCATTCCCTTCCTTTTACTTCCATTTCCTTCCTTATTCTTCCATTCCCTTCCTTTTCTTTCCATTCCCTTCCTTTTCTTTCCATTCCCTTCCTTTTCTTTCCATTCCCTTCTTTTTCCTTCCATTCCCTTCCTTCTTCTTCCATTCTCTTCCTTCTTCCATTCCCTTCCTTTTCCTTCCATTCCCTTCATTTTCCTCCCATTCCCTTTCTTCTTCCATTTTCTTCCTTTTCCTTCCATTTCCTTCATTTTCCTCCCATTCCCTTCCTTCTTTTTCCATTCTCTTCCTTCTTCTTTCATTCCCTCTCTTCTTTTTCAATTTCCTTCCTTCTTCCATTCCCTTTCTTTTCCTCCATTCCCTTCCTTTTCCTCCAATTCCTTTCCTTGTCCTTCCATTCATTACCTTCTCCTTCCATTTTCTTTCATTGCTTTTCTTATTTCATTTTCTTCTCCTTTCTTATATTTTATATTTTTCTGTTATATTTCTTTCTTTTCTCTTACATTTCCTTCTTTTTTCTTACTTTTTTCTTAAATTTTCATCTCTTTTTTTTCATTTTCTTCTACTTTATTTCATTTTTCCTTTATTTCAATTCTTTTTTTTTCTTTTTCTTTCTTTTTTTCTCTTTTTATCTTCATTCCTTGCACTTCATGTTTCATCTTCTTCCTCCCCTTTCTGTTCCTCACCTTCTTTTTCTCCTTTTCTTCCACAACTTTTCTCCTCCTTTTTTCCCCTTTTCTTAACATCCTTTCCCTTACATATTATTTCTCTCCTTTTCTTCTCATTTCTTTATTTTTCTCTTTTATTCCGTCCTGTGGAACTGAATGTCCCCAAGTCCATATCGGAGCTTTTGCGAGATTTGATACATTTCTAGACGGTTATGTGGCTGGAATTGCACTTCTGAAATAAAACAGGCAATATTGCAGTGAAAACAGACGAGCTTTAGGTAGTATACAAACCCACGACCGTGATTTCCACGCTACATTGAAGCTACATACAACGCTATGAGTAATCCTTAGTGTTGGCACTTACAAATCTATAAACGATGATGAAAGACAAGTTAAAGATTACAGTAAAATACGTGGCAATGTACAAATACTTGACCACACGTGGTAGATGTTTCTCGTACTTTCTTCTCGAATGAGTGCTTGACCCGCAAGCCGTTGGCGCAATGGGCGTTTGAGCACTTGCCAGAATCACTGACACGAGGTGCGGAGTGAACGCTGCTTCTTCCGATCTCACGATCCCGCGAGTTACGTAGGTTCCGTGTGTCACAATTTATTACACTGATAAGCGATGAATACTTGAGAAAATCAAGAAATCGTGATACTCATCACATTCCTCATATCAACACGTCACATTATTAGACTAATGCAAACCGAAAACTCTTTACTAGAAGTAAATTAACTTTGTAAAACGATATCTATAACTGCCTTTTTAATATCTGAATGCATAGGCCGATTTTGACCAAATTATGCATTCAAATAACGCTATTCTATGAAACTTCACCAGTGCTGAACGTCCGTCTAAAATAAAAACTAGCTGTTGCCGTACCGGAAAAAAATATAGACTCGAAAATATATTAATTACATTTAAATAAACTTTAATATACTTTGAAATGGAGGATGTTAGCTATTTGAAAAACATTTTGATTTTGATATCTGGCATAAAAGTAACGGTTGGCATCTCATATCCTTTACTTAAACGCTAGTTCATTCGTTGTTTTATCGAAAGCCATGGTCTGGCACTTCAAGAATAGTTGTAATTTGTTAATTTCAACCTTGCATAATACCGTGGTATTTCTATAAGTAATTAAACACTAACTTTATGACATGGCATCTCAAGAATTTGCTACACTGATTCACTAATTTCAAAACTTGCTTAGATGCCTTCGCATAACACTAATTTTATGATGTAGCGCCTCAAGAATTCTGCTGCAATGATTCGCTAATTTTAAAACTCGCTCAGGCGTAATTCTAGCAGTTTGCCAGACGAGGGAAATATTGAAGGTCTACTGTTGAAACTCCTTAAACAATGCAGTTTTAAATGCTGTTATAAGGTACATTACGTTAAAATAATGGACGGAAAAAAGTAATGTGGATATCTAACCAGAATAATGAATCAGCGAATTTAGAAAGAACATTTTACGCTGGCAAGTGGAGTGGAAGAAAAGAAGAGAACGCTAAAGAAAAAACTATGGGTGGGATTAGGCGAAATATTGATTAATTATTTATCGTTGTCCGACAAACGAAGATGCTGCTTAAAGAGCAATGGTAAGAAACGAAGTTTGATTTAGGCAAAGAAAAATAATTGTGTTCGTTGAAATAATTTAATAGCAGTAAAATAAAAATCACTATTGCCGGCAGTAGAGTCCCATGGGGGATATTCACTTTTATAAGCAATCGGCATTAGTAGGAGTTCTACGTGCTTCTGGTGTTTAACAACAAGGAAAATAAAATTGTCTAGTACTGTTCGTCCGCACCTAACAGCCCAATTTCTAGCTTTTACAGAGGGGCCAGCAGAAAGGCGTGGGGGAAAGCGAGATGCGACATAACCACTCGGACGGACAATAGAGATATACTATAGTGAGGATCACGTAAGAGTAGTTCCTAAAAGACCAATTTGGAAGTCTCTTCAGTGTTGCCAACTAATACCAGATATCACCAATGAAATAATAATAATAATAATAATAATAATAATAATAATAATAATAATAATAATAATATAGTGTTAACAATAACAGTACTAGTATAATTTTGCATAGGATGGCGGGCTTATGTGAGGGCGGCAATGAACCTCCGTGTTCCTTAAAAGCCATTTGTAAGTGACAATAACAATAACAATGTCTTGCTTATTTACCCATCTTATCTTCATGTTGCGAGGTGTTTCCTAAATGGTTCAATAATTTATTTATGAAATAGTATATTTTCCTCCTGGACTTCTCGCATATTATGTTGGTAATTAGGATTAGTGTGATCTAATATTACAATTTATTTTGTCAGGCAACATGAAATTTATTGCTTTGGCTAAAGAATTTACGATTCATGAGACCTAACCTAAAAATGTATTTACTTACTTGCATTTTCATCAGTTTGCTTTACTGTAAACCGAAATCATTGCTGCCAACATAACAGTTAGAAAATAACTGCCAGTATCCGAAATTCGAAACGAAGTTGGTAAAAGAAAATTAAACCTGAGAGCTAGAAAATCATTATAATCCACTAGCATATTTAGCAATAGTGGAAAAATGGTTAGGTTTCACCCTTACGGTATTAAGTAAGCTGATCCGGACTATATCTCAGAGATGCAGAACTAGGGAAGAGAGGAGTGTAAGCATCGGGAAAGCGTTGGCTCCCCGTCCAAAGTCCACCGGCGTTGAATGACGTCGCCGTGACTTTCCGCAAGCAAATAGCACAGACTCTGAATACAAATCCCCTCTTCCCTTCCATGTCAATGAAGCGTGGGGTGAAAAGAAGGGATGAGTGACGTATTCCGGCTTGTGAGGTATGCCACAATTGGTGCCCAGTTCTGCATCTCTGTATTATCTTATTTCTGGTAAGAGCCTGAGTCGAACTCAGGGCCATAGTGCAGCATGAAGAACTAGGTCAATTGCAAAAATAGATGGCACTATCGAGAATCGAAAGCGCGACCTTCCGCTTAGAAGCGTAGAGTAAAAATAAATTACTTAATAGTAATGTAATTATTATTATTAATATTATTATTATTACTTACTTACTTACAAATGGCTTTTAAGGAACCCGAAGGTTCATTGCCGCCCTCACATAAGCCCGCCATCGGTCCCTATCCTGTGCAAGACTAATCCAGTCTCTATCATCATACCCCACCTCCCTCAAATCCATTATAATATTATCCTCCCATCTACGTTATTATTACTAGTATTATTATTATCATTATTTATTGTGTATTGTTAATATTGTATATACCACTGCCACCGGGTGCTTGCCCACTTGCAGTGTAAATAAATACATACATACATACATTATAATCGCTATTATTAGCATCATTATTATTATTATTATTATTATTATTATTATTATTTATTTATTTATTTATTATTAAGTTCCCAAAGAAGAGATCAGTCATTTGCAACTGTGTGTTAAGATTATTCTTTATATAATATTGTTCTGCATTGCAAGATGAAACCGCAATGTCATACTAAGTAGATACCTATCAAAGAGAAAACAATACATTCTTTCAACAGGAAGCAGGTAATTTTTAAGAGACGTGAGTAATAGTTTCTTTATTTTCCCAGACAGAACTTTGTAAATGGAAGAAAAAAACCGGGCTGTATAATCTCACTACCTATCGAAAAAGACCCAATTTAATTGTAACAGAAAACAGAATGGCGAGACAGCAATGAAAAAAAGGTATGAAGGTTATCGAATGATGTGTCCATGACGAACATGTGATGAACCGCCGAAGTCTGAGACGGAATTACTTGACAACTTCGCAGCAGTCTGCCTCTCGGCGCGTCTGTCTTTGTAGTCTCTTCTCCCGAATTATCACACCTTGGCCCGGAAGCTCGGAATTTCCCACTCCGGATTCCAGGAACAATGAGCTGTGCTAAACAAATTCGTTTCGCACTTACAACCGCCGCGGCCACCAAGTAGCGACCGCCTTCACAGGCCCTGTCCAAAATTCAGGCGGCTGCTCAAACCGAACAGACGTATTTAACATTATATCATACTTACATACACTTATTTACATGCATACACACATATATACACATAGACCTACACATACACAAATTACATACATACATACATACATACATACATACATACATACATACATACATACATACATACATACATACATACATACATACATACACACACACCTACCTACCATTACTTTATCGTTTATATCTGTATGCTATATAGTACGATTTTGCTATTCAACTTTTTATGCATTGTAACCCACATGTATTCTCCTATTAGTATATTAACTGTATATTATATATTCTCAAGTGAATTAATCGTCGAATTTATCTCGAGCAGTTTATGTCTTATAAATTGTATAATAATATATTCCCCTTAGGTTATGTTACTGATTTTGATTATATGTAATTTTCTACTTTATTTTATATTCTCCATATATTATGTAACTGATCTTGACTATTTGTAATTTTCTACTATATTTTATGTAATCTCTAAGGTATCTTTTTTGTGTTGTTTTGTAATCTATCACATAATTTTGTATTTCATGTATATTATTGAAACCTGGTTGAGTGGAAGAAAAGGCCTTATGGCCTTAACTCTGACAGACAAAATAAAACTACTACGACTACTACTACTACTACTACTACTACTACTACTACTACTACTACTACTACTACTACTACTACTACTACTACCGCCACTACATATTTGCATGCATACAGTCCACAAGGTAACGGTTAGCGCGTCTGGCCGCAAAACCAGGTGGCCCGGGTTCGATTCCCGGTTTGGGGCAAGTTACCTGGTTGAGGTTCTTCCAGGGTTTTTCCTCAACCCAATACGAACAAATGCTGGGTAACTATCGGTGCTGGATCCCGGACTCATTTCACCGACATTATCACCATCTCATTCACACGCTAAATGATCTAAGATGATAAAGCGTCGTAAAATAACCTACTAAAATAAAACATACATACATACATACATACATACATACATACATACATACATACATACATACATACATACATACATACATACATACATACATACATACATACATACATACATACGACAGACAGGGAATCCTTTTGGCTTAAAACAATTAGTATCTCACAGATACATACTGGGTGTTAATGAACAATATCGTAATGTTTTCACTGAGAGTAGAAGAGTTTTGGACAGGTGGGTAGTCTGAGATATGGAACCCATAGTTACCGGTGTAAAATGTCTGTGGTACAGGGCATTAACACCCATGCAGTTCGGGTTCGAGTCCCGATCAGGCCCGGGATTTTTCATTCAAAAATCCATAGTAATACTTGTGGCGGACAAGGTCGCAGTTGAGTTTTTCTCGGGGTTCTCCCGTTTCCTCATAGTAGAGACCTATATCATTCTGTTTTTCGCCATTTCGTTATCATTCCACAGCATTCTCCGAACGCTGGCTGATGACGCACGGAGGAGGCTGGCCTAAGGACAAGTGGGGTGGCGTGCTCGAAACCTGGGTGCAGACCGATTATTCAGTCCTGACAGCTTGACGACGCCGAAGAGGGGAAGTAATAGGAGTAGTGGGGAGTTCCGAAATAGAGATAAGGGCGAGCGGTCAGTAAAGGAATGCAGTACAGCTTAAGACTGATCCACAATAAACGGGAACGGAAACGACGAGAACGAGAACGGAAATATTGTTAAAATAAATGTATTTAAATATGAAAATTCACAATTAACTACTGTGAATGCTCACATTTAAATACATTTATTTTAACATTATTTCCGTTCTCGTTTCTGTTCCCGGTTTATTGCGAACCAGCATTTAACTGTACTATAAAACATACCGCTCTACCTCACGCATGACATCCGATCGCTCTGAAAGCAAGCGACTGACTAATTAAAAAACACCCCTTGGTGCAACTAAATGGACTCGCCTGACTCAGGTGCACATTGCCGGCGACTGTCAGGACTAAATAATCGTACTGTACGCAGCGAAACAGTGTAGTCAGCCGATGTGGATTTTGGAATGCGCCTAGCGCAATATTTCGTAAAAGATCGCAGTACTGGGTCATAGTGCCCTTCTCCCGACAAGTCCACTCCATTCCATACAGGTACTCATAAATCAATAGTAAAGTAAAATGGGGTACATTTTATATTTGAAGGATTTCACGCTTTCTTAGTGATCAAGATAAACTGACTGCTACCAACTCATCGACAGCGTTTTCATAATTTAGCTTTTTCATAATCTGTAAAATATACAGACCAATCACATGATTAAACACCACTGCATTAGTGTTCTAATTAGAACTCATTTGTTAACTGTTGCTACGTTTCCACTTTTACTAGTTTTGCGAGATATCTATCATAATCACAGGTTGTGAATTTATTCGAGATATGCTATAGTCCCGTCGCTCTTATTTCCGGCAACCAATCACGTTGCACGTCGGCTACATTTAAACGTGTGGGTCTTGTGATTCGCTGGTGATGACGTTATGCATTTCCTAAGGCTCGATAAATGCTTAATATAATTGCCAGCAATTTTGGCTCTTTCGCTGGCTTTCGCAGCAAGCATACGAGGACGTTATTTGCCGCTCAATTATTTGCTGAATTACATTGCGTTTGATTTATTATCATAGGAGCTACGACGTGATAATGTTTAACGGTGTGGCAAATAGATCCCTCGTCTGGTAGCTCGGCAACGAAAGAACAAAAATGGCGAACGATACTACCTACCTAGACTTTATAGAGCTTTCACTTCGTAAGACGTAAGCGAAGAGGAGTCACGCCGAGAATAACAGCGTCGCGACTATAGGAATCTTTGATAAGATATGAGAATCTAATCTGCGTCGATGTCGTCTCTGTATTGCTGCCGGAAGAAAACTCCCAGTTACAGCAATTTCTGTAAAAATTATGTACTTTAATTTAATTTTCGTTTCATGGCAGGCCTATCTTTGTTTACTGAATTTCAATGAATTCTATCTTAAGTTTCTTGCCTTTAAATTGCAATGGCATACTGTAGTTTATTTGAAGCATTCACTAGCAGAAAAATTACTGTATATTACGAATTGCAAGCAATTTATGTAATCACGAATTGTAAAGTAAACAATTCATAAAGTCAGTGATCACACTAAAAAAATAGTATATTATGCAACGAGCCTATAATGGTAGTAATTAAGACGCGATAATGTTTATGAAACGAGCGCAAGCGAGTTTCATAATTTTCATACGAGCGTCTTAATTACCATTATAGGCAAGTTTCATACGACTTTTTATGCTCGACCATATTTCTAACTTGAAATTATTCGTAAGTATTCATGTTATTGTTATGTGAGTGAGTGCAATAGCCTATCTCATGAATTGTGAGATGTGCGCAGCCGCGAAAGTATTGATTTTTTCCGGGAAACGAATATCGACGACCTTGATAATAGTAAGATAAACATTAGTCTTGATATAACCTTGAAATTGAATTCGACATTGAAAAACGAGATGACAAATTGAATTTATTTGAATATTATTTACAATTAACGCTAATTATCATAGTAACAGAACATAACCTTCTGCGACAGTATTGGATTTCCAGCCTCCGTGACCTTTCGATAGTTGTCTTTCGATTGCATATCCGAGAATAATCGAAAACCTGAACTTTAATGAATAGATGTACTTCAATGACATGCATTAAAGGACTGCTACCAGGTGTATAATTACTACATTTCGGCATGGTCGAGCATAAACATACATACGTAGGCTACTTCTCTTTCACAGTACTATAATAGGCCTACCATGTCTGCTGTTCAAAAAAAGTTTCAGAATTGCACCAGATTCAAATGTAGCCTTATTGAAGATGTCGGCCTACTCTATTATTGGTGATGGACATCACAAAAAACAACTTCCTTTCACTATTGTTCCGTATAATTTGAAATGATAGAAGTCAGTGGCGTGCATACCTTAAGGAGAATTTATGCCATATATGGGAATTTGAATTTCAATCGAGCTGCTTGTCTAATATCCCTCTAAACTCATTGAAAATATTGCGGCGTTGTTCATTAACATTCTGTATATAGAGTGAACAATAAGCATGGAATATTGTTAATAACTTCTTAAATTTTAATTGTACAAAAAAAAAATGATACAAAAATTGTTGGAGATAAACCATACAATATTATGCCAGTTTTCGAAAACAGTTATTCAGAAATACAGAGTGTGAAAGTAAACTAATTTTTTTAAATGGCACCCTATATTAAAATTTACACATTCCGAATATCCATTAAAGTTTACGTACGAATGCGTAGAAACTTTACCCATTCATCCGTTTCATGTATTTTAACAATTTATTAAACTTGTTTCGTGCACTTAAATCTTGAGACAAATAAATATGTAAAATCATGCTGAGTAAGCCATAAAACAAAAGAAAACACTATAACTAACCAAACTTTATTACAGATGCTTATAATGAGAACCATTCACAGCCAAAAATATCTCAGTCTGTCACGAAAATAGTGCATTGTCTTCCTCACAGTTTATGACTATTCTGTTCCATCTCATATCTACAATAGACTGTGGACATATTACACTAGTCAGACTTCAGATGCATACAAACAATTGTTCTTCCTCTGACACATATCAAGTGAGATGTACTGTTTGATAATAGATGTACATATCAGCCAGTACCTCAATCAGAGGGGCACAAGAAGTATAATAGAAGTAAAGAGAAGTATGGAGAGAGGCATGAAGACATAACAGAGATGTAGAAACGTAGTTAGAGAGATATCTGACAGAGATAAAGAGATGAAATATTGAAATGAAACATGAAGATCTAACAGATATGAAGAAACGTAATGAGAGACACACGAAGATCTAACAGAGATATAAAGACGTGATCAGAGAGACATGAAGTTTAACAGAGATATAATTAAATGTAGTAGGCCTAAAAGTGATATAGGAACCTGGTCATATAATATATCTCTGCAGACGTGGAGAGGCAGAAACGTAGTGGCAGAGAGAATTAGGATAAAGACGTTGTGTAAAATAATAGAGACCTGGTGACAGACAAAGCTGGTGAAGGAGAGAAAGAGAAAGAGACAGAGAGAGAGTTTGACAGAGAGAGACCTACTGACATACCGTAAGAGGTGTGGTGAGAGAGAGAAAAGGGCCTATCTTTTTAATAACAAAGATACTGATGGAGACGTAGTAAAAAAGACACAAAAATCTTTAGAGACACAGTGAGAGAGATAATATAATATATTTGAAGACAAGAGAGACCTACCGACAGACAGACCTTAAGAAACGTAGTGCGAGAGTAACAAAGATACAAAATGGAGACATACTGTAGTAAAAAAGACATAAAATCTTTAGATACATAGTGAGAGAGGGAATATAGGCTATGTTTAAAGACATAAGAACATAGTGACAGAGAGACATATAGCAACAAAAAAAAATAAATAAAATTTAGGCCTATGTAACAAAAAAGAGTCACAGAAAAAGACACAAAAATGTAGGTAAAGTATCATAGGAACAGGAATATAGAGGCAAAAAAATACAAAGATACATAGGAGAAGGGGCAAAAAGATGGAAGCATATAAAGATAGAGCAGGAGTCGTCATCTCAGTGCACTATGGTGCAGGCACAGTTTGCTCGCTGCTCAGTTCTACCCCTTAGACATCAACTGTGCAGCAGGAGGTGGGGGGAAGGAATCAGGTGATGGCAGTGGCGTCCGTTCACTTGTTCAACCCTTTTAATCAGACTCTAATAATTATAATCAACACGGAAGAAGCACGTACTTAATTTATTTTAAGAGGAACTGTGTAATAAGTAAACCACTTTTCAGTTTAAGATAAGAAACAATATGTATTTTTCCGTTATGTATTATATCGGTTTTGAAAGTAAACAGTTTTTTTATAAGTAATTGAGAACTTACAGACCTATAGGCCTAAGGCATTTTCACTATTACGAAATATTAAATAAATCGTATCCATTAGTAATATTTAAACCATGTCATCCTATTCCTTTGTTCAAATTTCGTCAATAAAATAAAATTAATTATCCATTTTTTATCTGACACTATATGCCAGAAAACCAATTATTTGTTATTTTGTATAACATATGAAACATATTGTCGTTTCTGTTACAAGACTGAAGTAGGCCTAAATTATTTTATTACAATGTAAATAACAAATGATAAAAATTATATTCGCTGATCATTAGCATTAGTTTTCTTGGATTTTTGAATTCGTTTTTCCCCTCACTAACTGTTAAATGTTAGGTGTCAATGCTCGTGTAGAACACAGTCGAAGAAGACATTGTAAATTATGGTCAGAAAGTTGGCTTCTGTGATGGGATGCGTTGGCTTGGCTCGACACACTGCACACTACTACCTCCTCAGCCAGCGTCTCGGCGCTCCGAACTACAGTAGAACCTCAATTATTCGTGGTAATGAAGGGGGTGAGCTGAACGGTTAATCGAAAAAATCGGATAATCCGTACCATAGAAGAATTGTTTCATAATGCAGTTTCGAAATTTTCTCCGTGGCCATGTGTTTTAACACATTAAGTAGTGGATCAGAAGTTTTAACTATAATAGCTCTGTTTGAAAGAGTGAGTGAAGAAAGAATAATGCTGAAACTGATCAGGAAGAGAAAAAGGAACTGGCTAGGTCATTGAGAAGAAGCTTCCTACTAAAGGATTCACTCGAAGGAATGGTGAACGGGAGAAGATTTCGGGGCAGAAGAAGATATCAAATAAAAGACGGCATTAAGATATGTGGATCATATGCGAAGACCAAGAGGAAGGCAGAAAATAGGAAAGACTGGAGTATGCTGGGTTTGCAGTGACAGAACACTATGAATGAATGTCAATGACGGGTTTCTAAGGGTCAAGAAAACTTCCTATGATAGATTTCTGTGGAAAGATGGGAAAACTATAGGTCTCATGTTATAGATTTAATTAATTTATACACTTTATCCTTGTTTTTTTATTAAATATCGCACAGTTGCAACTCCAATCTCGTATTCCGATGTGAGATGAACCACAGTTCCTCTTTTCCAAACCCACTCAATTATTTGCACTTATCTTCGATACTTACTTAGCACAACATACTGTATTCTTTTGGCACTTCTGCAAGTCGTTTTGCAGAGAAATGAAACAGGTCACTGGAACAGTAGATCATAATGTGTAAGGACGAAGACTTGTAATACATCACACTCTATAAAAAAATACGTCTAATGTATTGTGCAGTACTCAATATTTTTTCTGCAACAAAAAATGAGAGAATGACAGACGGATAATCCAACAATTGGTTAATAGGGTGACGGATAATCGGGGTTCTACTGTAGTATGCAGGCCAGTTGACGATGACTGAGATAGAGCAAAGATCAGTAGTTTTCATACGGTAAATTATTAGATGTCCCGCGCCGTGGCGTCGTGGTCTAAGGCATCCTGTCTGGAACTCGTGTTACGAAATGCGCGCTGGTTCGAGTCCTCAAAGGGGAAGAAATTTTCTCATGAAATTTTGGCCAGTGTATGGGACCGGTGCTCACCCAGCATCGTGATGCACTTGGGGAGCTACGATAGGTAGCGAAATCCGGTTACGCAAACCAGCTATAACGACTGGAGGGCTCATCGTGCTAACCACACGATACCTCCATTCTGGTTGGATGATCGTCCACCTCTGCTTCGGCATGTGGCCGTGAGGCCAGTAGCCGGCTGGCCAGTCTTGGCCCTTCGTGGGCTGTAGCGCCAAGAATTATTATTATTATTATTATTATTATTATTATTATTATTACTTACTTACTTACTTACTTACTTACTGGCTTTTAAGGAACCCGGAGGTTCATTGCCGCCCTCACATAAGCTTTCCATTGATCCCTATCCTGAGCAAGATTAATCCAATCTCTATCATCATATCCCACCTCCCTCACATCCATTTTAATATTATCTTCCCATCCTCCCCAAAGGTCTTTTTCCCTCCGGCCTCCCAACTAACACTCTATATGCATTTCTGGATTCGCCCATACGTGCTACATGCCCTGCCCATCTCAAACGTCTGGATTTAATGTTCTTAATTATGTCAGGTGAAGAATACAATGCGTGCAGTTCTGTCTTGTGTAATTTTCTCCATTCTCCTGTAAATTTATCCCTCTTAGCCCCAAATATTTTCCTAAGCAGCTTATTCTCAAACACTCTTAACCTATGTTTCTCTCTCAAAGTGAGAGTCCAAGTTTCACAACCATAAAGAACAACCGGTAATATAACTGTTTTATAAATTCTAACTTTCAGATTTTTTGACAACAGATTGGATGATAAAAGCTTCTCAACCGAATAATAACAGGCATTTCTCATATTTATTGTGTGTTTAATTTCCTCCCGAGTATCATTTATATTTGTTACTGTTGCTCCCAGGTATTTGAATTTTTCCACCTCTTCAAAGGATAAATTTTCAATTTTTATATTTCCATTTCGTACAATATTCTCGTCACGAGACATAATCATATACTTTGTCTTTTCGGGATTTACTTCCAAATCTATTTCTTTACTTGCTTCAAGTAAAATTCCCGTATTTTCCCTAAACGTATGTGGATTTTCTCTATTTCTATTATTATTATTATTATTATTATTATTATTATTATTATTATTATTATTATTATTATTAGATATTGGACTTTCACAGTAATTCAATTCAGAGTGAAAATTTGGAGTTTTCAATCTTGTAGGGAAACAATAAGCCATACACGATTTGAAAAGTAAAGTTCTTATGGGACTAGGAATTTGTTACTAAATCTACTTTTGCAGCAACGTATTCTTTGTCTATGATTCTATGAGAAAGTAAAAACTATAGGTAACCGCTAATAATTATGAATGTCTGGAAGACGCGATGCGGGCACACGTAAGTGCAGTAGTGTAGACATATCAATCAATCAATCACAGATCAGCAGTGAGTCATGGACAGTCGGCTGTGGTTTTACAGTAAAATCCTGGGACTCGTCTTGCTGGCTAGACCAAGGCTAGACACACGCACCTGGTCTGATGAATAATTTACCGACAGACTGTCAGACGTAAATTAATGCCACAAAAATTTCCCTCTTAAAGGCTACTCAACTAAGTCTTTTATGAAACCCGGAGTAAATCCCTTCAACTATTTAGACCTAAGTCTTTGAGATATCATTATCTTTCATTTTCAGGCCTGAATTATTGTATTTACTCAACGTCATTTTTATTTTATCATCATAAGACGAAAATAAATGTATTATGATAGATCCTACTACAAGAAATCGATTTCAAGACTTTTGCGGAATATAATAATAAATAAATTTATCTTCCCTCATGAAAAGGTTGCCAGATTTGACAAAGCGTATTACATATAATTTGGAAACACACCTAAAAGGTAAAATGATAAACATTTGAAACGGCTAGGTAATCGAATATACAAAATGTGCCCAATGTGCCCATTTACAGATAAGAAAGGGGGAAAAATATCATCAGATAGGTTAGAATGATTTGAATGCCATATACCGCGAGAAAAATAATAGTACGGATTTATAGGCATTGATATCTAAACCAATCAACAGTTAATAACACCAACGATGTTATTTCTGACATAGTATCTGTGTACAGCAATTTCTCATCAAATATTGGCGGGGATTTTGTTTAAACGGCCTACTGATTATATACCCAAAGATCTTACACACGCGATATGACCACAGATGTTGAAGCGTGTGTAAACGTTACAAAAAACAAATAAAAATAAGAAGTTTTAAACATTTGAAGTATTCATTATATATCGTAAATTTTTCGGTGATTTTTTTCTTTAATTCAGACGTCTGTTTAGTGTCTTAGACGCCAGGGGCGTGTAGGCGCCTGTTTATTTTCAATCCTGTGGTAGTGTACAGAGTGTCCATAAAATAAGTAACTATTTTCATGAAAACGATATAGTTCGATATATTTGTATTCATAAGACGGTTGCACGGTACAAATTCACTCATACACACTCATTGGTTCCTTTCGACATGTCGTCCATTGATGTCCCTGCACAATTCCCATCTGGACACGGTTTCGCAGAAACTGTGGTGTGATTAGTAACCCTGCACCGCGAATTCTTTGTTTCAGTTCATCAACGTTAGACACTTTTCTTGTGTAGACCTTGGATTTAACAAATCCCCATACAAAAAAGTCTGGGGATCTTGCTGCCCATGATCTACGGCCGCCTCGTCCTATCCACCGGTTGGGAAACTCTTCGTTCAAGTAGTCCCTAACAATTGTCGCAGAGTGGCAAGGGGCCCCCGTCTTGTTGGTAAACAACGGTGTCTACGATACCATCTTGTTTCAATTGTGGCTGCAGAAACTCTGTCAGCATATCCAAGTAACAGGCACCAGTAATGGTCTTCTCTGTGAAAAAAAAATGGTCCATAAAACTTTGGCTACGTGGTTCCCAACCACACATTGGTCTTTGGACTGTCTCTGATACGCTCAATGAAATCCGTTCGAGGTTTGTCGGCCCGTGTCTAGATGAGAATTGTGCAGGGACATCAATAGACATGTCGAAAGGAACCAATGAGTGTGTATGAGTGAGTTTGTAGTGTACAATTGTCTTATGAATACAAATATCATGAACTATATCGTTTTCATGAAAACAGTTACTTATTTCATGGACACCCTGTATAAACTTATAGAACCTCAACAAAATTAAATTAAATTCGTCGTAAAATGTAAAATAACAGAAGAGATTAAAATTATTTCCACAGAGAGGAAAGATGGCATACCAGAGCTCTAAGTTTCAGCAGGAGTCAGTGATTTTACGTCTAACAGCTTTGGGAAATCGCTGCACACTGATGCCCAGAACCAGTTCTTTTACCTAACTAGTTGTTTAATGTAAACCACATTAAATTAAATAAAAATGGAATTTATATTCCACTTCATGTCTTACGCGAGATTTCGATGGTGCTAAACATTCAATTGCAGAATTTTCAAAATTTTCAATATATGAATCCTCGTTTGAACTCATTTTAACTATGTTTGTTTATTTCTCCTAGCACTGCTGTTCTTTTGTTATAAACACAAACCTATCGTGTTCAAAACTAATAGAACTAACATAAACGAATCGCCTCTCGAAGGAAGAAACTAATATTAATATAATCGCCTCCCCACAAAAGCCATGTCCAAAACTAATAAAAAAATAGAACCGGTACAATTACTTTTTATGAAGGATAAAACGTCGTACGATATACTTATGGCAACTTCATATTACAACACTCGACTGGTTATCAAACTCGTATTGTAAAATGAAACGTTACGATACTCGTATTGTAAATAACTATTATCTTTCATATAATGTCAGAGTCAAAATATTGAATTGATATTGATTCATAAATTGAATCGTTTATTTTGAAAGGAGATGATTCACACTGAAGACTTATGTCATTTTCATACCAATGGTATATTCAAGAATGGACATCATGTAAACCTATTCAGCTCAATTTTGTTGATTTGTTGATTTATGCTCTTTTGAAATAAACGAGATATAAATTTGACATTGTTTGTCAAGAATCCTAGATATTCAGCTATCTAAGGTAGCTCAAGATTACAAAGCAGAAAAAAAACATTCAAGCCGTTCTAGAAGACACTGAAATCGCTAACTTCGTCTGGAACCAAATTGGTCTAATCCCTCAAGTATTGCTGTTGCTGCTGAAGTTGCTGCCAATTAAGGTAATTAAAATTATATTTTCTGACAAGATGACATGTTTGACGTCACTGATTTTATTGATTATGTGATTTTGCACTCATTACCGATAATGCATTGGCTGCTTTCGTAAGGATCAAAGAATAAAGCGGGCAGCTAACTCTTTTCCAGGAAACAATCGTATGCAAGGACCTCCACGATGCACATGTGTGTGGTCTTGCAAAAATCATATCATGCAACCCTGACCATAATAATAAAACAATAAGCAAAAAATACCAAAATATTGACGCATCTAATGAATATTCAACGATAAAGTGGCCCTCTATATAAATAATCTCAGCACATTTCTTGGAATCGATTTGTTAAACATGTGGGGAGACGTATCTGTTGGCCGAGTCTTACATGGCAGCTATCATTAAAGTATTGCGTAATTGTATGTTTTGTGAGAGGCATGTAATTGTTATTCTCAGAAATATCGCCAGTCCTATGGGAAGTAACCAAAATATCAGCTGCAGATCACCGAATATTTATAATATATTGACGATTTTCCAGGAACGCGTCTGCCAAACTCATGGAAAACATTTCGAAAATTTAGAAACCGACACTTCGTCTGCCGAGAGAGGACAGTGACACATCCCAGCGACTCAAATGCGTGCAATCGAAATCCAATTTGTATGGCAAGAATGGAAGTTTTAAAAATTTGGTTCGGGTCTCTATTCATAAAGAACAAAACTCATCTGAAGTTTAGCGATCGAGTCCTGATTACAAAGATGCCGCTGTCCGTAGACGACTGTGTTGAGACTCGGCTCTGAGACTTGCGACGCTATGCTATTGAATTACAGTAGAACTTCGTTATAACGACATCCAAGGGACCTTAAAAATTATGTTGTTATAAACGAGTGTCGTAGTAACCGAGATTCACATTCTAGTGAGGTGGAAAATGAAAAATAACAAACTTAATTAGACTTATTTTGGATTTATGTATTGACTTTTAAGCCTACAATGAACATAATAAAATACACGTAGGTCTACAATTATAAATACAGTATTCTATATTAAAACAGTTTGTTCAGTACTCACCAAACTACTTTACATAGAAGTGAAGTAATAGTCATTTTACTCTGTTGTCTTCTACTTGCCAAATACACACTTTCTAGGGCTAAATTACGTTCTATGTTCATAATTTCAGTTGCAATTTCACTGCTCCCTTCCCTAGCTTCATAGAATATGTTCATAATTCTAATGACTTCTAAAGCGTCACTCACTTCTTTTAGTGGCCATACTGCGATAAAATACGTGTACTTAGTGAAAACTTCCTGTCGAAACTGTTCTAATACCGCATGAATTCGGGCAGGTAACAATGGGTGGGGAATCCGCCTGCATTCCAGAGGTCTATGACAGAAGGAGACTGTAAAGAATTTGTCACGGTCAGATTTCAACAAAATATTTCTTAAAATACTTTGGTTCTTAGAAAATCTTATTCCAAACTGAGGTTGAAAATGACGTTATATGGGAGGTAGACGCATATGCGTTTATCGTATTAAGCAAGGTAGGAAAGCATATGTCTTATGGGGAATTAGTTGGGACCACAGAATATTTGACGTTATAGGCGAGGTGTAGCACAAAACGAGGTCGCTATAACCAAGTTCTATTGTACTGTTAAAAAAATGTTACTTTTATTTAACGACGCTCGCAACTGCAGAGGTTATATCAGCGTCGCCGGATGTGCCGGAATTTTGTCCCGCAGGAGTTCTTTTACATGCCAGTAAATCTACTGGCATGAGCCTGTCGCATTTAAGCACACTTAAATGTCATCGACCTGGCCCGGGATCGAACCCGCAACCTTGGGCGTAGTTGAATTACTGTTTAAACGATAGGTTGTCCTCATAAGTGTTGTAGGCCTAAATTACGTCCGTTCTCATTCTTTTACTAAAATTATTCGAGCCAAAGTCGCAACCTGGAAATGCAATATTGTATGAAAACCATCCAAAGTTCTTCTAGAACTTGTAGACTTAGGCTCCAACACGTACATTATATGATCAATCATTAACAGTTATTTATGCAACTAGTAGGATATGAGCATCATTACCGTTCGAATGTGTTTTGCAAGAACGAGGCGTAAGCCGAGTTCTGTAATTACATGAGAGCGTAATTACATTCATCCCACTAGTCGCATAAAATACTTTATATGCGTTTATTTAATAATGCGTTTAATGCGTTCATGATACGATTGTTGACTGAGTGCGATAATCATTCACTTATCGCACTCAGTGCGGTAATGAATGCAATTACCATGGTGTTATGATGATGGATAAATATCCATTGAAAATCTGTTCCTCCTTTCACTCTTTGAGTCGCTTGAGAAACTTCTTGCCCCAGCAACTAAAACTTACCCTAGTACAAACCCTAGTAATGCCGCACTTCGATTATTGTGACGTTTTGTTAAGTGATCTAAGTTCTGAACTGTCAGTCAAGTTACAGCGAGCTCAGAATATGTGCATCAGATTCGTGTGCAACATCCGACGATATGATCACATATCACCGTCCTTCGCAAGTCTCTCGTGGCTCCGACTTAAAGAACGCACAACTTTACACTCTTTGTCTTTACTCTTTCGAATTCTGCACACCTCAACACCAAATTACCTTTCGTCTCGTTTCTCTTATCTATACTCTAACCACGACGTAAATACCAGATCACTTGTCTGTGGCACGCTAAATATACCTCTTCATAGAACATCTTGTTATTCCTCATCTTTAACAATATCCACCTCGCGTCAATGGAATTCCTTGTCACAAAGTATTAGGGGCTGCAAGACAACAAACACCTTTAAGAACAGCTTAAAAGATAACCTTATTAGCATTTCACTCCAATCATACTGATTTAAAATATTACTGACTACACTGTTGTTTTTTTTCTTTAGACATCATTCTGATTGTGCTGCATTTTCAAAATTGTCTCATAATAATCTCTTTCTATTATCTAATATAATTTGAAATATATTAACATTCTATGTATTTTAGTTTAATTCTGCTACCCAGTTTATTTCAGTGTTTAATTAATAGTTCATAGTATTTTGTTGTTTAATTCGTAAATAACTCTTGTATACATGTAACTCTCATCTAAATCAAATTGTTGAATTCTTTGTAAGTTCATGCATATGTATATACACTTTTTGCTGGTTGTGTGGAAGAGAAGGCCTTACGGCCTTAACTCTGCCAGCTAAAATAAATCATTATTATTATTATTATTATTATTATTATTATTATTATTATTATTATCAAATCAACGCGGATAAAATATTTTATAAAACGGTGATGTATAAAGCGGTATTGTATCATTTTCGCAAACATTGAGACTAGCCGAGTTGGCAACATCACAGAGTAGTATGCGTGAAATAACAGATTCACCACAGATTAGCAGGTTTAAAATTATATATTCGTCACATGCTAATAGCCAATACATGAAGTAATTTTTTAGTAGGTTATTTTACGACACTTTATCAACATCTTAGGTTATTTAGCTTCTGATTGAGATGAAGGTGATAATGCCGGTGAAATGAATCCGGGGTCCAGCACCGATAGTTACCCAGCATTTGCTCATATCGGGTTGAGGGTAAATCAGTGGCGGCTCCAGCGAATTTCTTAAGAGGAGGAAAGAAGTTAACAGCATGAAATGACACCTTCTTGAATGAAACATGCTACAAATTAGCATACATGTAAGACCAGGTAGTGTTGGGGTTGGCCTTCCCTTCTGTAGAGCAATAATCTGTTCTGGTAAACTGAGTTTCCTAAACTGTCCAAAATATATTATGTTTTCACTTCCATTCATTGTTCAATAATTGCACAAATTAACAATTACAAGGAAATTCACAACCTCGCAGCATTTTTCGAGCACACTACAGCATCACACGTGTTGGAAGAGATTATAGCTACTAACATGTAATCGAAACCGTTTTACGGAAATGGGAAATAATCTGAGGAAAGCGAGAACACTGCACCCATCCACGTGGTCTGTCTGTTTCCACATGTACATTTTACAAGTTCAGTATCATATGCGTTTGAAGAATGTCAGTTCTTGTAAAGTCATACTACCATTATTGTTCAAAGCTGTCGGTGGCCGATTAATTTTATATGTTAAAAATAATGTAGTTTGGAGTACCTACTTTCAATTTCAAATATATTTGTACAATACTGACAACTTGGCTGTTGCCCTGTCTAGTAGACAATGAATGGATGTGAATTTCAGGGGCCAAAATATCTGTGATACTTACGTAGAACTAACTACTTCCTCTTTGTTTTATATAAACCCACTTTAACTTTCAAATATCCTTGAAAGTTTCAAACCGTGAATAGTAGCCTATATAAAGTGCAATGAATAATATTTTTTATTTATAATTAAAAAAAAACAACTTTATATGGTGTCTTTCATAGCTTTGCCTTAAAAATGTTATTGTGCCTCCTCCTAGATGTGTTATAGCCTGGTTGAATGCAACATCGTTAGATGGCAGCAACAGCTAGCTTGCTGTACAGTGATTGTATTCATACAGTCACTGTAGCTTGCTGCACGATTAGTCTGTTTCTATTTCCCGCCCATGCGCTGAATCAGAGGAGGATCTCCTCCAACTCGTTGATCTCCTCCCTATCCGTTCATTTACTTGGTTTAAAACTCTGCTTCTTTCTCTGGCCGCTAGTGCGCTGTTGTCTATGCGTGTTAACTGCAATAAAGGAGGAATGGATTGAATTTCCTCCACACAAACAATCTCGCATCTTTCTCACAGTTTTCTAGCAGCACATGAGCGCGCGTCGTTTAAAACTCGATCAACCGAGGTTTTCTTATAGCTGTGAACTTAAAAATTATCGAATCTTTCTCCAATTTCAAGGTACATATTTTATTTGGTATTTACTTTCAAAAGAATAAAAATGTGAGGAGAACGTTCCCCCCATCCCTCACCCGAGGAACCGCCACTGGGGAAAACCCCGGAAAAACCTCAACCAGGTAACTTGCCCCAACCGGAAATCGAACCCACGCCACCTGGTTTCGCGGCCAGACGCGCTAACCGTTACTCCACAGGTGTGGACTACATGAAGTAGCAGATTCATCCGAGACCAGATAGAATGCATGATGTAATAGATTCGTCAGAGATCAGAATGCGTAAGGTAATAGATTCGTCACAGACTAGTATACATGAGGTAACAGGTTCATCAGAGACTAGAATGCATGAGGTAATATATACGTCAGACATAAGAATACGTGAGATAACAGAGCTCAGAGACTACCTAGAATTATAATGCATGAAGTACTAAATTTGTAGCTGACTAGCATGCAGGAGGTGCTACATAAACTGACATACACGAGGTAATAAATTCGTGTAGCCACCGGCGTGGCTCAGTCGGTTAAGGCGCTTGCCTGCCGGTCTGAAATTGCGTTCGGGCGCGGGTTCGATCTCCGCTTGGGCTGATTACCTGGTTGGGTTTTTTCCGAGGTTTTCCCCAATCATAATGTGAATGCAAGGTAATCTATGGCGAATCCTCGGCCTCATCTCGCCAAAATACCATCTCGCTATCACCAATCTCATCGAAGCTAAATAACCTAGTAGTTGATAAAGCGTCGTTAAATAACCAACTAAAATAAAAAAAATAAATTCGTAATAGGCTAGTACACATCGATGGCCTAGAGCACAAATATTGTATGTCCATTTTTTCTAACTTTCGAGAAACCTTGAAAGAAGTGTTTGCTGTTGCACACATCTCACAAAAATAATACAGCAAAATACAATTGTTATATTAATAATGCCCAATACAACACAATACTTGGGCAGAGTGAAAGTTTAGCCTCATGATATCAGTATATTACCATATGAAGGGGTAAGAATGATACAATCCTAAGCCACACACACAGACAAGATTTTACAGGAAAATGTGTTGAAGGTTTAGAATCAAATGCTATTAGATGCGGTATCATAAGTCCTTCGGCGTATACATACGTCGTTTGTTAAGTAATTTTTATATTAATTTACTAGCAGCTTCCTCATAATATATGTGTAAGAAGTGAACACGCACAAAAAAACAAGTTTTGTTAAAAGTGTGACTTTTTCATTTTTACCCCTTCATATATCAATTTGACCAGACATGGGCATACAATATCTATGCTCTAAATCATCGATATGAGGTAACAGATTCGTCACACAATAGTATACATGAGATAATAGATTATCACCGACTAGTATACATGAAGTAAATTCGTCACAAACTAGTATACATGAAGTAAATTCGTCACAAACTAGTATACATGAAGTAATACATTCGCCCCGGGCTAGTAGGCCTATGCATGACAAAATAGATTCGTCAACTAATCCGCATGAGTAATAGATTCATAACAGACTAGTATGCAAGAATTAACAGACTCGTCACAGACTAGTATGCATGAGATAATAGACTCGTCACAGATTAGTATCCTGAGGTAATAGATTGTAATATCCGCATTTCATTTTTTTTTATTTCACGATCCTGTAATTTTAAATTACAGTAAAAAGCCGGAATAATACGTCCGTATGATGACATACTCCCCATTTCAGTGCCTTCCACGAACAACTCCGAAAGCAATTTCGGCCTACTCAGGCTAATGCCACCTGTACGCCCATCAAACTATTACATCACACCAGCACCATTTTCGTTAATGACATTGTAATGATGTTAATGTTGCGATTCAAAATTTAAATAGACCGAACACATCAAGAAGGTTAAAAACTATTACCACGTCATTACACAAGTTGGTCCAGACTCTAGTGAGGTTCACGTTAAGTGTAGTTCTTAAGATTCTAATCTGAGCCATCTCTTCAGTGTTGCCAACTAATACCAGTTATCACCAAAGAGGGAAAAATCACAATGCTACGTACTGAAAAAAAAAAAAATAATAATAATAATAATACAGTAAATAACAATAACTACATGTCTTACTTATTTACCATATCTCATCTTTATGTTGCGAGTGGTTTTCTACAAGATTCAATAATTTATTAAATACACAGCATATTTTCCCCCTGAAATTCTCGCATATTATGTTGGTAATTAGGATTAGTATAATCTAATATTAAAATTTATTTTGTCTGGCAACAAATCTGAAATTTATTGCTTTAACTAAACAGTTTACGATTCACGAGACCTAACCTAAAAATGTAGTTCGATCACATGAAATGATTAGTACGAATTCCGAAAACAGAACACCACTTTAAAATTTATAACTTACTTAAAATATTTACAAGCACTTTCTTTCTTGGAGAAGTCGCTACCATGCTATTTCCTCTCTTGGACATTTTAATAAAAATCTAAACAAGAAAGAATTTCATTAAAATATCAATATATTTACATGCACGTTTCATACGAAGTAGGTCTATAACAGTGGCGTATACTGGTTTAAGGGTCTGGGCTACCACTGACCCTATTATTACACAAAAAAATTTTAAAATCCCTATAATAAAATTCCTTACCTATTTATATGTGAATTCCAGACATCTTGATTGGGACGAAAATACTTTGATGACTTCGTCATTGAAATTACAGTTGGGCCGCTTGCGAAGTTTCTGTAGAAATGACTTTTCAATGGACATCAGTGCCAAGCCGGATAAACGTTCTTGTGTATGAGTTGATCTACAGTAGGATTTTATTCTCTTCAACGCAGAAAATGTTCTTTCTAACGATGCTGACGTAGCTGGTATTGCCACAATTAATGTTGCCAATTTAAGGACTTCAGGAATAACTTGGTTCAGCTGGTTTTCATATATGGCAGATAATATTTCATGGATAGTTTTGTTCGAAAAATCAAAGACTTCTGCTAAATATATTACACTTAATTCATTTTTCAAACGTACTTGATCAAAGTGACTGTTATAGGACTGAAATAATTTGTTTAGTGCCTCATTCGGGAAGTTTTCTCTATAATCAGAAAATTTTTGAGAATCTGGAAGATGTGTGAACTAAAGCTTTCCATAATCAGAAAATCTGTCAGTAATTTCCATGTGCATACGATCTAGTATGCTGTAGTACAGCTGCCTGTATTTCAATTCATCATCTCCTTTTCTTCGCTTTAATGGTGGTTCCATTGTATTGTCTGAAGAATTTTCATTTTCCATATTACTCCATATGGACGGAAGCCCACTACTTCTGAACTCTGATATAGTATTTTTTAACTTTGATACCTCTTGCAAGCAGTATGCTATGTCTAGACTTTTTGTCTGAAGAATATTGTAGAGCACATCTGTACGTGCGAACACTCTAGCGTAGACTTCAAGAAGAAATATATTCTGAAACTGTGTGAAAACATACAAATATCCTTGAGCCTGCACAATTACATCATCATCCCAGTTTTCTTCAGAGTCATTACAAATGATATTCTCAAAGAAAGCAGTCAGTTGTTCTCTGTATTTCTTTACTGTATTTACAAGCCGAGATGTAAAATTCCATGTAGTTGGTGCTACTTTTGGGAGTTTCTTTTTCATAAATTCCTTGAGTTTTTCTGATCTTTTAGGAGATGATGAGAAAAATGCAGCTAAACCCGACAGTGTTTTGAAAAAAATGCGGCATTCTGGAATGGATGAAGTAGTTTGTTGCAAAACTAAATTGAGAACATGGTTGTAACAATGGACAAATAGTGCTTGAGGATACTTTTCTTGAACTTTTGTTTTCAAGCCATTAATATTTCCCGCCATAACTGAAGCACCATCGTATGTCTGTGCAATTAACTTATTGCCGACATTGTATTCTGCTATAACACCTTCCACATGCTGAAACAAAGCAGCAGCAGTTTTGCCCGAACTGACATTTGTGAATCCTATAAACCGTTCTTGAACATTGGCAGTACTGTCGACGTATCTTAAAACAGTGGGCAGTTGACTCTGATTAGAGCAGTCACTTGTTTCATCAACAACAATGCCACAAAAGGTGCTTCTTCTATTTCAGATTTTATGTTCTTTATCATAACCCCACTTATAGCAAATATTAAGTCATTCTGAATTGCGGGAGAAGTACCACGGAATACTGTTGAACTCTCAAGATGATTGCCCAGTAAATGGTCAAATTCACTTAAGGAACTTAAATATTCAATATAATTTCCTCTATTGTCTGATTCCACACTCTCATTATGACCCCGAAAATCCAATTCTTGTTTTCCTAGAAAGCAGACTGCGTTAATAAGACGCAGTAAAATCTCCCGATTTTTTTTCACAAGAGCATTGTGTTGGTTGATGTGTAGAGCTTTTTGCTTATCTAGTTGTAAATCAATTCTTGTCTTCCCAAAGTTTGCAAACTTCATGCTAGTATAAATATGAGCTTTTGATTTGTCGTGTTTTAGGACTGCAGTTCGAAGGGAGTTCATATTAGAAAACCCCTCTTTTGACCACACATTAGTTTCGCGGCTAAATAACAAACATGGCCAGCAAAATAGTTTAGAAGTACCACACAACCAATTCCACTTACCATATGATGTTGAAGTGAAATGGCGTGTGTACTCACGCTCTTTTTCTTTTACGTACATGGACAAATTTAACTCAGAAGTTGGTCTTTCCATTTTCACAATTTCAACTTTCTCATTGTATGTACGACGGTTAAAAGGCACTTTTAATAAACCTTCTATTACACAGTCATTTTCAACACAAACTTCTCCAGAAACTTGTTCTGCCATATTTTTCAGAATATCACTTAATTGGGAAATTAAAAACTTAATTCACAATTAATATAACTCTTAGACACTTGAACAAATCACAAATTTAAAATACTGCACTGCAAGAACACAATCACATTCATGAGCTAGCGTACTAAGCGTAATGTTGCTTCGCGCCTGCGAAGAAACCGATCACGAGAGCGGCAACTCACCCCGCCTACACTGCACGATGGAAACAGAGGGGAGCGGGGATGGGCAGTTGTGCGACAGGACAGCTTTAGCGGAACGGTCACAGGCTACCTCTTGTAGCAGCGGTTTCTCCAGTGATGCCGCCTTGACAACTTGTTTCTTTTCGAGAGCAGAGAGCGCATATAAATCTAACAATTACTTTAATTTTAATTACTGTGGTAAAACTAATACGGTAATATAAAATTATTACATTATGTTATATTATAAACTTTTTCTTTTGTAATTTCCTTGGGCTACCGCCGGTAGCCCCGGTAGTCCGCAAAATACGCCCCTGGTCTATAAGTTATTTCTTATTTCAATTACACTTGCCTGAATATAGAGTTGAATTGGAATCACAACGAAACAGAACTGAATTGTGAATTGATATTAATATTAATACCGGTATTACTAATTAATTATTAATTCACAAGCATAGGGACTTGCATTTTCATCAGTTTACTTTACTGCAAACCGAAGTTATTGCTGCCAACATAACAGTTAGAAAATAACTGCCAGTTGTAGTATTTGTCAGTATCCGAAATTCGAAACGAAGTTGGTAAAAGAAAATTCAATCTGAGAGCTAGAAAATCACTATAATCCACCAGCATATGTAGTAATAGGGGAAAAATGGTTAGGTTTCACCCTTAGGGTATTAGTTAAGCTGACCCGGACTATATGTCGGAACTGGGTACTGCCCGCTTTACAGTTTCATTGCTGAGGGATAACTTCTAAATACTACGCAAATGTTTGCATTACACCAATCTAGATAAATTCTAAATATGGGAAATATACTTACATATATTTCATAATAGAATATTTTAATTCAGGGCCTATATTAATTGTAATTATGTTAGCGCTGAAGCCAAATATGCGACGAAGAGCAGTTATATACTTCACTGTTGCATACACTGTAGCACATCTGCAGATAAAATGTTTTACGGCGAAGTTAACACTTTATTACGAGATTATTCGTATTAATATAATTTGAATAGACTAGTAGGCATTCCGGCACATCCGGCGACGCTGATATAGCCTCTGCAGTTGCGAGCGTCGTTAAATAAAACATAACTTTTTTTTTAAGACTAGTAGGCGGTATCGCCTCTCCAAAAATAAAATAAACAATTATGTAAATGAGGTAAACATTTACTTTATGAAATACCAAATTTTACAAACATATTAATAAAGCATTAAATTAAAAAGAAATTGCGATACACCTCATGATGTCTTACGGCACACCAGTAATACGACTCAGCTGTTGGGAACCTGCATTTTAAACCTTATAATTAGTACCTACAGGTTTCCTTGAAATACAGCGTTACCCATTCGCGACCTTCCTACAAAGTTCCCCAATGTTAATGGCTTACGTCGGAATGGGACAAGTGGCAAACGGGCTTGGAGCTCATGTAGCTACTTCACAGGCTCCCAGATTAATTTCAAGGACGCAACATCGAGCATCATCAGTGAATAATACCTGTAGTTATTGGAAACTTCCTTAACTTTTTTTTCCATAGTTCTTCGTCATGCCCGCTAAAGTGCATGTTTACTGTCACGGATTAAGGGGAGTGGGGCAAAAACCCGATTTGTTATATATATTTTTTAAAAGTACAAAACTTGCTCTTTAAAGTAATATATACAGTGTGGCGGTTTCGCTGCAGATAAGCCCTTTAAATGGGATCTTTAAATTTGGCGACGCATGTAATTCATACATCTTTTTTAATGTAGTTTTCCGTAAGTTCATATTTTACAAAGTTGAGTGCACTATTTTCTGAAACTACTGAATTTATTAACATTAAATTTTTCCAGTGTTTTCTGCAACCTGTGTTCTACAAAGTAGACTTACGAGTTTATTAATATCACACACATAACACGAGGGAAAAAAATATATGCATTGAAAAAGAAGATTAAAATTGTTGATAATATTTTAATGTTTTTTTTCTAAGGGTGAAATATTTAATAAATTTTTCTGTAGACTTGCAATATACATTACTTGATAACTTAAAAAAATACAAGGCATATGAATGAAGATTGTAACAAATAATGTGCAACTGAAGTTTGAAGTAATAATAATAAATTATGGTTTATTTAACGATGCTCGCAACTGCCGAGGTTATATCAGCGTCGCCGGTGTGCCGGAATTTTGTCCCGCAGGACTTCTTTTACATGCCACTAAATCTAGTGACATGAGCCTGTCGCATTTAAACACACTTAAATGCCATTGACCTGCGCCGAGATCGAACCCACAACCTCGAGCATAGAAGGCCAGTATTATAACAACTACACTACTGAGGCCGACAAGTTTGAGGTGCATTTAGCAAAGTAGGAAAACAGACTAACAAGGCCCTTTTTTTTTTACACTTACAAGCAAACATTCTGATGAGGGCAGATAAAAAGTTTTTTTTCTCCATGTTAATTATGTCAAAAGAAGTGCTTATACAAATTTTGGCCACTCGATCGGAATTAAGAGGGCCGCAAAAATAAAGTTCACCAGGGGACGTATGGGCGAATCCAGAAATGTATACAGAGTGTTAGTTGGGAGACCGGAGGGAAAAAGACCTTTGGGGAGGCCGAGACGTAGATGGGAGGATAATATTAAAATGGATTTGAGGGAGTTGGGATATGATGATAGAGACTGGATTAATCTTGCACAGGATAGGGACCGATAGCGGGCTTATGTGAGGGCGGCAATGAACCTTCGGGTTCCTTAAAAGCCATTTGTAAGTAAGGGGACGTTAACAGAAAGAAAACACAATTTCACTAGAAAAATTTATTGAAATAGACACAGAAATTGTTGAGCTATTTTTCAACATATTCTCCACCGGAATTGAGACATTTGTCATATCATGGAATCGACAGAGAGGTGCAGACAGCTATCAAACGCTGGTTTCGATCCCAGGCGGTTAAATTCTAGGACACAAGGATACACAAATTGATTCCATGGTATGACAAATGTCTCAATTCCAGTGGAGGATATGTTGACAAAAAGCGCAGCAATTGCTGTAACTTATGTTTCTATAAAATTGTCTTTTTTTCTGTAAACGGCCCCAGAGAATATCACTTTCTGGACGGCCTCGTAATTGCGATCGAGTGGCGAAAATTTGATAAAGCACTTCTTTTGACATTATTAACATGGTGGAAAAAAAAAAAAAATTATCTACCCCCATCAGAATGTTTCCTTGTTAGATAGGAAACTAATTAATTGTCTTTTATACCACTGAATTCAGAATGATTTATTGTATAACAATGCTAATTTTTATTCCGCTCTGAACATTGAAAGCCTAGAAATATTGAACTAATCTTTTGTATTGAAATTCTTTAATCGCAGAGGCACCACTACCCAGGCCCCTTAAGTGAAGTCATCATGAAAGATGGTATTATGATGTATGAGAAGTGGTATCGAATGATTAATTATGATAGGGAAGGGGGAGAGTCGCTACAATTAGAGATCGTTACTACCCCAGCATTTGTCTGGAGGAACTTAAACCGCTATAACACAAGTAAGGATACGCACATCAAGGGATGGCTGTGAGACATGTTTAACAACTACTATCACAAGTGTTCGAAGTGCACTCCATTACCATTCAGACACTTCTGGGTTCGACGGAGCCTGTATGAAATTCCGAAACGTTGGTAATTTCAAGTTTCATGACACGTTAGAATACTCCAAAGTGTTTTCTGAACATATTCACCGTGAAAACCTAAAAATTCGCATGTTTGAAGATTCTACGAGCTAGTAGTAGAGGTGTTGTATAAATCACAAATGTAGAAAATTATATCAATAAAACAACATATCACAAAATATTAAAAAATCAAACTGTTCAGATGTCTTTCGGCTTAAACTGTGTTTTATAACAAACATATTGATGTAAAACACGTGGATAATATTGGATACAGAATAAACATTTATAAAAGATAACATAGGCCTACTGTTTGAACAACATAACAAGAATTAAATGTAACAAAATTCGGTATATAGGCCTAACATAAAATTGTAGACTAGAGGAGTAAGAGATAGGATGAACCGCTCAGAAGTTGGAATAATCACTTTTGAAATTATAAGTTTTGAAGACGAAATATTTCTGCTGCTGTTTTTATTTGATCTGATATTTAGTACAGAGCGAAGACAAGGAGAACGGATGGGAGACAAGGAGAACAGATGGGAGACAAGGAGAAAGGATGGGAGACAAGGAGAACAGATGGGAGACAAGGAGAGCAGATGGGAGACAAGGAGAAAGGATGGGAGACAAGGAGAACAGACGGGAGACAAGGAGAGCAGATGGGAGACAAGGAGAACAGATGGCAGACAAGGAGAGCAGATGGGAGACAAGGAGAAAGGATGGGAGACAAGGAGAACAGATGGGAGACAAGGAGAGCAGATGGGAGACAAGGAGAACAGATGGGAGACAAGGAGAACATATGGTAGACAAGGAGAGCAGATGGGAGACAAGGAGAGCAGATGGGAGACAAGGAGAACAGATGGGAGACAAGGAGAAAGGATGGGAGACAAGGAGAACAGATGGCAGACAAGGAGAGCAGATGGGAGACAAGGAGAGCAGATGGGAGACAAGGAGAAAGGATGGGAGACAAGGAGAACAGATGGTAGACAAGGATAGCAGATGGGAGACAAGGAGAACAGGTGGGAGACAAGGAGAAAGGATGGGAGACAAGCAGAGCAGATGGGAGACAAGGAGAAAGGATGGAAGACAAGGAGAACAGATGGGAGACAAGGAGAAAGGATGGGAGACAAGGAGAACAGATGGCAGACAAGGAGAGCAGATGGGAGACAAGGAGAAAGGATGGGAGACAAGGAGAACAGATGGCAGACAAGGAGAGCAGATGGGAGACAAGGAGAAAGGATGGGAGACAAGGAGAACAGGGGAAGACAAGGAGAACAGATGGGAGATAAGGAGAACAGATGGGAGATAAGGAGAACAGATGGGAGATAAGTAGAATAGGTGGGAGACAAGATGAATAGGGGAGACGAGAAGAACAGGGGGGACAAGGAAAACAGGTGGGAGACAAGGAGAGCAGATGGGAGACAAGGAGAAAGGATGGGAGACAAGGAGAACAGATGGCAGACAAGGAGAGCAGATGGGAGACAAGGAGAAAGGATAGGAGACAAGGAGAACAGATGGCAGACAAGGAGACCAGAGGAGACAACAAGAACAAGTGGGAGACAAGGAGAATAGGTGGGATACGAGGAGAACAGATGGGAGACAAGGAGAACAGATGGGAGATAAGGAGAACAGATAGGAGATAAGGAAAATAGGTGGGAGACAAGGAGAACAGGTGGGAGACAAGGAGACCAGAGGAGACAACAAGAACGGGTGGGAGACAAGGATAACAGGTGGGATACAAGGAGAACAGGGGAAGACAAGTAGAACAGATGGGAGACAAGGAGACCAGGGGAGACAACAAGAACACGTGGGAGACAAGGAGAACAGGAGAAGACAAGGAGAACAGGTGGGAGACAAGGAGAACAGGTGGGATACAAGGAGAACGGGGGAAGACAAGGAGAACAGGTGGGGGACAAGGAGACCAGGGGAGACAACAAGAACAGGGGAAGACAAGGAGAACAGGTGGGATACAAGGAGAACAGGGGAAGACAAGGAGAACAGGTGGGAGACAAGGAGAACCGATGGGATACAAGGAGAACAGGGGAAGGCAAGGAGAACAGATGGGAGATAAGGAGAACAGATGAGAGATAAGGTGTATAGGTGGGAGACAAGGAGAACAGGTGGGAGACAAGGAGACCAGATGGGAGACAAGGAGACCAGATGGGAGATAAGGAGAACAGATGGGACATAAGGAGAATAGGTGGGAGACAAGGAGAACAGGTGGGAGACAAGGAGAACAGGGGAAGACAAGGAGAACAGATGGGAGATAAGGAGAACAGATGGGAGATAAGGAGAACAGATGGGAGATAAGTAGAATAGGTGGGAGACAAGATGAATAGGGGAGACGAGAAGAACAGGGGGGACAAGGAAAACAGGTGGGAGACAAGGAGAACAGGGGGGACAAGGAAAACAGGTGGGAGACAAGGAGAACAGGGGAAGACAAGGAGAACAGATGGGAGACAAGGAGAACAGATGGAAATAAGTAGAATAGGTGGGAGACAAGAAGAATAGGGGAGACGAGAAGAACATGGGGGACAAGGAAAACAGGTGGAGACAATGAGAACAGGGGAGACAAGGAGACCAGGGGAGACAACAAGAACAGATGGGAGACAAGGAGAACAGGTGGGATACAAGGAGAACAGGGGAGACAAGGAGAACAGGTGGGATACAAGGAGAACAGGGGAGACAACAAGAACACATGGGAGACAAGGAGAACAGGGGAAGACAAGGAGAACAGATGGGAGACAAGGAGAGCAGATGGGAGACAAGGAGAACAGATGGGAGACCAGGAGAACAGGTGGGATACAAGGAGAACAGGGGAAGACAAGGAGAACAGATGGGAGACAAGGAGAACAAATGGGAGATAAGGAGAATAGGTGGGAGATAAGGAGACCAGGGGAGACAATAAGAATAGGTGAGAGACAAGGAGAACAGGTGGGATGCAAGGAGAACAGGGGAAGACAACAAGAACAGGTGGGAGACAAGGAGAACAGGTGGGAGACAAGGAGAACAGATGGGAGATAAGTAGAATAGGTGGGAGACAAGAAGAATAGGGGAGACGAGAAGAACAGGGGGGACAAGGAAAACAGGTGGAGACAATGAGAACAGGGGAGACAAGGAGAACAAGGGGATAGAAGGAGAACAGAATGGAGACAAGGAGAATAGGAAGAGACAAGGAGAACAGGGGGAATACAAGGAGAACATATGAGAATAAGGAAAATACAAGGAAAAGAGGTGGGAAACAAGGAATATTGATAGGAAACGGAAGAGAAGGACAAATAGAAAAAAGAACAACGTGAGGGGGCTGCAAGTGTTGTTCCAGCTGAAGGAACTTGTTGCACCCCGGAACCGACTGGATGCACGTAGCAACGGACACACAAAGTATCTGACGACATAGGAAGAAATGCCTGACCTCAGACAGTAAGCAAGTGTTTAGACATGGACTTCATTAGTCATAAAAGGAAACCACATCAGACGGACTTCCCTTTTCACCAACGAAGTCCAAGGCCAGGTACCGAGTTGACACGCCGGTCACATCTTTGACCTACTTATGTAAGTCTAAGCCTCAATTTCTCTTGTTTTTTTCTCTAATAGATGTGTGAGAATTGAGTGACACAACTCAATGACGGTTGAAGGTGATCAGCTAAGAGCACATTGTCTAGACAAATCCTAGTTCTGACCATAATTTTGCACCACTTCGCAAGACGTGCCACACATTCGCCATCATGCCAGGCGCAATTTAATTGCCGCTCCTCAACATGTCTGTCACGGCTCGTCTGCAACGGGGGTGACTAGATCGCGAAACAATTACGTCGTAATCAACAATTGCAGGATAATGCTACGTGGGATGGGTAATACGAATCTTTTATACGGGCAATATTGTGAAGTTACTCAAGTAGTCTATATACAAATCTGGCTTTCTGGCTTTCAGCTCTGTAGAGCTGACTTGAATAATTTCAAAGAAAAAACTGTTAATGGGCTGGGTCTCGAACCCGGGACCTTTGGCTGAGCGCGCCAACGCTCTACCGACTAAACTACACAGAAACTCTACCAGACCCCGACTTTATTATTATTTCTTTTATATCCACATACCTCAAATGGGTTGACAAGATGAACACTTGATTTTACCTTATCTTATGTAACTTCAGTTTATTTTACGTCATTTAATTTTTTATTTTTTACTATTTTATTTTATTTTTCATTGCTTTATTTTATTTTACTTTACTTCAATTTGTTTCATTTTATTTTATTTCATTACGTTTTATTTTCATGCATTATATTTTTTATTTTTTATTTTATTGTATTTCATTTCTATAATTTTTTTAAGTTTTATATATTTCATTTTCTATTTTATTTCATTTTTATTTTATTTTTAATTTCAATTTCTTTTATTTCTTTATTTATTTCCATTTGCTACTTTTGTACTTTATACTTTTTACTTTATTTTTTTTACTTTTTATTTTGTTTCTTATATAATATTTTATTTCATGTTTAATTTTTTTATGTAATTTTTATTTTATTTTTATGTTATCATTTCATTTTCATTTTTTATTTTATTTTATTTTTATTTTATTGGGTTATTTTACGACGCTATATCAACATCTAGGTTATTTAGCGTCTGAATGATATGAAGGTGATAATGCCGGTGAAATGAGTCCGGGGTCCAGCACCGAGAGTTACCCAGCATTCGCTCATATTGGGTTGAGGAAAAACCCCGGAAAAAACCTCAACCAGGTAACTTGCCCCGACCAGGATTCGAACCCGGGCCACCTGGTTTCGCAGCCAGACGCGCTGACCGTTACTCCACAGGTGTGGACTCATTTTTTTTATTTTACATACATTTTTTGTTTCACTTATATCATTTTTATTCCTTATTATTCATTTTATTTATTATTTTATTGCATTTTATATTTTATTTTTACTTCTTTTTTACATTCATTAATTTTATTTCGCATTTTATTTCTCATTTTATGTTTATTTTGTTCTTTTATTTCATTTTCACTTTATTTTTATTAAATTTCCCCTTTTTTGTTTTTTATCTTTTATTTTTTATTTTTATTACAATTTTTTGTGTCGGAGTGCGTTTTCGGAAATAGATTCCTAATCTATCCAAAACTATATCCACTCGGTCCCCTCTACTAGCTCTGAAAGTATGTCGTAGATATTTCAAAACATCACATCCCGTATACAGTATTAATGTCTGCCCGAAATAGTAGCACAAAAATCGCATATACCATACAGAAAGTTTAACCATTCCGTCATAACATCTTATGAATTCTTATTCTTCTTCTCCACCACCTCAAGGTTAGAGCTTGTTGTATATCGCTAACAAGGCAACACTTATAATCTTAACATAACTTTACCGACAAAATTTGAGTGACCACAAAGAAGCATTTGAAAAAATACAGAAAAAACAGGGAAAGGCGTGTTTATAGGTTGTAAACCGTCAGAAATGAGACACTTTACCTAGAAAGAACCGTTACAGCATTACAAAGCAATAGTAAACATTTATTGCGACATGACAGAACAAGTTGAAAATAAGAAGTATACTAATACTGTATCTCATGGGAATGGTAAAAACATACAATTGAGCGACCGGGCCCTACCTCGAGCTCCTGCAGTGTACAGGTCTCTCCCCACCCACTGGCAGGTAACACGAGAGATGCATTCAGTAAATAGCAATTTAAAAATTTCAACTGCTGAAGTTATTCCGAAACGATGAGATGACAATGGAAAAATGCATTAAGGAAGTCATACAAGAATTACACAATATTTTGGCTCAGAGTATAGAGATTGCACTTTCCATCCAAGCGGTCTGTGGTTCGATTCCCGGCTTGTGTAGAGATTTATCTCAATTCCACCAGACTGGTTGTTTGTCTATTGTCTTGCAATTGTCCTGTGATGCATCTTCTGTAGTCCTGCATTGTCCTGACAAAGGAGGACCGCCAAGCGAAAGAATGTAGCGTTGGTTCAAAGAAAAGGCCCTGGCTCCATACATCGAGGTAATGATGTAGAGCTCAAAATTTTCCTGGCAATCAAATAATATTATGATGATCAGAATATGCAATCTAATACAATGTATTGCTATATGCACTGAAGCTTATATATATATATATATATATATATATATATATATATATATATATATATTTGAATGATTCATAATGCCTAAACTTCCGGTCTCTGCTGATCAGTATTAGCGACCGTGTAAGGCAGGGACGGGGAACTCGTATTGTAAACAGAGCAGTCAGCATGAGTACCCACGTACAACAGCAACTGTAGCGGGAGAAGCTAAGCTCTCTGAGAGTGGCTGTTCCCTGTCCCTGATGTAAGGACTGGATGAAGCTTATATATAAGCTTCATCCAGTCCTTACATCAGGCAGGCAAAAAGGCATCATAAATATCTCAAATGGGCAGGCAAAAAGGCATTATAAATACCTAAAATACGCAATAAAAGGCAATTACAAAAATCTTGCACTAGACCCACAACCTTGCACTTTCCACAAAGGGATTTCGGCAGCAAGAAAAGCTTTACATAAGTCGAATGCAAATTGAGATTTTCGAGTCGATGTTGTAATTACTGTTGGAAGCAAAAAAATCTTCTTCCCAGTAGCCTTGGAAAGTGCATTTTTGTGTTTGGTTGTACTGATATGTTGCGATATGAAATATTTAGCTAGCTACAACAACGTCTCAATGAAAACGTTAGACCCGCACTCATTGTTGCCTTGTCAAATAAACACAAGCGATAATTAAAACGCTTACTGTTATACATTTTTGCACGGCAGCACTCATTGTTGCAAAGAGAATATGAACTGACTGAAAGACAATAATATACATTCGGTGAAGTCACTTTCATTGTAGCGGTTATAGAAATAAATTAAAATATACCTGTAGGCAATTTTTAATAATAAATTAATAAATATAACCTTACTGTACTCCAGCCAAAAGTTATTCTCTTTTAATTTTTTAAGAGTTCCAGTTTATGGAATGTACACAACAGAAGAAAACTACAAGTGATTGTGTAGATGTAGATAACGGTATTCTTGTCGGCGACATTAAACTAAGAAATGTCACAGAGGAAAAACATAAATAAAATTCAAATAATTTATGCGGCGACCGGGGGCAAACACCACAAAACAGCGTTACTCCATCTGGGTGGTAGTCCGAGTATGCTCTGCCGACAAAGACAACAAATAGAATTATTTTTTCGGCATCTTTAAACACGTTAAGATCTTTGACATCTCTTTTAAGAATTTCTGTAAACAAGATAAATTGGATTTGAGGATGTTAATCCGGGACTTCTCAGTTGCCAATCTCATTGACGAATTTGCAGACCGCTTCCTGCTTGTAAAGTGTTGAGTGAAGGGCTGTAAACATCGGCAAGCTTCTGGATTATGTGCAATCGATGCACAAGAAAGGGACCTATAACCCTTCACAGCAGTCCAGACCTGTCAAGGCGCCCGAGCGGTTTCCATCGTTCGGAAACTTCCTAATCCCGTGAGAAAGTCTCCCTAGTCATCACGGTTAAATGATTCCACAGCGCGCCACGTCATACACGCGCCCAGACTTTCGTTTTTGTGAATGTGGGAATTACGGCTTTTACTTTCTTCCGGAGGCGTTGCAAGGTACAATCCCTGAGGATCAGATTTCGGAAGTTGATATTATCATCCTGGTATAAGGTTCTGAGAAATACAACAGAATATACACTCTTGCATAGAAATTGGAATGAATATATCATAGCAGAATTACAAATATTTTAACTTTCTTGTCTATGCGGATGACGTGAATATGTTAGGAGAAAATTCACAAACGATTAGGGAAAACACACGGAAATGTTACTTGAAGCAAGTAAAGTGATAGGTTTGGAAGTAAATTCCGAAAAGACAAAGTATATGATTATGTCTCGTGACCAGAATATTGCACGAAATGTAAACATAAAAGTTGGAGATTTATCCTTCGAAGAGGTGGAAAAATGCAAATATCTTGGAGCAACAGTAACAAATATAAATGACACTCGGGAGGAAATTAAACACAGAATAAATATGGGAAATGCCTATTATTATTCGGTTAAGAAGCTTTTGTCATCTAGTCTGCTGTCAAGAAATCTGAAACTTAGAATTTATAAAATAGTCATATTACCAGTTGATCTTTATTGTTGTAAGACTTGGACTCTCAGTTTGAGAGACGAACAGAGATTAAGGATATTTGAGAATAAGGTTCTTAGGAAAATATTTGGGGCTAAGGGGATTGAAGTTACAGGAGAATGGAGAAAGCTACACAATGCAGAACTGCACGCATTGTATTCTTCACCTGACATAATTAGGAGCATTAAATCCAAACGTTTGAGATAGGCAGGGCATGTAGCACATATAGGCGAATACAAAAATGCATATAGAGTGTTAGTTGGGAGACTGGAGGGAAAAAGACCTTTGGGGAGGCAGAGACGTAGATGGGAAGATAATATTAAAATGGATGTGAGGGAGGTGGGATTATGATGATAGAGACTGGATTAATCTTCCACAGGATAGGGACCGATGGCGGGCTTATGTGAGGGCGGCAATGAACCTCCGGGTTCCTTGAAAGCCATTTGTAAGTAAGTATGTAAGTAAGAGGATAAAGTAGAGTAGTATTTACTTAAATAGCTTTCAAAGAACTCGGAACTTTTTACTAATGAAGTAGTCTAAACTTAACAGGAAAAAACCAATGCACCTTGTCATTATAGGGAATCTTGCTCCATTTTGAACTTTTAGGAAATTGCTTTTCTTTATGTGAGGCCCAGATAAATATTTACTAAATATAGAAATTGTTTTAAATAAAAGTTATAATGTTTATGGGTACACTTTTCAACATAAAAATTTGAGAAATATTGAAGGGTTCAGAACCATAGTGGGCCAAGCGCCATTTACTAAAACCGTAGAAAACGAGGGTTAAAATGAATTAATTATCATAATTTAATGGAAATATATATCAAGTAATATAAAGTATACACATTCAAACTAAATGATATGTCAATCTTCATTAAACTATGGTATTCACTTAACTTTAACCCTTGCTTTCTCTGTTTTTAATAAATGGCGCTTGGCCCACTATGGCTCTGAGCCCTTCAATTACACACATGTGGTTTTAGCAAATACATAATAGCTGTAAAATATAGAAGAAGATAGGCCTACAATGAAAAGGAATGGTAGAAATTATAAAAACTCAGTAGCGCGCAATCTTAAATTATTTAAAAACTAAAAATAAAGAAATTCGATAACAATCGCTAACATTTTGTAATATAGTCGACCGCTTTGCTGCTTTCGTTTGTTTCACGGGATATACGTTTCAGATTGTTTCCTACTTTTCTTTGTTTTACGTGATATTAGGTTTGTTCCAGCAAGCAATTCAGAACGCGTTCCGAACTAATATCGAACTTCTTCCCGGGCGCATGCGCCAGTTGTGTACGGTGTCGTAACTATGTAGTTTGGGATTCGTTGTTGGAACGTTTCTTAAACTGTTCTTTCACGGTCTTAGGAGTTTCTTCTCTTATTACTCGTAAAATTATATTCATCTTCTGAACTTAATTCATCATAAAATATATCACTATCACCTTCGACTATTTTTTTATTTTAACCTGTCTAGTCTCGAATCATTTTAACCGTAACTTCAGATTAAATCATCTGCGCATACGTCAACAATTCAGAATTCCCAGTTCTGCTCCTAATCGAGAACCAATAATTTCAATCGTTCCGAATGAGTTATAAACCACACTAGAACAGGGAACTGGAAGTTCAGTATCGGTCCGGAATCAGTTATAGTCTTGTTGGAACGCACATTGAGCTACTGCGCATGAGCAGGCTGTTCAGAATCGATTCCGAACAGTGCTGGAACAAACCTATACGTATAAGATTGTTACCTTCGTTTGACAGAAAATTTTAAATTTAGTTCATTGTGTGAAAATGTTAACTGTGATAGAAAATATTTTGTGGTTCTTACCGCATTGTAAATTTAAGTGTCCGTGATCGTCCAAAGAAAAGGGTAGGATTTATAGAAATGTTAGTATTTCAAAATAATAGAGAGACGTATGTCTAGCAACGCCATTGGTATCGTGTACAGATACGAGATGTAGACAACAGTTTCGGACTATTGTACACAAGTAATTTTCAATCATCTTGGGTTAAAGAATTTCCATAGGTATTGTGTGAAAATCAGACAATGTCCTTTTCTGAAAAATACGTAACGACATTTTGGAGAAACAACAACTAAGTTTTCTCAGACTTTTTAAATTGGTCCATTTTACGACGCTTTATCAACTGCGATGGCTATCTGGCGTCTGAATGAAATGAAAATGATAATGCCAGCGAAATGAGTACAGGGTGCGCCGAAAGTTACCCAGAATTTGTTCTTAATGGATTGTGGAAAAAGCCTGGGGAAAACCTCAACCAGGCAACTTATTCCAACCAGAATTTGAACCCGGGTCCACTCCTTTCACAATCATACATGCTAACCGTTACTCCACAGCGGTGGATCTCAGACTTTTGTACAAACTCCTGCCCCCTTCCAATATTTCAAAGAATTCGGCGTCTATGCTCATAACTACACGAGTAAAGAAGTTTTAATGCTCAGAGTAAGTTAAAATCCTCTCAGATCCGTGCTTACTTACTTATTGGCTTTTAAGGAACCCGGAGGTTCATTGCCGCCCTCACATAAGCCCGCCATTGGTCCCTATCCTAAGTAAGATTAATCCATTCTCTACCATCATGTCCCACCTCCCTCAAATCCATTTTAATATTATCCTCCCATCTACGTGTCGGACTCCCCGTCTTTTTTTCCCTTCGGCCTCCCAACTAACACTCTATATGCATTTCTGGATTCGCCCATACGTGCTACATGCCCTGCCCATCTCAAACGTCTGGATTTAATGTTCCTAATTATGTCAGGTGAAGAATACAATGCATGCAGTTCTGTGTTGTGTAACTTTCTCCATTCTCCTGTAACTTCACCTCTCTTAGCCCTAAACATTTTCCTAAGCACCTTATTCTCAAACACCCTTAACCTATGTTCCTCTCTCAAAGTGGGAGTCCAAGTTTCACAATCATACAGAACCGGTAATATAACTGTTTTATAAATTCTAACTTTCAGATTTTTTGACAGCAGACTAAATCACAATAGCTTCTCAACCGAATAATAACAGGCATTTCCCATATTTATTCTGTATTTAATTTCCTCCCGAGTATCATTTATATTTGTTACTGTTGCTCCAAGATATTTGAATTTTTCCACCTCTTCAAAGGATAAATTTCCAATTTTTATATTATTTCCATTTCGTACAATATTCTCGTCACGAAACATAATCTTATACTTTGTCTCTTCGGAATTTACTTCCAAATCTCTCTCTTTACTTGCTTCAAGTAAAATTCCCGATTTTCCCTAAACGTTTGTGGATTTTCTCCTAACATATTCACGTCATCAGCATAGACAAGAAGCTGATGTAACCTGTTCAATTCCAAACCCTCTCTGCTATCCTGGACTTTCCTAATGGCATATTCTAGAGCAAAGTTAAAAAGTAAAGGTGATAGTGCATCTCCCTGCTTTAGCCCGCAGTGAATTGGAAAAGCATCAGATAGAAACTGACCTATACGGACTCTGCTGTACGTTTCTCTGAGACACATTTTAATTAATCGAACTAGTTTCTTGGGAATGCCAAATTCAATAAGAATGACATATAAAACGTCTCTCTTAACCGAGTCATATGCCTTTTTTAAATATATGAATAACTGATGCACTGTACCCTTATACTCCCATTTTTTCTCCATTACCTGTCAAATACAAAATATCTTATCAATAGTTGATCTATTACGCCTAAAACCACACTGATGATCCCCAATAATTTCATCTATATATGGAGTTAATCTTCTCAAAAGAGTATTGGACAAAATTTTGTACGACGTCAACAAAAGTGATATTCCTCGAAAGTTACTACAGTTAGTCTTGTCCCCCTTCTTAAAGATAGGTACGATTATGGACTCCTTCCATTATTCTGGTACAATTTCCTTTTCCCAAATAGCAAGTACAAGCTTATAAATTTCGTTAGATAATGCGCTTCCATCCTTTTGTATTAGTTCTGCTGGAATTTGGTCGATACCTGGAGACTTGTACTTTTTCAGATTTTCTATCGCAATTTCGACTTCTGAAAGTGTGAGTTCGGGTATAAATGGCTCAGCAGTTTGTATTTCAATTTCGTCCCGATCATTTCTATTTTACCTATATATTATTTTAAAAATAATATGAATTGGCACGAAGAAGACGAATTGTATTGTTTTCATAATTCATACTGAGAGACTGCTGTTCACTTTTGTTTGAATAAACACAGGCTGGGGTTCGCCTAACAATTCTAACATGTAACTCTATATTTCTGATGGTTGGAGGGAGCGAAGCAACCAAGTCCAGGTATATGGATCAAGTGCCTGGCAATAAAACTCGGTTTTTCTTCCATTCCGATCGAGCCGAAGGTCTCTCAGCTCCGCCGTCCCGTCAAGGACTTGCTTTATGAAATTGTGTGTCCCAATGGCACGATTTTTTTCATTTTCTGTAGGGACAGGAAACTTGTTTGCGAAGATGAAACGGCACGTTTATTGCAAAGCAAAAACTTGAAGAAAAAATGTGCATCTACATTGTAAATCAAATTCTATACGGACTTTAACTGCATAAAATTTTTAACGGAGACAAGCCCACATAATATGAAATTCAGAAAAATGTAATTTCAATCTCGATATAAAATTATTAATGTTACAAAAATGTCGCATGTTTTCTTAATGCACTGTACGTATATTCTACGCGATTCGCAACAACTCAATTCCATTACAATGTTACAAATAATATTATAGTCCCGACGCTGTTATTTCCGGCGTGACTCCGCCCCTTTGCTTACGTCTTAGAAAGTAAAGGCTCTATAAAGTCTACTAGTAGTAGAAGGTAGGTAGCATCGTTCGCCAGTTTTGTTCTCACATTGCAGAGCTACCATACGAGGAATCTATTTGCCACACCGTTAAAAATTATCATGTCGTAGCTCCTGTGATAATAAATCAAACGCACAGTAATTCAGCAAATAATTCAGCGGCAAATAACGTCTTCGTGTGCTTTCTGCGAACGCCAAAAAAAGAGCTAAAATGGCTGGCGATTATATTAAGTATTTATCGAGCCTTAAGAAATGAATCAGCGAATAACAAGACGCACACGTTTAAATGTAGCCGACCTGCAACGCGATTGGCTGCCGGACATTAGAGCGACGGGATATTATATATATACATATTACATTATTTTCCTGAATTATTATATATTCAAAGGGCATACTTCAGTGAATTCACTAAGGTCACAAATAAGATAAATTTATGTTTTTTTTTGGATTTCACACAAAATCTTCAATATAATGAAAAACGGCAAATATATGAGCCTACAATTCCGCATTATCTTGAAAAATACCATCTCAAAAGGATTCATATCTACGGCATGTTAGTTGGCGCTAGACTAGGGCAACAATACCGGAACATCTTGTCAAGATTTGATTGGAAACTTTTCCAGCTAGACCTCTAGAACCTGCAAACTATAGCTCTGTTAGCCATAAAGGAGTCGTTCCAAATTTATGAGAATCATTGTAATAACATTTAAATTTATTTTCTTTTTTTACGGTTGTTTTGAGAGTTTTTTAAATTGTGAAATATATGGGTAAAGGTACTTTATTTGTAATTTTAGTTTAATACTTTAAAGATAAATTGATTTGTATTATTAATTTTCATTTTTATCAAAATTTGTCTAATATGAATATGAGTCATTTTGAGATGATATTTTTCAAGATAATGGGGAATTGTAGGCTCATATATTTACCGTTTTTCATTATTTTATTATTCTTCATCTAAACGATAACAGCTTCCTGTATTAACAGGCTGCCATAAAGACAGAGGATATTGTACAACAGGCAGATACTTCTAAATATTTAGGCTGTGAAATATCATTAAAAATAATCAATAAGATTTAAATATAAAAACTCCAAAACATGTGTGGAACCATCCAAAGACTAACAGTACGTAAAACAAGGAAAGACACGCAATTTAAATTCTTCAAAACGATGGTATTACGTTGCTTAGTGTATGTTATCTGAAACCTGTTTAGTTTAATATGTTACTAGTCAGCGATGTATGCAATGGAGGGGAAAAGGAACTGGCCACTCTACCCCATTATCTACCGGCTTAGTTGCCTCATGAGTGATGCCTTATTGGTATCACTTATGAGTTGAGCCCTGATGTTTGGCAAAATGCCTTTTTTACTGGGCGGAAGTAAATCATTATTTGCGCAGATACAAATATGATTTGGAGTAAATCAAAGTGATAGGGTCAATTTTTATTTTGCCTATATGCCTTTTTAAGGTGTTTCTTACTAATAAATGCCTTTTTTGTCATTCTAAAGCAAAATTTCTTATTTATTTGTAATTTTTAAATTAATTGTAATGTAATGTGTATGAAATTTAAATACTTGAAACAATGTATCACTTTGCTAACAATAGTAAATAAAAGTAATTTACTTCGGTGCTTAATCTGCTAATATTGTGCTTTAATACTATTGGTGTAATATGAATAATGATCGACAATCCACAGTTACAATAATATATTGTCACGTCTTCACAATACCAACAATCAGCTTTATAATTTTAAATATCAAGCTCGTTCTCATAGAAGTTGTCACGTAGCATTTCCAATTGTTTGTTTTCATATTTTGAAATCTTACTGTTACAATTTTGTGCTACACGTGTTTATTATTATAGGAGAAAGAAATTTGAGTCAGGAACAGTCAGTTATTGTCGGATGACAGAAGGTATAAGATCGGTTAGCTAGAATGCCTAAATTCAGTAAACCAATGAAAAGTAAACTTCATGCTTACGTTAGTGAATTTGGTGCCCATGTGTTTTCAATCGATGGAACAGTTTTGTTATGTAAGGTTTGTGAAAAGACAGTTAATCACGAAAAAAAAAAAAAAAGTGTTTTGTAAGTTAACACGTGTCACCTACGAAGTAAATATTTGAGTTATGTTGATATAATTTAAATGTATTGCTAAAATATATAATAATAATAATAATAATAATAATAATAATGATGATTTATTTAACCTGGCAGAGTTAAGGCCATACGGCCTTCTCTAACACTCAACCAGGAGTAAAACTGCGTTACAAAAAACACTACAAATTTACAAAGTACACACAAAACTGAATAAGATAATAATAATAATAATAATAATAATAATAATAATAATAATAATAATAATAATAATAAAATGTAAACAACAAGTAAGTAGAAATCAGACATAATATATAACATACAGAAAGAAAGAAAAAAACTGAAATATATTACGCCTTTTTCAGAGATTATTGTGCCTTTTTTACGTTTTATTGCCTTTTTTTCCTGCATATTTTAACGGTTATAAATGCCTAAACATCCGGGCTCTACTTATGTGATTCAAACTTATCTTCGGATAGTTGACTAAACAACAATGTATGTTATCGAAACTTGGCCCAGCAGAAGAACAGGTAAAAGGCGATTGGATTCAGAAGAAATAAAGTTTTTAAGTCATGTGGTAGACAGTAAGCCTTTAAATAAGAAACGAAATGTTGAAATAAGACAAGAAATATTTTTTTAAATTTTATTGGGTTATTTTACGACGCTGTATCAACATCTAGGATATTTAGCGTCTGAATGATATGAAGGTGACAATGCTGGTTAAATGAGTCCGGGGTCCAGCACCGAAAGTTACCCAGCATTTGCTCGTATTGGGTTGAGGGAAAACACCGGAAAAAACCTCAACCAGGTAACTTGCCCCGACCGGGATTAGAACCCAAGCCACCTGGTTCCGCGACCAGACGCGCTGACCGTTACTCCACAGGTGTGGACACACACACACCCACACACACACACACACACACACACACACACACAAGAAATAAATATGAAATTGTATGAACAAATACAAAATAGAGAAGTAGGACTAAATTTCTTTCAACATGTACAAAAAGTGCCGTCAGAAAGAAGTCCCAGATTAACAATGAACCAGAACTTAGTGGTAGACCAGGGACATGATGGAGAAGCTTTGAGGACGGAACAGGATGGTAAAGCTCAATCCATGAATGATGAAAGAATAATGGAACGGAGAAAAATTCTCTCCGGCGCCGGGATTTGAACCCGGGTTTTCAGCTCTACGTGCTGATGCTTTATCCACTAAGCCACACCCGGATACCCATCCCGGCGCCGGACAGAATCGTCTCAGTTTAAGTTCCAACTCTTGGGTTCCCTCTAGTGACCGCCCTCTGCACTACGTCATAGATGTCTATGAACGTAGGACTGAAGTCCACACATGTGCTGAGGTGCACTCGTTATGAGTGATCCGACGGAATTAGCGCCGTCTTAAAACACGAAGTGATTTCCGCATATCATATATATTATTTTAATGTACCGAAGTCCATATGATATTTCCATGCAGATATTCTGCGTCATCATACGATGAAAGAGTAATGGAACGGAGAAAAATTATCTCCGGTGCCGGGATTTGAACCCGGGTTTTCAGCTCTACGTGCTGATGCTTTATCCACTAAGCCACACCCGGATACCCATCCCGGCGCCGGACAGAATCGTCTCATCAGCACGTATCAATCCATGAAGGTAAATGATATTCTGTGAAATTCTAACATTCATTTTTAAGAAATGCTGAGTTATCATAACCCAGTCTCTGCCGACGAAGATATAAAAATACATAATTACATTATCAAACTGTAACGATGTGCACGATCAATATGACAGATTTGTACACTCCTGGTGTAGAAGAGGAAGGGGGATACACAAGCCAGCACTGGTTCTGTACCTTGTTTTGAACATCCTCGTCATTACAAGAGAGGAGAATATGTCAGTCAGTAATAACAGAAACCAATAAAAGGGACATTGTGGACTGTCTCCCTTCCTCCAGCCGACATCGCTTTTGTGAAGGGCCGGGGTGGGTGGGGGCAAGTTCTTTGTTATCCATGCGTTCTTTATACGCTGCCAAGGTGCTGGGATCGCCTTCCACGTCCTTGGCGAAACGTTTGCCACATTTCAGTTATTTTAAGTATTTCTGTGCCGACTGTAATTCAGAAGAAAATGCGTACGCCACAAACTCTGCAACCCCACAATCACCAACTAAATCCTTCACAAACAGTTATATAACCACCCCGTCAAACAGTACCCCCTATAGACTTTTTTCTCCCCTTGTACGAAGGAGGGACCCGAAGGCTTGCACTGCAGCCTGAGGCTTATTGTGCTTACCACTCCTATTCTGTGAATGATTGGGTTGCCGAATGGCCGCGCTCTTGTACAAGTACAGCACGCCACACCGTGAATTGAACCCGGGCTATGGAATGGATGATGATGATGATGATGATTATTATTATTATTATTATTATTATTATTATTATTGCAGTATTATTATTATTGCAGTATTATTATTATTATTATTATTATTATTATTATTACTTCTTACTTACTTATTTACTTACTTACTTACTGGTTTTTAAGGAACCCGGAGGTTCATTGCCGCCCTCACATAAGCCCGCCATAGGTCCCTATCCTGAGCAAGATCAATCCAGTCTCTATCATCATATCCCACCTCCCTCAAATCCATTTTAATATTATCTTCCCATTTACGTCTCGGCCTCCCCAAAGGTCTCTTTTCCTCCGGCCTCGCAACTAAAACTCTATATGCATTTCTGGATTTGCCCATACGTGCTACATGTCCTGCCCATCTCAAACGTCTGGATTTAATGTTCCTAATTATGTCAGGCGAAGAATACAATGCGTGCAGTTCTGCGTTGTGTAACTTTCTCCATTCTCCTGTAACTTCATCCCTTTTAGCCCCAAATATTTTCCTAAGCACCATATTCTCAAACACCCTTAACCTATGTTCCTCTCTCAAAGTGAGAGTCCAAGTTTCACAACCATAAAGAACAACCGGTAATATAACTGTTTTATAAATTCTAACTTTCAGATTTTTTGACAGCTGACTGGATGATAAAAGCTTCTCAACCGAATAATAACAGGCATTTCCCATATTTATTCTGCGTTTAATTTCCTCCCGAGTATCATTTATATTTGTTACTGTTGCTCGCAGGTACCGTATTTGAATTTTTCCACCTCTTCAAAGGATAAATTTCCAATTTTTATATTTCCATTTCGTACAATATTCTCGTCACGAGACATAATCATATACTTTGTCTTTTCGGGATTTACTTCCAAACCTATCTCTTTACATTATTATTATTATTATTATTATTATTATTATTATTATTATTATTATTATTATAAGGCTGCAAGAATTTCAGGATGTCTCCGCACACCTGGTAAGTCCCAGGACCCGGAGCCCCAAGCCCTTCCTATAGGCTATTAGCCTCAGAAACCTGTACAATTCTTAGAACTTCACACCAATTTATTGCATATGGTAGAAATGAGGGGAGATGAAAATTATTAGTGAAATGATAGAGGAAACGAGAGTAATCGAAGAAGAACACTCTGCAAATTCTGCTTTATCTACCACAAACTCCAACACGACCCAGCTGGGGCTCGAGCTCGAACCGCCTGGATGAATGACCAACGAGCTAGAGTAGAACCATAGACGCGGCTGTTTGAAATCTTAAACTCACGATCGCTTTATGCCTCATTACAACATTGAATAAAGAATATTTTTTGAAGCTGCATCAAAAGCCGTTTTTCCTCCCTCTGTAGGCCTATCAAGTTATCAACTACGCTGAATGCACAACTCTGAGAAACGCGACCTTAGCAATAACAAAGACTCGGGCGTAACTGCGACGTATTTCCAAGCTACAGTAAACACGATGGTGGAAGAAAAACTAGAATTCAACTTACTCATAACAACTGCCAATTTTGGGAAACACGGAAGGTGTGCGATAGTACCTACGCGTACAAGATTAAACCATAGTCTAGTTTATACAGTCACGAAGCTTGAATTGTGAGAGTGCTAGGAACAATAGACTGTGCTGGTACTATTTCGCATTGTCTATAATGAGGCGATATTAGCTATCCTAGTGGTTAGCAACTATCTATGGATGCATATTTAGCCTACTACGTATTGAGCTTCGTGACTGTATATACTAGACTGTGATTAAACTGAAACCTGAAACAGAAGTTTAAATCATGCCAGATGTGTCGAAATTTCCAATTGTGGATAAATGAATTTGACAATGTCGAAGACTACTTAAAACATCTCATTTTCGTGAGCGGAAAAGCTACATTTCTCATCAATAGCTCTACTGCGTTAATTGTTACAGTTGTAGAATAATCAGTATATTCGTCAGGATCCAAAAATGTTTTTGCGGGTATTATGGCCATCGCATTCATGTATTTCTTTATGTGGGGAAATCACGTAATTATCACTAAATTTAATAATCTTACAATTAGCCAGAAAAAAATCAGTATTACACTTGTTTTCTTAAACCGTAATTAAGAAAGCTAATATTCAAGTATAGGATGCATGTAGGAGGTTACCTGGATTGCAGTGGCGGCTCGTGAACTTGTGGATTGGGAGAGCTGCAGTAGATTTTGGTACATACAAATTTCACTTCTTGATACCATTACTAATAAGTATAGGACAAAAATAAATGCACTACATATCGGAAAACCAATACTTTCTCACTTAGTTGGGAGATGTCTGTGGCATCATTTTCTAATCGCTAAAAAAACTAATACCATCGATTTCAGTCTGAATTTCAGATCGACAGACACTCAGCTTGCAATCTACCAGTGCATTCTGAATTGTCTTAGAATTACCTTTCAACAGTGGCATGTTCCAAATGATTTTTGAGAGGCTCATTTAGATTACTCGCGAACTGTAGCAACCCACGAAATACACCAGGGTTCTTCGAATCGTTTTTCAACATGTCCCCTAAGGGGAAGTTCATATTGGCCACAAAATTTGATACAATCAATATTTTTTTAAGTAATTTCACGATTTTTTCTCACTTCTTGATTATGTTTGAGAATGTTTGTTCTGTTCGTTTCACTTAATTGCACTGCAATATTAGTTTTGCCTAACATAGCCAATGAAACAACATTTTTCAGGTGAGACTGCGAAGATTCGTGCATTTTGCTTTTTAGGGGCAAATGTCTTAAATGTGTCATACCACTCCTAGTCCATGCAGCATCACCACCGAAGAGGAGGCAAGGAAAACAAAATACAGGTTTTTTTTTTGTTCGCATCCACGTAACCACAAATGCTTAGCGTAAATTTCATTGTTATACTTCCTTACATATATGCACTATTTCGGCTGGATGAAGCTTGAGTAAGATTTAAGTCGGGTAACGGACGACCCTTTAATTTCACTTCATTACATCAATATTCTCCGCAAGGGAAAGTTGAGAAAAATAAAATTAATATTCTGTAATTCACACACATTCATGCTTGCAAATTTGCACTGGTTAAGTTACGGTATTAAGACGTCACACCAAAGCAACACTCAGATATACTGATGGTCAACAATTTTCTATAACTGGAAAAGAAGTCTCTTTCGTATTTTGCGTGCTATATCAAGAGGATTCTACTCGTGCAATCATTTTGAGTTAAGGGAAATGTTAGGTTCTGCTGGAGGCTGGATATATACGTAAAAATAAGGCAAAAGAAAATATTAATTTCGTTATATTAACTCGATAAGATTCTACAACAATAAGTATGTGAAAAGAAAATAAAAATTTTGTCATTAAGTTTCAAGGGAATAGAGAATCCATTTGACGCAGCATTACAATAGCGGTGTGGGAGGGGAGGAAAGATCCCTCGTGGCCTGGCTCTGCAAGCCCTGCAGCGAGATATGGGTTTTAAACAGCGGCAGTTTCCCTCTGCTTCCCTTCACCTCTCCACCCCGTGACCCAGCAAGACACACTCTCTATGAGCTGTCCCTCCCTGCAGATCCCAGGACGACTTTGAATGCAGTGTCAATTCCAGTACAGTCGACGCGCAACAAGATTATGCATAAGGTAATAGTACATATTTCCGGCCAGATGAAATATAAAGCAATTTACCAATAAAAGCTGTAACAATTCTTCTACAAATTAAAATAAATATTATTTTTATTTTCCTGTCAAAGCAGGGAGTGCTGCAGCTCCGCAGCTCTTATGGACCAGCCGCCACTGCTGGATTGTCTTGAGAGAAATTCTTTTAGGAATGTGTGTGGCCCACCCTCCCGTTCTAAATATTACAGTTTCTTTTGTAAAAGAAATATAAGAAAATTAGCACAAGCATCCATTAAAAGTGTTCTTATTAGAAGCGTGAGAGACATTCTCTTATAGCGGTCTCTAGCTAGGCTTGCCAACCGTCCCGTTTTTTTCCGGGACAGTCCCGATTTCGACCATTGCGTCCCGCGTCCCGAAATAATTTTCACATGTATCAAAATGTCCCGATTTCATGGCATATTAGACATTTACAGCTGATTTTCATTCCTATCAGAATGCTGAATTTAGTCTGGGTTGAAAGATAATTCCGCTGCCTCATAGACATGCTTACGAAATTGAGAAAATGACTCTAATACGCATGTTCAAGGCAGAAATTTAATTCTCGTTGATGTGTCAACAGAGTGACGGGTGCAATGATCATAATACACAAGTTAGGGCAGGTTTGATCACAGGATACTTATTGAATCATCTATTCTCTGTGATCGTCTTATGTACTTTGACTTTAGTTTGGTGTCATCCCGTATTATGTTCACCTTATTTCACTGATGCGTCATTCATTGGTTTCGGCGGAAAAGTGGAAAAAAAATAAAGATTTATACGACCACTTCTACGACAAATTTAGATTAGATTAGATTAGATTAGATTAGATATAAGCGAGGACAACAATAAAGACTTGTAAAATACCGCAACCCCTCACGTGTGATAAGATCTAATAGCTCTGGTGATAAATAACGTAAAAGTCTCTGTGTTTTCCGAGAAGAGTGGCTGGAATGTTTTGTGTAGTTAGGTTAGGTTAGGTTAGGTTATGTTAGGTTAGGTTAGGTTAGTTCAGATTACGTTAAGTTAGGTTTGTTCATATTAGGTTAGTGATTACTTCAATAAGATGGTTCCTAGTTTCCATTTCTTTTTTAAACTTGTTTTTGGTCATTTTGGTAAGTTTTTGGAATTTTTTTTACATATGAAATATGTTGTTAAAATATACATATACTAATAGTGTTATAAGTGTACTACTGTTGAATATATGGATTGATAGGTTGAAATAATTAGTGCAATAACATTTGTGTCCCTAATTTTTACTTACGAAAGTTGGTAAGCCTATCTCTAGGCTGAAGTCGTACCTATAAGCATAGATCATATATATATATATATATATATATATATATATATATATATATATATATATATATATATATATATCCCCGTAACATGAAGGCACTTGGGGGGCATGGAGGTAGAGCCCATGCTTTCCATGACCTCGGCACTAGAATGAGGTGGTGTGGTCGGTACCACGCTCTGACCGTCTTTTACCCTCGGGAAAGACCCGGTACTCAATTTTATAGGAGGCTGAGTGAACCTCGAGGCCGTTCTGAAAGTTTGGCAACGAGAAAAAATCCTGTCACCACCTGGGATCGAACCCCGGACCTTCCAGTCCGTAGCCAGCTGCTCTACCAACTGAGCTACCCGGATATATAACAGACAGCTCATCTCTATGTTAAAATCGGTAGCACTTTGAAGAGAAAAACCGCCATGATCGCCACTCGTCCGCCGTAAACGAACACGAGATAGCAGTACAGTCGCTAATGCAATTCAATTCCCCCCCCCCCAGAAATGTATACAGACTGTTTCAAAAATACGGGGCATAATTTCAGGTATGTATTTCCCACATGTAGACAATCAAAATAGTTCATTACAACATGTGTCCGGAAATGCTTCATTTCCGAGTTATGGCCTTCACAACATTGAAATTCACCGGAACGTTTTTCTATTTTGATTGTCTACATGTGGGAAATACATACCTGAAATTATGCCCCGTATTTTTGAAATACCCTGTATTTATTTAAGTACCAGGTCCCAAAAAGGACCCATGCCTTTTACAAGATGTATGTAACATAGTACAGGATTCAGTATAAAAAATACAATTTACATTCAAACACTTTCACCAAGAGTGAAGTGTTTTACAAGAAATCACTCATTCATTAAACACGAGAAATTACTAAACTATTGAGCAATGGATTTGGATGTGTTCTTACAGATTTCATAAATTTGGTTATGGCATTTTGAATATAATCACTAAATAACATTATATTTAGTGACTCATATAGTTGAGAGTTACTGATATCATAGTCTGCTCCCGTGATTGTCCTACATACTGATCTTTGTATTCCATCCAGTCTTTTAATATGACGTATATGAGTATTTGACCAAATTTCACAAGCATATAACATATATGAACGGATCAGACAAGTGTATAATAAAACTTTGACGTTGAGAGAGATGCGACTTTTGAAGAGAGGATACAGCAGCATGAAACGTTGAAAAGCTCTGTCTCTGATTAAATTTATATGTTGTCTGTAAGCAAATACTCTCTAACATTAATACTGGAAAGCTTTCCTGTTTAGCATTGCAAGCGGCGGCGAAAAGTAACAGTGCTGCCATCTAGCGGCTTGAAACGTTCGCACACTCCGTGCGTCGTGCTGGGTTACGTGAGGAAAAGAGGAGAGGTGTGCATTTGATTTCAATAAGAAGCTGCAAAGCAATAAATAGTATACTTTAGAGTCACTTTGTTCATAACAATTTTAATTAATAACAAATTGCAAAGTTATTAGAATAGAAATGAATTGATAAATTCTCATATTTTCAAATTTGATGAAATTTAGTTGTGCATGACTTTAGCAGCTTTCATACATCGCTTGTTTTGTTTTTTAGCTGTATGGTTGTCCATTTTATTTTTGATGTAACAATTTATTAACACATTGAAATAGTTATCAATGAAGACATTGGCACAGTCACTGCAAATGGACATGTTAACAGGGAGCACTACCATTTTAACTAGTTTTTTTTACACCAATTCTAGTTTTACAAATAACATGATCAATTTCTTTGAAAACATCAGAACACAATTGGCTGAGCATTAGAGAAACATCATTAGGGAAAACAATTTTTGAATATTTACAGTATTTTTTTATTTGCGATGTGCGTTGTTATGTCATCGTTGGGGTTTTCTTTACAAGATAAATTTCTTCGACAAATTTCGTGATTTATTCTGCTACACACCCAACCTGCAACATAAGCCCTTGCATTTTCTTGCAACACGGTTTCTTCATTTGTATGCTGTACATTTTTGTCATCAACAGTTATCAAGTATTTGAACTGGTTGTCTTCAGAGCTCTCACTTCCGCCCGAAGAGACGAAATAATTTTTTTGTGTTTAGATACCAACTTTTGAGCTGCAATCAATTTCTTAGAAAGTGTCTTTATCTGAAGATCTTGAGCCATCTTTGACATTTTAGGATTTCTTGCATCTTAAAAAATAAACAGGGACTTAATTTAGTGAAATATTAATAACGTCTTGAAAGTCTAGGGCTAGGTAAATAATATTTTGCCAATAACTAACTGAATCAGTTTTTATGAGAAAACATGAGTTCACACATTTTCTTCACAAAATCAATAATTCGTATTTTTATGTTACGTATCACAATATGCGTCTATTTAGTTTGAAAAAGTCATGGCTTTCAGTAGGTATTTTATATGGAGAAACTATAAAGAAATTGTATTTGGTATGATGGAAGTAAAGTAGTTTTATGCAGTTTAATAACTGATTCACTTAGCACAGAGAACATGTTATTGCTAATGTACTATCTGATTATGAGGTACCTGGTAGAGGACTATCGTCGTTTCTGTCTGGAATCGGAGAACCTGTCGCCTCCTCGATGGAAGGTCTAATGCGTTTCTTTGGGGACCTTCGCGGTTCTTTCATCGTACTTTGACCCATATTTTCGGAAGAAGGAGCTGTTAAATTCAGTGAAGGAATAGCTGTTCTCTTCAGTCTGTTATTAAAAAAATATTAAAAATTAATAGGTCTATGACTCATTTGAAACTTCGGTGCTTTTCCAATTACACCTTATTTTTACTTACCCCTGACTTTTCAAATTAGGGTTATTGAAGTCCGATAATCTAAAGTGATCTCAACATATTCTGTGATTTTTGTACAGGTACTCTGTTCCTCTAGTTTTAAACGTTTCGTCTAGGTCCTGTCTTTTACATTTATTTAACCATATGGCACATCCATAAGACAAAAACAAATAATAGTAATAATAATAATAATAATAATGATATTATGATGATGATTGTGGTGGTGGTGAGGACACGAGACCTATCATGTGAATCGTGCGAGTGGGGAAAGAATGAGCTAACAGAAAGAGAGTTTGTTCCATGATTAAAATTATACGAATCTTCTGACACGAAAGTTCACCTCAGACTAATTATCTTCCTTCTCCATGCCCATTGGTGATAGCCACAACACATGATAAGGTCACAGAACAAGTTATCTGTCTCCTCTACTGTAATAATAATAATAATAATAATAATAATAATAATAATCATCATCATCATCATCCTGTGGCAGAAAAGTAATAGACTACTCGTATTTACATGACTACTCACTCACCTATCTGTATCTTTCGGAAATCTGAAGAACGATCTAGCATCTTTTTGCCAAGCGTAGTTTTTACAGAAGAACACAGAACAAACGATTCCACTTTTCCCTGACATTTTGTGGAACAACCATGAGAATAATCCTTACGACTTACACCACGTGTTAAAGTACAAAATTCTTGTTAGATGCATGGTTATCCTCACTGTCAACATTCCCTGCCGCTAGATAGCACTGATGAGTCATTCGCCTCTCTTATCGTGAACTTTCCAGTATTAATGTTAGAGAGTATTTGCTGTAAGTCAGTCTTCTATCAAGATAAACGCCGAGATATTTTACAGCCGAATTAAAAGGTATGAATGCAATTCAAATGGGAGTTATGACGTGACTCCTTATGTAACAACTAGATGGCAGCATAGTAAACCTGACAAAAGTTGTTACCGCCAAAGCCTATAAGGCCGAGCAATCTGGGTATATGATCTAGGCTATAAGTAATATGCCAGCGTTTGAAAAGTTGTAGCATTGCTCATGGATTTTTCAATCCATAGTGATACTTCTGGCGGACGAGATCGCAGTTGGGATTTTATCCGTTTCCTCAAATTAAGTATCTTCATCATTCCGACTGAACTACATTCCCCCTAACGCCGGCTGGCGACGCAAGGAGGACTATCTAGGGACGAGTGCTGTTGTCTGTTCGAAACCTGGGTACACAGCGCACCTTAGTGTAGTCAGCCGGTGAGTTGGAAATGCGCCATGCTCGAAGGTTAGCATAATAGATCTTCTAAGATCGCAGTGGTAGGTTATAGTTGCCCCCTCCCTATATTCAATTCAATTAAAGAACAACATATATTGTATTATTTACATTTATCTGTACACCAGTACTTTCGAGCGAATCGACTAAACCCCATTTCAGTTTGGTTGATAGGCCTTCCCCTCTACTCACACTCCCTACCATCAGTGAAGGAGAAGATGCTAGTGTCCATCTTACTAACGTTAAACTAATTGACTTTCAACACAGTGACAAATTTTATTATTGAAAATGTTTACCGTTAATTTATATTTCGAAAGTCTATACTAAGCGTTAATATTTCATTTTATTGCTGTTTATATTAACTGACACATTAAAAAGCTACTGACAGCAAAAGATAAATGTTTTCTTCACCGCTAGTTGCTACTGAATAGCATACACAATGGGACAATCTGTACTGTGTCGCTCCCCCCTGACTTCATAATACAAACTAACATTCCTTAATTTGTTGGTTGGAAATATTGTAAGAATGACACTAAAATAAACTCAAACTTGTAACTGTCGAATATCTGTGTCACTGTATTTTATATCCACTTATGTACTTCTTTTAATATTTTATTTTCTTGTGTGTACAACTTGGGGGGTGCAGGTGTAAGAGGTAACAGCTACCGCTGTTGACGGACTCGGAGCAAGTAGAAGGGGAAAGAAATGTCTTCGCATTCTCTCAACTTACATGAAATGTCGTTTAGTAGCTGTATGTATTGTAGGCATTATGTTTCTAAATTTTGTACTCGTATTTAGTTGTCTTGATTTGACGTAATTTTTTTCATTGCAATATTTAAAAAAGTTCGTGACAAAGAATATCTTTCTTTGACTCAGGAATGAACATTACAACCAACAGGCCTATTTCCAGCCTTAACTCTAAACATTTTATTAAAAGTACACATTTTAGCTAACTTGACCAGTGTTCATGTAATTCCAAATTCTTTCACTGTTTACCATAAGTAGTCTTTATTAATACTGTCAAAAGCTTTCAAAGAATCAACAAATAATGCGTGTACGAGTACTGAGAAACAATAAGTAAGAAGAGAAAGGGCAGAAAAACTGAAAGAGAAGAAGAAGAAGATGATGATGATGATGAAGATTATTGCAATGATTATGAATAATGGTGACATGAAACGGAAGAGCAAGAAAAACACGTCGGCAATAACAACAGCGAAGATTATAATAAAGTTAAAAGGTAAGAATTTGTCATGCTCCGCATACAGAGATACAAGATGGACTGCAACTTGAAGTAAACAACAAGAAGCAACGAAAATGAGGGTAACGTAATGGCGCGAGGCCTCTATGTTTTTGAACCCCTTTCCAGTAGAGCGCAATAAACTAAGAATTACTGTGTTATGTCACAACAAAACACCCATAAACTCAACTAAATGTAGGTTGCCCTTCTTTCAAGCGAAACCCTTCCATAAAGGGATAATTCAATCGAAGGTCAACACGGTACCTACTTGAGGGAACCTTCTAGAGTATTCATCCGGCGATGGCAGCTATGTTAGAACAGTTTCGGTTGCACTTTTCCTCAACAGTTCGCAGACTTCAGACTATGAATATATATTTGCGAACCCTTTTGTTGCATTCCCCGACTTTTTATATGGCCCTGCATGTTTACGATGCTTCAAAGTAGGGCGGGACAAGTTGTTAAGAGTTACTGCAGCGTTTCTCAAACTGTGGTGCGTCAACCAACAGTAGTCTCCAACTGCTGCTGCTGCTGCTGCTATTGCTCTACTACTAGGCATAGAAAGCCAGCTATAACGGCTGGTGGATCATCGTGCTAACCACACGATACCTCCATTCTGGTTGGATGATCGTCTACCTCTGCTTCGGCATGTGGACTTGAGACCAGCAGCCAGCTGGTCGGTCATGATCCTTCATGGGCTGTCGTGCCTCGGATGATTTACTTTACTTAATAGCCTAATTTTCATCGAAATATTAATCCACATAAACGTAACATATAAAACGTTACATTAAAATACCCCGAAAGAGCAAAGCTCGTGTTCGGGGACAGTTTGTTACATAGATACACATACTTTGTAGACAAAATACTTAAGAAAAAAGCTCACATAAAGATTGTAATAAAATTAGCAAATAATAATACTAGTAATAACTGAGTGAAAAAAGAGACGATGTTTAGATTGATGGATTAATATTAAATTATTATTAGTAGTATAATTAGTGCAGGTCCTGTTGATATAGTAACCAAGATAAAATAGAAAAATACACTTAGGATAGAAATAAACTTGTTTTACAATACATGGTACATAATATATATACAGGGAAGTCTGTCATATAAATTTTTTAATTCTGGATCTGAAAATTTCATTGCTTAAAGTAGTCAATTCTGGATGAAATTTTATTATCGAATTATATAGCCGTGGACCATAATTTGTACTGTGTAGTAAAGCAGCAGATGTGAAACATTTAGGTTCAACTAATTTAAGAATTTCATTTCGTCTCGTATTATAATCATGTGGCTAGGCTACAAATTTCGTTCTATTTTTATGATAGAATTTCATTAAAGAGTATTTATAAATTTGGTCAATTCTAAAAACATTCAATTCAGAATGGATCAAATTTGTTGGATAATCCAGTCGCCTTTTCAAACAAATTTTGATTATACGTTTTTGCAACATAATTAGAGGAAAAAGAGCAGTTTTTGTAATGCCTCCCCATCCAATTATACCATATTGGATAACAGATTCAACTAGAGCCAAATAAACCAAACGTAATACATGAGTAGGCAAGTAATGGCGAAGGTTTACAAATTTGTAAATTGTTTTACGTATCCTGTTACATAAAAAGGTGATTTGTCTATCCCATTTCAAGTGCTGATCAACAATAATTCCCAGGTATTTCACATCTACATAGAGGCTACTTTACTATAAGTTTCTGAATTAGTTACTGGATTAATTAATTTTCATCTAAATATTAACGCACATAGTAGAGATGAACAACGAGCGAGAATGCAAGACTAACAGCGTCCGCAAAGCCGAAAATCTGAACGACAGTATTGCCTGTCGTTGACTGCTTGTAAGCAAACGTTCCAAACATCGGGACTTCGGGAGTGATCAACTCTCGAACGTTAAGCAGCCTTGAATCTTCACAGTTGTTTACACCAAACTGAATTTTTATCTGTTTTGGCAACCGTTATATGCAGTATGTATAAACAATCAAGTAGCCTATTTAAAACATCATCTCTACTTTTCAGTGTAGTAATTCGCTCCCCAATCTTTATTTAATTAAAAGACTAGGGATTTTTTTGTATGTTTGAGATCAAGTATACAATCTCAAGTAAGAAAAAAAAGTTTTATTTAACGCTATGTTTTATGTTTCTTAGAAATTGAAATTTCTTTGAGAATTTTTGTTATTTATATCACCATAGGTAATATCTGATAGTAGAACCAGAACATTTTTATAATTGTGATACTGTTTTCTTTTGCCGTTTTGTATCAACTCAACGTCTCTAATGTTATTTATTTCAATTATGCATGTTATTCAAAGTTACGAAATCTTTCCACGCCGACCAAATGCTATTTCGAGAATGATGAGCGAGACTCGAAGCGCACAAGAGTTACGAGACGAGACTCGAAAGACAAATGCAACGAACACAGCGAGAGAGAATGCCAGTTAGTTTTGTTCATCTCTAGCACATAGGGTCTACTTTACTGCATATTTTATATCTTAAATTGATTACTTCATTAATCTTCGCTTAAATTAATGCACATATAATTTACTTTACTTTATATTTTTAATATTCTTTCAAACTTTAATTCTTTCACATGGATTTACTTTACCATTGTATTTGCTTATTTCAAGGCAACTACTGTGTAATGGAAGCTTACTATCTCCCAACCTCAAACATGCATCCTACATAATTTTGTCCTTGTACGGTATACGATCTCATGTTAAAATGTTTATGTCGTCTTGGCTGTGGGATTAAAAACAGTGGACTGTTCTGCCTGTATAATAAAGTGCTCTAGTATTAACTAGAACAATATTAACAGAAAACATGACCCGATTGCTCTAATGTAAAGCGCATAAACGTTTCATTTTAGAAGTTTGAGAAACGTTGGTTTAATAGAACTACATACAGAACTTTCATTTCAAAACTTCCCAGTCTAAATAACTAATTATTCAAATTGAATTAAATTTAAACAAAAAACATGCCAGTTTCAATATTGAGGGGGAAGTCTGAAACCAGACTTCATTGCATTTTAAATTTTACTCCCAACCCCAGCCACCCCCACTTTGAAATTTCAAATGATACCCCTATATTTTCATACTTAAATATGAAAGAACATTCAATTGTTTATACAACTCATTCATTTGTTTTCGCATCTTTTGTTTTCTATCGTCGCGTGGCAACCTGGGTTGTTGTTGTTGTTGTTGTTGTTGTTGTTGTTGTTGTTGTTGTTGTTGTTGATTAGAGCTGGAGAGAGTAAAGCTACAAAAACGTATTGAGCATTTCATGTAATAGTTGTGTCTGTTTATTAAATTATTTTAAAATGGTATACGAGTATACCCTTCAAGAAAGAACATAAATCATCCTTATTGATTAAAGTAAGGAAATTGCACAAAATGAGCTGCGTTTTCATCCTACAATCAACTGATAACAAAAAAACAGGTTGCCAGGCGACGATAGAAAACAAAAGATGCGAAAACGAATGAGGTGTATGAACAATTGAATGCTCTTTCATATCTATACTAATAATAAATCTGTAGCCGAAATTTTTCTGGTAATTTTCGATTTTACAAAAATAATTGGTCCTAACATATATAATTAACCACCCTGAAACCGAAAATCGCTTTTTTGAAATTTTTGTTTTTATGTCTGTCTGTCTGTATGTTTGTTACCTTTTCACGCGATAATGGCTGAACCGATTTCGATGAAAATTTGAATATAAATTAAGTTCGTTGTAACTTAGATTATAGGCTATATGGCATTCAAAATACGTTATTTAAAAGGGGGGTTATAAGGGGGCCTGAATTAAATAACTCGAAATATCTAGCTTATTATTGATTTTTGTCAAATATGTTACATAACAAAAGTTTCTTTAAAAATGATTTCTGATAAGTTTTATTCTCTGAAAAAATTTGATAGGACTGATATTTAATGAGATAAATGAGTTTTAAAATTAAAATAACTGCCATGTAAGGCGGTGTATTGAAATAAAAAACAAATGACTTCGTCTATAAGGGGCCTTGGACACAACAATCGAAAGCTATGAAACATAGCCTACAGACAATGTTTCTGTGTTTGTATGGTAATATCGGAAGCTAAATTAACCGATTTGTATAATTAATTATTATTTCACCATTGGAAAGTGTAGTTTCTCTGGATGGACATAATGCTATAATGTTATTACAGTAACTTGTGAGTGAATTGAGGACAGGTAAGATTAAAATAGCTTCTTATGCACAGAAAACTTGATAGGTTATTCTGTATATTCATTTCCTGTATTTCTTATAATAATGTTTATGAACATATTCATTTTTATCTCAGAGTAATAACGAACAACGAGAGTGTATTGATTTAGTATGCAGTAATAGTACGTTAGCTTAGCAGTCCATTATTTTATAATTCAAATTTTAACTATGCTCAATTGAATCGTGTTAAAATATATAAAATACATATGCAATAAATGCAATGCAAAAAAATTGGGTAATGAGCCAAGCAGATTATGTTGTAAAAGTTGTTCCTCCTGAGATTCAAGAGCTCCCACAACAAATTAAAAACTTTCTAATTAGAGTACATCCGTTATCAACACACTTTTTCATAATATAATATAATATAAACATAATAATAAATCTGTAGCCAAAATTTTTCTGTTAATTTTCGCTTTTCCAAAAATAATTGGTAATAACAATTAAGAAACATGTTAAAGGAATTGTCATTGCACCAAATGAGTGGTCTCTGGATCAAAATGATCGCATTTTAATATTTTAAATACAATTTAAATTAAGTAACATATTAAACGATTTACCCTTCTATCAAACACGAATGTTCCCTGGATCAAATGTCCTATTTTAATTATGTAATTACTTTATATTTATTTCTAACGGGTGCAGCGGAGCGCACGGGTACGGCTAGTTTAAGTATAAAACTATAGGAGTGTCATTTGAAATTTCAAAGTGGGAGTGCCTTGAGGGTGGGGGGGGGGGAATAAAATCTAAAATGCAATTAAGCCTGGTTTCAGACTTCCCCCTCAATATCTAAATTGACGTGTTTTTTGTTTAAATTGAATTGAATTTAAATAATCAGTTATTTAGACTGGGAAGTTTTGAAATGAAAGCCCTGTATATCTGAACAAAGATTCAGCAACATGAAGGCAAAATTAAGAAGGATAAGGAGGATGCGAAAGTTGCTGGGCTTGACATGGGCCATTGCTCTTCGCGAACCGGACCGAGATGGATCCATGCACCTAGACACTCCTTAATCATTGTGCGCACTATATGCGATGGTTGTCCAAGTTCGACGGGCCAAGTCCAAGTACATTTAAAATTATGTTATTTAATTTCGAAATGTGGCAACTCTTGCCTTCCTTCTCAATAGATGTATTTAGTACGAGCTTGCTCTTGCCGACTTAATGCACTACTGTTCATTAGCGCCTAACATATTAGGATGTGAAGAAATAACGTTTATACGTAGTATAGACCTACTTAAATGGTAGGGCCCCTTTGTTATCTGCTGAAACTAATTCGAGGATAACTTTTGGGCAATAAATTACTGTGAGATACAACTAACATATGGCGTGTGCACGAATTTATAATGACGTCTATTAGGCCGAATGCATTTCCGGTTTGTAACAAAGCTACATTCCACTAATTTTTTCCAAGAAGTGGTCCATCCTTTCGAACGATTCTGTCTGCCCCCTTTTTTCTCTCAGAGATGCAGAAGTCTGTGCTGATCTTATGTCTGCCATTGTATGCCTGTCATCAGCCCAGAACGGCGGACTCCTTTAAACCCTTCCGAGAAATGAACACCATAAAAACAGGAAGATGCGGAATAATCATTATTCTCATCGGATTACATAAGAGATCCAAAGAAAATTCACGAGAAACTGTCAGGTCTGTTGTTTACAGCGCACTCCATGACCACACACAGTTTTTTTTTTTTCCTAAGTTGAGAACAACAATGCTCGTTGCAAGGTTAGCGACCAGTATTAAAACAAAGAGACGTATTTTATTTTCTGTTTGGTTCAGCCTCTTGATCTAGTAGTTAGCGACTCTGGCTCCTAATCAGGAGGTTTTGGTCTCGATTCCCGACTCTGCTAGGGGATTTTTCCTTGGTTTTTGCAAAAGTCGATAGATGCAGAAATTTTAGAAAGTGATTACATATGGATATCGTATGTTTTCTACCTCCGGAATCGATCTATGAAATTAGATTTACTAAAACTTGATTCATACCGTATGTAGAGACTACCAAACCTTCCAGGTTTTTTTTTTTTCAAAACTCGATAGATCCTGTTACTTAGTGTAATTTCTGTAAAATCTTGATTTCTGCATCTATCGACTTTTGCAAAAACGCTCCTTGATATGCATGGCCTGGTGTTTGGGTTGCCTGAAATGTGTACGTATAATAATATAATTTAGAATATGACAAAGGGACTCAATTGTTGCAAAGTGCACATCATCTTAGAAATTTCTGTTTTAATTTTAGTCGAGCTCAGTAGTTACATTTCTTCTCTAATACTTACAATTTTTCTATTATACCTGTTTAACAAATGATTTTTTTCAAGTCGACTAAAAAATGTGAGCATGAAATAAGTGAACAAGGAAGGAGTTTCACTTTGTCATATCGACCCTCTTTATCATCACCGTTTCTAACGTAAGTGAATACTGTGAAGTTGCAATTTGCACCCCTCCTTCCTCTACAAATATTTCGGACAACGCCCTTGCATTCAAGCGGAGATTCACAAAGAATCTGAAATAATCTCAACAACAGCCATAACTCCGAGTTCAGTCCTTTCATAAACTTCCCTTCTTCTTAGCGTCAAGTAATGTGTCTGCAGACCGCCATATTATTCGAGCTTCGGCTAAAACACTTACGAAGAAACAAATCAGCTTTAGTTTTAAGATATTTTTCTAGTCAAAATCCATGACATCGAACTGCTACCAATAATATAACCATCGAACTCCAGGATTAATAATTTCTTTACGCAAAGGCATGTATTCAAAGGCGTCATTTAAGGGAGGGGGGGATAGGGTAGGGCTATTGCCTCCTCCCGAGTTTAAGATTTAAAAAATAATTAAGTAATATTGCTAAAGAAAAAATGTGAGAAGTGTGATTTTAATATTAACATATTCTACTTTTATAAACGCGTAAGAAATAAAACACAAGATTTGTTGAGACTAATTCAGAAAATTATTTCTGGTGATACCTTGTCCCATTAGAAACGCCCCAGATGATATGGTGTTTTAATTGACTGCATAATTAAATGTTAATATTTTCAACGTCTTAAATAAATATATGAAGACTATTTCTTTTACCTTGTACCGAGGAGGGACCCGAAGGCTTGCACTACAGCCTGAGGCTTACTGTGCTTACCACTCCTATTCTGTGAATGAATGGGTAGCCGAACGGCCGCGCTCTTGTACAAGTACAGCATGCCGCACCGTGAACTTAACTCGGGCTATTGTATGGATGATGATGATGATGATGATATGTGAATTAATGATGGCGAAATGAGTCCGAGGTCCAATCCCGAAAGTTACTCAGCAATTCTGCTTCAATTGGTTGAGGGAGAATCCCGGAAAAAAACCCAACCAGGCAACTTGCCCCAACCAGGATTTGAACCCGGGCCCACTCGTTTCATAGCCAGACGCGCTAAACGTTACTTCACAACGGTGGCCTATAAAGGCTATAGTCATATTCCTAGAAGGGAACTGACTTTTTTTTTACTATTATTTGGATTGAACTATACGTACAGATGCCTCAAACTAGGAAGCTGCCAGGAGAGGGGAAGTAGTAGAGCTAACGGAGGGGGCCCACCTAGGCTCCGATCCCCAGGTATAGTCATATTATCTGAAAAGTTGACCTCTTGACAATGTATTCAAGATGTACCCTCCCTATGCAGCCTTCTCAACTGTTATTAGAACTGAGCTGTACCGTTCTAGTCCACAGTGCACAGCAGTAAGCGGACAGTGGTAGGGGAGAAGTGCTCTATGCGCCTGCGCGAACGAGACAGCTTGCTAGTACAGCCAAATCCGTATCTTTCGGAATTCCTGATATAGTACTTCACTGCTTGCAGATGCTAAGGCGTGGCTGGGGAGTGCCATCAGGTTTACATTTTCCTGCTCTCGCAGAAAACGACGATCTGGTTAGAGGTTTTGAAGATAGTATGTCCGCGCTACCACTGTAAACCCTTAAAAAGACACGCACAGTTGCAATAATAAAACTTGCTGACTTATACTAAGGAATGAATTTTACAGATAGTGTTTCTGTATTAATTTCTAAACATTTAAAATTAAAATTCTGCCACATGACATCACACGCGGGAATATTTAAACTCTGCCTACAATAGAATTTGGGAAAATTAAATCGGACATTAGATGATCCCATCTACCTAACAGTCTGTAACAACGTGACTGAGACACACTGTACATAAATATACATTAGCTAATATTGTTTAATCAACTGTCCGAAGATAGGTTTGAACCTCATAAGTGACACCAACAAGGCAGCATTCATGAGGCAACCAAGCCAAAAGATGAAGGGGTAGGGTGGCCAGTTTCTTCCCCCTTCCATTGCATACATCGCTGACTAGTAACATATTTCACTAATCAGATAATATTGTTCTTCCTCTGACACGTACCGTCAAATAAGATGCATTGTCTTAGCCTACAATAAATATAGGCCTACGTATCAGCCAGAATCTCAATCAGAGATAAAAGCTAATATACATTTCTGACCTAATATATAAATTGTATGAATCACATTTTTTCTTATACAGATTATAAACCAATTTGTCGCAAAGCGTTGCCCAGGGTGCACCAACGTTGAGGTTCGCATACCATTGAACTAGCTTCTATTGCATCTTCAAAAGTTTTCCAAGTTGTCATCCTAAGTGATTCAAGATCCACCTGGTTTAATAAAACTCCCTATAGAAATCTATTACTGCCGGAAAACCTTGAGAAAGCCTAAAATGTCTAAGAAGAAAGTCATAAATGAGTCAGCTGATTATCGATCCCGATACTGAACGTTAGGCCTAGTGTACAGTAGTGGCAAAAAAAAAACCGGACCGACACTTGTAGCTGATTTCAGAGTCACAGATTCAAATTTTGCTGGTCATAAAACACATCCATCTTGTATAATTAATGTAACAATGAAATTTATTGCATTTGTTCAATTCTTACTGTCCTTTGTTTCCTTCAGTGCCTCAAACTTACAGACGAAAAAACTTTGAGAGTTTTATTTTCATCTGGCATCAATATTACATTTCTACCTCTATTCGGCAAAGATAACTGCGTATTTTTACATTAAATAGCAGTACATACCTCTGGCTTCACTATCCATATTGAAATTACCACAGTTTGACACAATACACAGCACAGGATTCTTTTGTATCAGCTACAAGGGTAGGTCCGGTTTTTTTTTTGCCAGTACTGTACGTCAGTTGCAGGGAAGTCACTGATCTTATTGGTACACTCCCTCCTTAGACCAATAACCAATTTATCTAATAATGGAGTATGATAGGAAGTCGAGACATTTTCGCCCTTTAAATGAATCATAAATGTATGATATATGTTTCACTTCAGCATTATTAGCAACAATCTCTATTGTAACTCCGCAATTTTAAGAGAAACATTAGAGACAGAGAACGCTATCTCCAGTTGTAGCTTCCTGCGCCACCGGTAAGTTGACTCATTTTTAAAATGTCGAGCGTTAACTCCAAATTTAATATTGAATAAGAATAGCAAATTGGTGATCGAAAGGTATGACATTTATGTTTTTAAAACTACCTTTAACTCAAAAGTCGATTTTTTGAGTTAACGTTGTCCGATCCTAAGTCCTGGATATGTCAGTGTTTTATTTTTTTTATTTTAGTAGGTTATTTTACGACGCTTTATCAACATCTTAGGTTATTTAGCGTCTAAATGAGATGAAGGTGATACTGCCGGTGAAATGAGTCCGGGGTCCAACACCGAAAGTTACCCAGCATTTGCTCATATTGGGTTGAGAGAAAACCCCGGAAAAAACCTCTATCAGGTAACTTGCCCCGACCGGGAATCGAACCCGGGCCACCTGGTTTCATGGGTAGACGCGCTAACCGTTACTCCACAGGTGTGGACATGTCAGTGTTCATTGGGTCATATGTCATGAAGTGATTGCAAGATAAGCTTTGGAAGATTGCATCAAATAAAAGTGGGCAAATTTTCGGAACTGCAAACAATGGCAAAAAATCGTATATTTACAGATACAGACCGATTATTTAGTCCTGACAGCTCAGCGACGCGAAAGAGGGGAAGTAATAGGAGGAGTGGGGAGAGTTCCGGAGTAGAGATAAGGGTGAGCGGTCGGTAAAAGAATGCAGTACAGCTTAATTGTACTGGAAACATACCGCACGCATGACATCAGATCGCTCCGAAGGCAAGCGAGTGAATAACCCAAACACCCCTTGGCGTAACTAAATGGACTCGTCTGACCCACCGGCGACTATCAGGACTAAATAATCGTATTGTACTTTGAAATGTAACGTGATTGAGGCCCTCCTTAATCACTTCAACTTGAACTGAAAAGCCTGAGAAAATTTTAAATGCTGTTTCTAAAAATTTTCCATAGGCCTACCTATTATCATCATAACATTATCATTATAACATCGTCTCGTTTTTATATACATGGAACCCATGGAAATTGCTTAACCCAACAGGATTGAAAACTACGCTCTAAAACATTACCTTTTCCCTTTTACTGATTTCCTCACCCTTCGTTGATCCATGCAGTGACGATGAACATGAGCTATTAGTTTCACTATTACTACAACTCAATTTATCATTCTGTTTCCGTTCATTGCAGTTTTATTTTGAACAGGTTTCTTTATTAAAAACGTATCCATTATCAATAGTTACAACGCAATCGCTGATCACTTAAGCACACACCCCGCGACGACGATCATCACAATAAACGATCACTAAAACGGAATATTGATACGGTTACTTTTAAATTTCAAAACAAATTTGTTTATGAAAAATGTTTAACATTAATAATAATTTAACTCATATCAGGCAAAAATTCAGTCCATTACACTGCTAATTTGAACCGTTAATTCTGTATTACTATCTCAGATTGATAATATTTATGACCATTACTATTCGATTGCAATAGTTAAAAAATTTTTCATTGAATTGAAAAATGTGGATCATAGACAAAGAAGTAGAGTCATAGTCGCATAATATATTTGACCTAGGCCTATAGCAAATGCAGGAGGAAAGAAAGGGACGGAGTTTTGAGTTTCATCACTAACATTTTCATTGCGGCAGCTGGTCCTCTCTATAAATTTGAAATAACAATTTTTGACTCAAATCCTAGTTCATTTTTCAAATAAATTAATTACTGTATTATTTTATTAATATCAGGAAGTTCTCTTCGAATTATTTGGAGTGGCGATGTCTCCATTTATTTTATTGGGGGGCGACACCCCTAGCTCTGTAAGTTCAAGGGTTAGAAAGTGCCTTGCCCCCCCCTACCCGAAATCGACGCCTATAGCTCTACATTTCGTTGTGAATAGCTCTGCTCAAAGACGAAACATTGAGAAGTTGTTCCACGTAAAGAATAACTCTACCCTCTTTGCAACCTAATGAAGATAAATTAGTGAAAACTGAGAGTTTTTATCGCCCTTCCGACCGAGTAAGCAAAGTAAATGTAATGGACTAATAGGTGTTTAAGTGATGAAACAACTCTGGTGTTTAAATAGTGTTTCCACAGTACCCAACATATTTTGAATTTCCCCACTGGCACAAGGACGAGCAGTCGCTTGTTCTGTGTACCTATGCGTACTCTGACCTCCGCATAAAAATATTCGAGTGGTGTGAGGAACAGAACTTCCCTCCGTTCATTTTCCTTGCTGACAATGTCGATTTGAAGAGACACCTGAAATGTAACTCTTAACTTCATCTACTGTATATAGGTCTACAAAGATTCTAAATCAATCGCACATATCTGCCAAAATTGTACTAGTTACTCATTTTCGTAAAATAAAACACATTTCGGTAATTTACCAGAAAGCGCCTTTGACGTCACTACCTACCCGATACATGAGTGACGTCACACACAGCCGTTTCCAAATACCAGTAATATAGGCCTAGTAGCTAAGAAGCGTTTGAACAATACACCATGGTTTTTAATTTACGTAACAGTTACGACGTATAAATAATATAAACGTACTCACTCACTGTAGTGCAGAAGGACCAGGCTATGAACCTGTTATTACAGAGGTGTGTTCTTTTCGTTTCAAGCCTGTTTTCCGATAACCTGGATACGTGTCAGATATATTCTTTATAAAATGGGGAAATATTTGACTCGGGGTTATTCTTCCTTCGTTCCTTCTGTTGTGCAAGTATTGTACTAAAAAAACTAAAACTAAAATCATACTGTTTTCCCTCCTCTCGTTCCCTTTTCAAGATGACATTGGCATTTACAAAAAAAAAAAAAAAAAAAAAAAAAATCTTTACAGAATACAAAATTGTTACACACAGTTTTAATGTTCACATCATTCTCTAATATTACATTGGGCCCATTAACCAGAAATGCTCTAAAGTTAGACTTTGATATTGAATTTAGTATTCTGAAACCCCCTGTTATTTGTAATGGATCATTCGGATCTACAATTGTGACAACGTAAACAAAATGGGAAATTCTTATTTCTAGTTTTCGTTAGCCACTTCAATCTTTCAACACTGCCATACTGTACATACCTTCATTTCTGTCTTGATGGCAATAATTTATGTTTAATAAAAAATGTAAAACTCCGATCCTGCGCACTAACGTTTTCGTACAGGTCAGATAGATTACATTCCATTTCACCGACTGTGTAATGCAATCAAGAATCCTACATAGGCTTACGGAATACTAGGTTAAAACATTGCAGCCTCCACCTATTGCACAATTTTGATACTTAAATAGCATATTCTAGCGGCATCTATTAACATACCGGTAATTTACCCTCAAATATAACATTTATCCCTTTACTTTTCAGCTTGATCTAAAGTAAAAGCACAGTCTAGTATATACATTCACGAAGCTCAATATGTAGTAAATATGCATCCATAGATAGTTGCTAACCACTAGGATAGCTACTATCGCCTCATTACAGACAATGAGAAATAGTATCGGCACAGTCTATTGTTCCTAACAACCTCAACAACTCGAGTTTCGTGACTGTATATACTAGATTGTGGTGATACTGTAAAATAAGTCTACAACTAGATTCCATTTATTCATTAATTTTAAATACATTTATCTGTCTTCGTTATGTAGTAAATACAAGTTATGCACTAATAACACAATGAAATAGGTACAGATTTGGAATCCCAGAATTCACAGACACGCAACCAACACACCCAGCGATATAGTCTGCCTTTATAAGCTGAACTAAACTATGTATTCGCTTCCATGTTCACGTAATTCCATATATCCATCCCGTACGTAATAAAAGTAGGTTCACAATTCAACATGAAGGCCTACAGTGCACACTAACAACCAGTGGCGCCAAATTTTGGAAAACATTGGGTGGGCTCAAACACTTGAGTTATAAGTTAAAATAAATAAATCTCATAAATAATAATGACAAAATAATAATATGACGAATTATTGGGTGGGCTCGGGCCCATATAAGTTGGTCCCACTGCTAACAACAAATAATCGTTCTTAAATTACAACATGATGTAGGAACTACGAAGGAAGACTTTTCAATTCAGCCGGATAGATTTTCTACTCCACTTTGATAATCGACCTTAGAACTTTCGACAGAAAAATATAAACTGTATCGATGTTTGATATGCAACGTCATTAATGTTTTACGGACGATTGGGATTAAGACAGAGATACATTAATAGTAAGGCCTACTGCTACGCATAATTCGTTTTCAATTGTGTATTTTCTACATTTTCGTAATGGTTACAATTCGTTCTGTATCGAAAGAAAACTGCAATCATTAGGAAACAAATTGGCCACATCTATAGATGCTGCCATCTAGTGAGGTACCTTATTACTGCAAAGATTTCGGCGTCTCTCTCGTTCATATAATGCAGTATTGGAAGCAGAGAATTGCAATAAATCTTACTACCATATAATTTATGTCAATAGAATATGTAAATATTTACTCAAAAGTAAGTATAGACATTACTATAGTAATTTATTATTTATTAATACAGAGCTCCGTTCCTGAAATGAGGAAAATTAACAGAAGACTGTCGAAGCCCGGATAGCTCAGTCGGTAGAGCATTAGGCTTTTAACCTAAGGGTCCAGGGTTCGAGTCCCTGTTCGGGCGTTAATTTTTTTTTTTGTTCATCTATGTTACTCTTTCATGTACGTAAAAATTTATTCAGTTAGTTTACTTTAAAATTACATTCGACAATAGTACGATATAAGATTTTTGTTTATGTTTATGTGTATGGCATAGCTTCTCATAAAGATAATTGGGGATATTGGTATATGCTTAAAAAAACTAATTTGGTCCAAGTTTAACAATATTTTAATTTCAATATTATTCTAATCTACACCCTACAGTCGATCGCAAAGGCATTGTGGCACAGAATCTGTATATCCCATGAGTATAAACCTACATCATAACTAGTCAACTCTTTCTTGTATTGCACAGGTCGCGTATCTGACTTTGTATCACATTTCATAAAATTCCAAACTTCACATCTCATTACATTTTTGTATTATTATTGCTATTTTTTTATTATAATTGCAAAACCGTAGTCATATTACACCTGAAAATCGAGCGTATTTGTTTCATCGGTCCTGTGGCGCAACGGATAACGCGTCTGACTACGGATCAGAAGATTCCAGGTTCGAATCCTGGCAGGGTCGGCAAAGTTTTTTTACCACTCTAATTGCTTGTTAATAATTTTAATTTATATTGAAGTGTCCGTATTTATCATATTTTCTCATTATTTATATATATTGTTGTTTAGTCAACTGTCCGAAGAAGGTATGAACCTCACAAATGATATCAAGAAGGCACCACTTATGAGACAACTAGGCCAAGAGATAATGGAGTAGGGTGGCCAGTTCCTTTCCCCCTCCATTGCATACATCGCCGACTAGGTACATATTACTAGTCAGACTTCAGAATTTCTCCGACAACAATATATATATATATATATATATATATATATATATATATATAATTAAGACAATCCATTAGTTCGTAAACTCAATGTCACAACTTGGATAAGGTCGAAAACATATTGCACATTTTAAGCACGCTTATTTATTACAAAAATTGTAGTTACTGCTAGAGAACTTGAGCACTGTAAGCTCTGTACTTGTTTCGTGGACTGTTTCATCAGGCCTACCATATACCCTAAATTCATCAATTAAAATCTGGGTATGATTTATTGCAGGGCTGGGTACCAAGAGTGATTTCTACTCTCTCACAGGGAGCCATATGACTACTCTTCAACCCCTTTCTTCCCCACCAAACACCGCACAGCATTGATGCCATGATGGATGAATATTAAGCGTCCCCATTTAGAGTTTGGATTCGCTCTCGGTGCCCAACCCTGATTTATTGGAAGGAATGAGTGGAGGGATTTACTCCCCAAAAGAAAGCAGCTCCACCTCTGGTCATGCACTATAACCAGCCACGGATGATATCGTTACATCTCATGCATTTTAACATCTTCTGAAGAGCTAACTTTTTTTTTTATTACAACACTTTTAGTCTTTCTGCACTGTTAAGCCCTCAGTATTGCATATTGATGAAAGGTGAAACATTTTGAGTCATATTTTTAATTAAATTGATGTCTGACTACGAAACTAGCAGACCTAGTTCACATCCTGAATTGGACAAATTGCCTAATTGGATTTTTCCTCAACCAATGTGAAGCAAATGTTGGGGAACTTTCGGTGTTGAATTCTCAGGTTCATTTCGCCGTCATTAATTGAAGAAATGAATTGAGGATCTAACATTCTGAATGTGCTAAGTGCCAAAAACAACTTTCCGAGATACTTATGAAAAACACACTGCGAAATCCGTGTTGAGATCCCTACAACACCATCTTTTGGATCATGAATGAGTCATTTACAGCTAAGCTACGACAAAGACAATTTAGTATGATATTCTTGGCACATTTAGAATGTTAGGTTTTCAATTGGCAAACATCCCAAATTCATTGAATTAGTTTTCAGGAGAGCATAAAAACTATGTATGTGTGCCATGAAGAGTATTGAAATAAATATTTTTGCGCGATCGTGTTTTTTGCTGTATTTAATTACAGCTATTGTTGTCAGGCCTTAAAAGTTAGAATTCCCACATACAAACTTGTTGCTAAGGAAACCATTCTTCATAACATAAAACTATACTGAAATAGATTCATTATAGTCCATTTATTGTTACCAAATACTCTGGAAAGTATTTGTTGTTACTTAGCTACCACTATAGTGCAGTTTTGTGAAGGCTTTGGAATAATACCATTGCTCTAAATTTTCAATACAAAATATATTGTATTTGCAATTTTAAAAATATGATCGTGCAAAAAATGTTATACAATACACGTTTGTGAAGTGCATTACAAAATCTCGGAAATTGAAAAACTCATTCTGCTCGTTTTTCAAACTTTCCTCGATTTTGTATAAAGCACTTTTCAACCTTGTATCGTAATATACTATTGTATGATTTAAAAATACAGGATTAGAATCGGACCTTTTTACAGGTTGGTAGCCTATGCAAAACACAACATATTTCTATCGGGTTAAAAGTCAAATTTGGTAAACATTGGACTTCGGATGTTTGTCAATTCATGTCTTCAATTTTAACTCCATTTATCATCATACAACAGTTTCAGGCCAACAAGAGAATGCAACAGGACATAGTACCACTGATTTGCATACGGATGGTATCTTTCTCACCGTTATGTGCTTGTAAATTCCCAGGGAGATGGAGAAGCATTAAGCACACACTTTGTCGCAACTGTTGTGTAAGCTGAACCAATAACACCAAAATATGATACTTACAAGAATGCGATCCTATGAACTTCAGCAATCATCCTACAACAGGAGTGATAAGTACAATACGCCTTGGACTGCAGTGTAAACCTTGAGCCCTTCCTCTGTGGAAGGAGGGATTTTATCTCTTCTTTACAATAATAATTGAAGAGTACAGGAGAAAAACGTGGTAAGTCACGTTTTACTGTTTTTACAGGAGAGCAAGTAAAAAGTTTCAAGACCCATTATATCCTATTATCTTTGGGTTATCATTCTGAAAATTTCTTTGGACTGATGAGGTTGTTATTCTGTACAGTTAAACTACACAAATCTACACTACCTGAGCTATTACACGACATTTAAAACAGAAAATCGATCATTTTAGACTTAAGATTTTCCCCTGTGCTCTTCAACTGTATTACAGATGCCTCAAACTAGGAAGCTGCCTGGAGAGGAGAAGTAGTAGAGCTAACGGAGGGGGCCCACCTAGACTCAGATACCCAGGTATAGTCATATTATTTGAAAAGTTGACCTCTTGACAATGTATTCAAGATGTACCCTCCCTACGCAGCGTTCTCAACTGTTATTAGAACTGAGCTGTACCGTTCTAGTCCACAGTGCACAACAGTAGGCGGACAGTGGTAGGGGAGAAGTGCTCTATGCGCCTGCGTGAACGAGACAGCTTGCTAATTTGAGGCATCTGTACATTATAATTAGCAATCTTTTTTTTTTGTTATAGTTTTTCGATACTATGAAGAGAAAGAGAAAGATTAGAAAGGAGTAAACAGGGAAGAAGGAAGAGGTAGTGAACTAACTCTCTTCCGGGAAAATAATAAATTATGCAGTGATTAAAATGGATACGAAGTAATTCATTTCCCTTAAACATAACTAGGATTTTATCAATAAAGTGGAGTAAACCTACCAGATAAATCAAACCTATGCAATGAGTTGCTTTACCCAGACTAACAGTTAAAGCTTAAATCTAAACTACATAGTTCATAAATGAACATTACAAGATTTTTGTGACTGAAAACAAGAACTTTATTATTACTTACTTACAAATGGCTCTTAAGGAACATGCAGGTTCATTGCCGCCCTCACATAAGCCCGCCATCGGTCCCTATTCTGTGCAAGATTAACCCAGTCTCTATCATCATATCCCACTTCCCTCAAATCCATTTTAATATTATCCTTCCATCTACGTCTCGGTCTCCCCAAAGGTCTTTTATTATTATTATTATTATTATTATTATTACTACTATTATTTCACTTTTTTAAAATTCCTCAACAAATATTACTAACCAGTACTTAAAAGTTATTACTGTTTGTAGTACATGGCTGTGATTCCTCTTCTACTTTTCTTCTTTTTAAACATTATCAGACTGTTCTTAATAGAGACAATGCACCTTATGACACGTTTTTAAGTCCAAAAATATCATATTATTATAAAACTTTGATTTGAAATTTGGAATATTGACAAAGATAGAGCAATTCAAACGAAGTATAGAGCTGCTCTACAAGATGTCGTCAGTGACAAAAGAAAAATTCGAAAAGCAGCAAACTGCTGAAAGATTCCAAAATCTAGCAAGTTACGAACTGCAAAAACTTAGAACTAATCTAGGAGAGGAAAATTTAATTGTGAACCAAAATATAAATAATGCGAAGTTAATTAAAAATATATTTCACTCTATTATGATTAAGTTTTCTTTACAATGAAAATTTCGCCAATTTTACTTTATCTTCAGATAACTCTAGTCCTATACCTAAAGCAATTTTAATCCTTAAGCTGATGCACCTAACTCTGAAACATTAAGAGTTGCGTAGGGTTTTCCTGACACCCCAAATTTAATGGGTTTTCTTACGGGCTATTTTTTTAGCGAACCATTAAAATATCGTTCCTTTTCTATACAACTATATGAAATACTTTAATATCTATCACAATGTTATAATGTACAGTAATATTTCAATATTGGTTCACATGTAATTTTCGCATGTCTATTCACTTCTAATCATAATTTACTTTTTATTTTCCTTTCCAGACCACTTTCTTGGTTCTTCTGTGCGCAAAGTCACTACTTAACACCCATTGTTGTTGTTACACAGGTATAGTCAGTTTAGTCGTTGTCACCATTTACAATAGGAGCGCGGGGTGTTAGCATCACCCACACCACTTAAACCTTTATCTCGAGTATGTGAATTGCGACTTCAAACATGTTTACAGTTATTGCTGCCTTACCAATTCTAAGAAAGGTATTGAAAGTTTCAGAAGTACAGGCTTACTCAGTATATGTTAACAACTCCGTATATGTGACGGGTGTTGATAACACCCCATGCCACTGCATACAGGTTAAAGATATAACTAACTAGAAGGAGCACAAGGAAGGACATGCACTCCATTTACTTTGCTTCATATGTATGTTAAAATTAATATTCCTTTCTATGAATAGCTCTCTTTGTATAGTTATTTCCATTTATAACAGCAGCTTTTTTTATGTCTCTAGGTAGGCTTTAAATGCCCCGAGGTACAACTTTCCTTTGCACCTGGGGACACTCAGGCATGTCGAAAAATAAAAATAAAAAATAAATCAAGTAGGTTGAAGGATGAATAAGAGAAGTGACAATTTTTTTTAATATATACGGTATGTATGTATGTATTTATTCACACTACAAATGGGTAAATACCTATGGCAGTGGTAATTAATTACACTAATTACACTCAATAATGACAATTAATAATAAACACAATTAATAAAAATACAATTAATAGGTTTGCCACTTTAGAAAGTTCCGACGAAGTTGAGAAAGAATTAGATGTTAATAGCGTGTGGGAAAATATCAGAGATAGTATCAAAATTGCAGCTGAGCAGAGCATAGGTTATTATGAAACTAAGAAAAAGAAACCGTGGTTTGATGAAGATTGTTGCATGGTAGTAGAAAGAAGGAAACAGGCAAAATTGAAATTCTTACAGGATCCAGGTGAGGAGAATAGAGATAATTATTTCAATGAAAGACGGGAAGCAAGTCGTACACTTAGGAATAAAAAGAGAGGTTACTTGAAGGAAAAACTGAATGAGGTAGAAACAAATAGTAAGAATAAAAACATTCGAGATTTATATAAGGGTATAAAGGAATTTAAGAACGGATATCAGTCAAGGGTAAACGTGATCAAGGATGAGAATGGTGACTTGCTTGCAGACTCTTCATCAATCCTAAACAGATGGAAAAACTATTTTGCGCAACTACTAAATGTACATAGGCCAAATAGAAATGATCGGGACGATATTGAAATACAAACTGCTGAGCCATTTATACCCGAACCCACGATTTCAGAAGTCGAAATTGCGATAGAAAATCTGAAAAAGTACAAGTCTCCAGGTATCGATCAAATTCCAGCAGAATTAATACAAGAGGGTGGAAGTGCATTATATAGCGAAATTTATAAACTTGTACTTGCTATTTGGGAAAAGGAAATTGTACCAGAACAATGGAAGGAGTCCATAATTGTACCCATTTTTAAAAAGGGGGACAAAATCAACTGTGGTAACTTTCGAGGAATATCACTTTTGTTGACGTCGTACAAAATTTTGTCCAATATTCTTTTGAGGAGATTAACTCCGTACGTAGATGAAATTATTGGGGATCATCAGTGCGGTTTTCGGCGTAATAGATCGACTATTGATCAGATTTTTTGTATTCGGCAGATAATGGAGAAAAAATGGGAGTATAAGGGTACAGTACATCAGTTATTCATAGATTTCAAAAAGGCATATGACTCGGTTAAGAGGGAAGTATTATATGATATTCTTATTGAATTTGGTATTCCCAAGAAACTAGTTCGATTAATTAAAATGTGTCTCAGTGAAACATACAGCAGAGTCCGTACAGGTCAGTTTCTATCTGATCCTTTTCCAATTCACTGCGGGCTAAAGCAGGGAGATGCACTATCACCTTTACTTTTTAACTTCGCTTTAGAATATGCCATTAGGAAAGTTCAGGATAACAGGCAGGGTTTGGAATTGAACGGGCTACATCAGCTTCTTGTCTATGCAGATGACGTGAATATGTTAGGAGAAAATACACAAACGGTTAGGGAAAACACGGAAATTTTACTTGAAGCAAGTAAAGCGATCGGTTTGGAAGTAAATCCCGAAAAGACAAAGTATATGATTATGTCTCGTGACGGGAATATTGTACGAAATGGAAATATAAATATTGGAGATTTATCCTTCGAAGAGGTGGAAAAATTCAAATATCTTGGAGCAACAGTAACAAATGTAAATGACACTCGGGAGGAAATTAAACGCAGAATAAATATGGGAAATGCGTGTTATTATTCGGTTGAGAAGCTCTTATCATCCAGTCTGCTGTCCAAAAATCTGAAAGTTAGAATTTATAAAACAGTTATATTACCGGTTCTTCTATATGGCTGTGAAACTTGGACTCTCACTCTGAGAGAGGAACATAGGTTAAGGGTGTTTGAGAATAAGGTGCTTAGGAAAATATTTGGGGCTAAGCGGGATGAAGTTACAGGAGAATGGAGAAAGTTACACAACACAGAACTGCACGCATTGTATTCTTCACCTGACATAATTAGGAACTTGAAATCCAGACGTTTGAGATGGGCAGGGCATGTAGCACGTATGGGCGAATCCAGAAATGCATATAGAGTGTTAGTTGGGAGACCGGAGGGGAAAAGACCTTTAGGGAGGCCGAGACGTAGATGGGAGGATAATATTAAAATGGATTTGAGGGAGGTGGGGTATGATGATAGAGACTGGCTTAATCTTGCACAGGATAGGGACCGATGGCAGGCTTATGTGAGGGCGGCAATGAACCTTCGGGTTCCTTAAAAGCCATTTGTAAGTAAGTAAGTAAGTAATAATAATAATAATAATAATAATAATAATAATAATAATAATAATAATAATAATAATAATAATAAGAAGCATCCCAAATTAAATGAAGCACAATCACTTAAAATAACATTAAAGTAAATCTAATTTGTAACTTAACCCTAAGTTCCAACTAAAACCCACGAGTATGATATGTGCATACATGCACAAGTACCTTTCAGCATTACACTCATTTCGCTAACTCACTGCACTGGAACTGCGACACATTTCACTGATACTATCCTGATTTCACTAACACTTCAAAAACATTTCGCTGTTCAAATACTTTGCACTACCACTATAAACTACAAAACTTCACTGACACAACACTTCAAATAACAAAACATCAATTACACCCTTTAAGTAACTTGTGTATAATATACTACCGTCTATTAGTAAAGTCCTTAAGCATATTTTTAAATACATTTTTGATTATTGGTAAAGCCTTTAGTAAGTCTGCAGGTAAAGCATTCCAATCCCATTGTTGTTTTCTAATGCCAAGCGTTTGACAATAAAGTCATTTGACCTCTTGCACTCCAATATTTTTCAAAGGTATTATCATGGCCAGCCACTGAAGCACATATTTTGAGGTGTTCCGAATCCATTTCTTGGTTTGAGTTGCACAATGGGCAGTTAGGGGACTGATATATTCCAATTCTATGCACGTGTTTGGCCAAACAATCATGGCCTGTTGCCAATCTAAATGCAGCCACAGACGATTTTCGTGGTAAATCGGGAATTAACTGTGGATTTTGATGCAGAGAGTTCCATTTTTTCCCTTGGGATTGTGTTATCAAATTTTGTTTGTTGAAGTCTAAGTATGTAGATTTAATAAATCTTTTCACAGAGTAATATGTAGATTTAGTAACGGGTCTGAAAGTAGCAGTGCTGCCCTTCTTTGCTAAAGCATCCGCATTCTCGTTTCCCAGGATTCCACAATGGGATGGTATCCATTGGAATAAAATTCTTTTATTGAGTGATATTAATTGAGAGAGCATTGTAGGCAATGTTATGTAATTAACAGGAGGTCTTTTTTATTATTATTTATTTTTTGGAAGGAGGTAGGACAAATGAAGAAACTGGAGATAATTTATAGTTGAAATGAATTATTTAGTTTGGAAATGAGGTTTTCCTAGATTCATCTCTTACAAATTCGGAACAGAGTTAGGTTATAATAAGAAATAAATGCAAACAATGAATATGAACTTATTTACTTTATATAAAATGTCTGACATATCCAAGTCTACATAGCTCATTCATACAATACTGCCCATCAAGTCACAAAGCAACCTCTCCAATGCAACAAAGATCTGATATGTTCGGTTGCTTCTTGATGGCAAAATAAGCTCACAGTAAAAATATATCTCTACTTCTTACAGCAAGTAATCCTTCTGACTAAGAGGCAAGAATAAAAAAATATCTTAAGTACACTAATATATTAAATAAATCTTAACATGAAATAAAAGGAGACAGTTTGCAACTTCTTGCGCTCTCTATAGCTGCTTGTGCTGCGGTTTTTTACTAAGTGAATCACATTAGTAAACTGAGCACCTCCCAAGAAATAAAAATGCTGCTTTATTCATTAATATTTTAAAATCACAATACTTCCAGCAAAAACTATACCTACCATCTACATGACTAGCCTACAATCATCTTTCTGAATGGAACTATTAAAATAATTCTTCTTTTTTATTAATTTTTACATTAATTACTACGAAATATGTATATAGAAGTCACAAAACGAAATGGACTTCTATCTGTGTAGGATAAAGTTAACTAATACCTACAAGGCTGTTCAGAAATCGATACTCCAGATTTAATGTGTTATATTTAATGACAACACTCACAATAATGTGTTTTATACAAGTGACTATATTATATAAGATGCTATCATTGGAGACAGGCGATTTAACATCAGTAGTGCACTTCTATGTTCAACAGAAGCCACTAACAACTGTTCACCAATGTTGTGAAACATTTCTGTATTCATCTATACTTTATAATGCATATAATTTTACCACATACCTTCGTCTGATTTTAATACTCAGGAAATTTGGAAGTTGAACCCACAAAACAGCTCATGTGGGTAAGGTTTATTGTTGTTATTTTTCGTTATTCTTGGTCTCCATATGAAAATGCTGACATAACCTCCAAATAGTCCATGACAGCACGATCTTTCTCTTTTCATGTTTTATAATTCACCATGTTATTATTTTATCGACAGTTTCTGCAGTTTGGAGTACTGATGTAATGGGGAAGGACCACAACATCAAGCAGTATTAATTTAAATTACGCAATACAATTTTAGATTAGGAATTTGGATTAGGAATGCTGTACTACTGTCTGCTACAATAAGAACATTTTTATAATGAGGTTTAGGCTACATAGAATTAAGATGCTGATTTTGCTGCACATACTCCTTTTGTAAAATGTGTGTGAACTATGTAATAAAATGCTGATTGTTTTACTTTCAACATATTTATATTACATTATATATATCAACATAAAACTGACAGCTGATATAATATACAGTATTGAAAGCAAATATGCAAAAAAAAATTGAAGTTGAGGAAGCAAAAACCAAAAAGAAAAATGAATTTAAAAAAAAGGAGAAATGAAGAATAAATAAAAAGAAAACATATCGTATTTACTCGCGTAATTTCCCCTAAAACATTTTTAAGACATATTTTTCAGAATTTTATTTCTCTCGCGCAATTTCCCCCTTCCACATTAAAAAAAAACGGACACTCCTTTTCCTTTCAGGAGTGCCTTTTGTTAAGATTCTAAATACTGTAAAAATATGCATTATTAATTTCTTCTAGTACAGGGAAAAATGCTGATGATTTCCCTGATGGCACACATGATCTGAATTTATTCTCTCATTAAAGTAGTAGAGCGTAAAATATATGTACGTTTATTACCTTTACGTAATTTGCAGGGGCATAAGTTAATTTTCATACAAATATTTTAGGAGCAAAGTTTAACACGGTTATCTGTAGTCAGTCAGGACCAGGCTAACGGCATTAGAACTGATACACACCAGTACAAAGAAATGCTGCAATACTGCTCAAAATTTTAACTGTATATATTGTTATTTAGTATTAAGTATTGATTTTATTAATATATGAACCAGTGGCAAAGCCAATATTTAAAGAGTGGGTAGACAGAAAGCAGTACATTACTATGTTATCGATGGAGAAAATTATATTCCCATCGCTAAATTATATTTAAACAGTTCTCAATACAAAAGTTTCATTCATTTTGTCGCTGAAAAATTGTTCAAAGTAATTAGATCTAGCTACGCTCAATTGGCAACACTGACTTCAAGCATAGGAAAGTTTGAATGTTCTTGTTGGCCGAGAAACATGCCTCCTAGCAATGTGGAGGGGGTGCTAGAATTTCTTTCTGCCATCAAAGAGCCTCATGCTGTTTTCCATTCCCCTCAAACCCCCAGTAAAGCCATGACTTTTGAAGAGGCTAGCAAACATTTTTCTCACGGCGGATCCTTGTCACTCGGTCCAAGCACATCTGTCATTTATATGTGCCACCATCTCGTGGTCAATGAGAGGAGAACCCAGTACAAACAGCTCATCTTCACAATCACAACAATTATAGCAGATAAATTTTATTGCAATATTTATATTTTTTAATCATGATGATATTTTTGGATAGGCATTGCCTCAATTACCTCCAGGTAGCTTCTGATATTAACTGTATTCGTTGCATAATCCTCACACCCATGCCCCCCCCCCCACCAATTCTTCGCCTCCGAATTAAAAAAAAAAAACGGGAGAAATTACGCTATTAAATATGGTATATGTACAAAGATTTCAATTTTCGTTTCCACGCAATAAATGTTTTAAAAAATTTGGCTCCTTGCTATACTGGTATATATAAATAAATAAAATAATGTAATACAATTACAAAAACATGTATGTGAATTATATATGCGTATTACTCTAAGAATTAACGTATTTTGCAAACAAACTGAAAAATACAGAAGTGAATAACAAAAGCAGAATGGCCTGTCTCCACTGCTTACAAAAACATTTACAAAAAGTTAACATAAACAGCAAACCTTCAATAAATCTGGAGCCTATTTTCTTAAACACCCAATGCTTGTAATACTGCGCAGCAAGTTTTAAATATTCTATTACTTCGAAACATTTATAAAAGTATCAACACTCAACTAGCCCTATACCCAATACACTGCTCACTGTTAAAACTCAAATTGGACCCCAATAATTACTCAGAACTGGAAGAAAACAATATTAAAGATCTTTTAAAAGATATACTAAAAGAGTAGTAGGCCTACGTTGTATACAATCTTTCTCACCTCAAAAACAATAATTATCAAAGAGGCAAGGAAGAGGTTAAGTGGTAACATGATAAAAATCTGATCTGTGTCAAATCATCATTGAACAACGGATCCAGATTGCTAATACTATACATATGTAAGTGTACGAACTATATGAGAAAGAAAAGAGCACGAGGTTCACCAAAACACTGAAAGGACAGGACAAGAACACGTAACATTTTATTCAGACAGCAATATTTCTAGGGGAAGGAGGAGATATATCATTGTATCTACTGCCTCCCTGATTTGTATTATTTCTTGTATATTGGTGGTGAAACTGTAGGTCATTGTTATAATCACATGTTCCATCCTTTCTCATATATACATCATATGTCAGGTGTAAGAACATCGCAGAAGACATTTCACACAGTATTTACTCACTGATGTTATACTTAACCAATAAGTACAGATTATTTAGCAACAGACCTAATGGCATTGCCATTAATTCTCCATCAAGATCTTTTATTTGCTTGTTAATAATATAAAAACTTGAATCGGCATTTATTAAAGGATATCACACTTAGAAAAGAGTTTCTGAAAAACTACAGTCCAACAAAGCTATTATTCCCTCTGTTCCAAAATATGGTATATAAAGATGTAATTAATTCTGTTCCAAAATATGGTATACATTTGTTAAAGTTCTCAGTAATACAATGTAACTTTAATACATCTTCTAGATACTTATTTATTTGATAAATTAACATAAGAAAAACATAAAAATTAGGTACATTTTATTCTGTGTGATGTCAAATTAATAAAATAAAAAACAAACATTGTTTTGAGATAGGCCAATTATAGATTGACAAATCGAACTGAAACCCTGACCAAGTTACTATGTGAGCGCTGGCTGTCTTGGGGAGGAGCAAGTGAGAAAGCATGGGAGGAAGGGAGAGAGCACTATGCACTATGTACTTGCAGATCCACTCACAGTTTGTCAAACCTGCTAACAAAAGCATTAAAAGGTTGACTAGTTGCCTGCAATGCTAGCATAATGGAACCTTCCTAGCCCACAGTTGAGGCAAAAATGAAGAATCCGTTATTGTGGTAATACTGGAGAGTGGTTCTTCTATTGGTCGCGATGCCCACACACACCCTCTCAGATATTTACATGGTGATTGGTGACTGAATGACGAGGAGCGAGGGGGAGAGAAGAAAGAAAGAGAGAGATTCCAGAAGTTGGTGTGTTTTACGGGGTTTCACTTGAAGTTGTCAAACTATAACATAAAAATTGCACTAAATTACAACCCATTTTTGTAAGACTGTTGAGCCTTAGATGTTCTATTCAAAATTGACTGGGTTGGTGTTACGTTTTCTGCACCAGGAACACCATAGCAGGTGTTCTGTTCATAATGAACTATTTAAATATTATAGTTTGATGCACTACAGAAGACTAGAAACATTCACAACTGCACTGTCTGATAGTCCTTTCACTACTGAACAGAATATCACACCGCAAAACATTTCATGCATGCATGCGCAATAATCAAACTTGTTTTGTTTGTTACTATACCATATTTTGGAATGGAGGGAGTATATTAAATATTAAGTCAAAGGTAAAGTCAACCCCAAGACAGGCAAAATTGGCTCAGAGAGTGGTGAGACAACTGATATTTAATGGCAGTAGGGATGTCAATCCTATGTGTCCACCGCCTTTACCCCAAGAAAATGCCCTGCACCTGGTACTTATTTCTGTCAGAGACTGAGTAGACTCTAGGGCCATAGTGCGGCTGGAAGGATTAGATCACTGAAAAAATCCATGACCCCATCGGGAATCGAATCCACGAGTTTCTGGCTTGCATATTGAATATTAACAATTCTCATTGGAGCCTGAGATAATCATGTTATTATAATTTTTGTTTTCCTTTCTTTGCAAAGGGTCTTTCACATGATAGAATCTGTTGGATTGCTGTTACCCATTTCATCGCCATGCTACTGTTACTATAGCAACCTCGCTGTCTACCGCCATACTAACTACAGTAGAACCTCGCTAATTCAAGCTTCAGAAATCCGAGGCACCTATATCATACGCATGCTTGTTGCCGTAATGTGGATCCCCGCTGCCATAGGTCATGTCTCTGTCACAACAATGTCTGTTACTCAAGCGATGGCATGATACTGCCACGCAAAAACAATGCAACATTCTGATGCAGAAGTTGCTTAAAGATTTCTTAAAAAATACTCTCAATATGATTGGTTGGTTGGTTTGTTTCTAATGCTCGGCACAGTGGAGTTCTGCCATTTGCCTTCTTGCTTCCCAGTATTGTAATGACAGATCTGTAGCCGTTAAACTTTTACAGTTCTTCAGGTGTGTCTTATCCATTCTAGGTGTTATCTTCTTTACAAAGTAAACAATTAGGATTAGGAAAAATATTCATTTTATATAGATGAACAGCCAAACAGTTCAGTCAACAGACATCAGCAAAATACTGCAATTCATGTTAACCCTTCTATTATCAATTCATAATTTAGTAGAATTTGCACAAATGCTGTGATTGCTAAATAATCTGCATGTTATATTTATTTCTCTACAATCAGGATAATTGATATTCTTAAACCTGACATTCAACTGTCTTACCAATTTTTTACCTTCCAACATATGGAATAAAACTCCAAATTCTTTTGGCTGAGTCACACAGTCTTATGTGAACAGCTCTTCCACTTTAGGCAAAGTGAACATTAATCTTCATAGGATTACATCTTTATGAGCTGGACTTCAAGTGAGATCTCACTTCAGGAAAGGATTCAGCTGGCATCCATTTTCTGGATACAAACTCATCCCATGCAGTAGGCTTTAAAAACAAGAAAGCAATATATATAGCACTGAATAAACAAATACAAGGTGTAATCAATACATTTCTACCAGTAGCGGCCCGTGTTTACAAAGGTTGGCAGTTCTGCATGAAAAATAGTGTATTTAGCAAACGCATGCTGTTTATTACATCTAAATCAGATAATTTGTGTAATTACAACGCCTTCTCAAAGTTGACTGTGCCCCCGAAATTGTACTCCAACTATCCGCGCACCTTACCCACCTTATGTGCTACACCTCTCCCACGTGGTACAACTACACTTAGTGGAGATATGGTCCATATGTTGATACCGGAATGAACAACCATCAGGAACTTTCTATCGTTTGAATGCTTTTAACTCCTACCGAATTTCGTTACGCAAACTTTTCTAGCCTACTCCCGTACCAGCAAACGGAATTATAAGAATTGAGCGGGGAGTTCTCTATGCAATTTCCCTTTTAATTTAGAAAATGGTTGGTCGTTTAGGTTTTCATTTCATTCATTTTAATATAAAATACTTCCTTAGACACACTGACTAATCACATCACACCACCCACAGTACTTAACACACTTGAACTGTAATGATATATAGTAAATCCAGAAGCCTATAACGCAGGTCATAAAGAGATGAGGGTGTTGACGGTTCTTTTGTATATTCAGAGAGAGCTGCTTCGGTTGCAGCTCTAATGGGAGGGCGAAGGAAACAAGTTTTCTGCTGCCCACTACCCTATGTTGAGCTCCAGGAACTGCCGATCACAGAACCGAAAACTACACTACAGATAAAATTCTCGAGCAGTTCAAGGCTCCTACAGACAGTAAAATCTCGAATCGAAGGAGAATGAATTGGGAATATAAATGAAACAATGAACTAGATTACATGTTTTACGTTTTTAATTTTACAGGTCCATGTAAATGGCGGTTCTGCAGTTCTTATTGTACAGTCGCCCCTGATCTCTAGACTGAATTTTCCAGGTGAGAGTACAGCTTAGTTCTGCAGTGGGTTGCAGCACTTCTCTTTGGTTCTGTTGTATGGAGTACTGTTTTGTTTGCATTGTGAGCTGAACTACTTCAGCTGTTTTGAACATGTGCTGCTGGCTATCTGTGATTTTCACTGTGGCAAATTTTGGTAATCAGCATGTGTGCATAAATTTTGTTTTAAGCTCACAAAACAATTTCTGAAACATACGAAAATGTTAAAGACAGCTTTTGGGGTAAAGCGTTTGGAGTCATACCCTAAATCTTACATTCTTCAAGAATATGTGTTATCAGTGGCGTGTGGTGATAAATAATCCTGGTGGTGCACAAATATTTATTATGATTATGATTATCGTATTATTATTATTATTATTATTATTATTATTATTATTATAGGTACTAACGACGACATAACTACTAATATATGTTATATAGATATAGATAGCAAAGTAAAGTGTTCAATTTCTATTGCAGCATAACCGTAAATAATATTGTTTTCGCTATATTGCGTTTTATAACACAGTTCACACGTTCACAAGCATTCGATACGTGTGTCGTCTCATCAGCCTTAACTACTAAAAGTCAGCAGCTTTCTTTATTTCTTTGAAATCTCATCATGGCATACATCAAAATGGCTTGAAGGACTTTGTTCTGTATAGTGTTTGATGTGCTCTTAAACACTGTTCCTCTTTCCAAATGTTCCTTAAGAGTGCGTCTAATTCAGAACTAAAATTGATCAGGCCAAGAAAAATACTAGCGTTTAAAGATGAGTTTCCCTCTTCGTGACCTCTTAAAGCAACAAAACCGCACGCACATATCTGTTCTTGGTAACTTTATCATTGTGAAGTGCAACAAACCAATTGTGTCTGTATGTTTGTTTGACCCAACACTGCTAATTTAACATTATTGTTGAGTGTGCAGCTGAAGAATCGTGTTTTTATTTCTTTCATTCATGTGCTTCAAATCAATCATACCTACAAAACGATAATCAAAATTATTTAGTTACTACGCACAGTCCTACATTCAAACAGAAGAATAAATACAATTCATAACACGTAGCCTACTTGTTTTTGTCAATGAATGTTCGCCGCCGAACAATAGGCAAGGAAAACAAAATATAGCGTCTTTTATATTGCAGCCACATATTGTATTTTTCGTAAGTCCGAATGTTGAATTTTCTTGTCACTTCTCTATTACTATTCTTCGTCACTTATAATTTTAATTCCTGTGTACGTCTACCCATCTTTTTTATTTTTATCTTTTCGTGTTAAGTTCTTACAGAAAATTACATATTTAAAAGATTTTGCACACTATTCATTGTAATATTTATGATAGAACGGGCCAAACAGCGACTGCAGAACACATCTGAAAGTGCTCCTAACCCCTCTTACGCACATTGTACTGGCTCCCTAACATGCTCCAAAGCCTGCCAGTGAAACTCTACTACTGCGCATGCTCGAATGGAACAGTGTGCCGCAAGTGTCGAGTGGTAAACCTAAGTCCCAGGTGTCAACAAGACCAGTACACGCGCAGCGTTATTTTTAAATAGTACCGTATTATAATAAAAAATTATGTCGCTCACATAGTCTACTGCAGCTCATTGATATAACTTATAAAACGTGTGTTATTTGAAGAGGTGGTGCACTGCTCCTGTGCTCCTTAAGAGAAATCGCCACTGTGTGTTATACATTTGAGTACTGTAACACAGATTTCACAGATGGTTTAACTGTGAAGTTAACAATTTCTTTTGTAAAAATTTTACTAAATTCACTTAACTCGTTCTCCCCCATAGAGTCTTCAAATGTTATCTCAGATGTTATTAAATGTCATTTCCTTTATAAGTTTTTCTCATGTGTTTTTTCTTCAGACTCTAAAGAATAACCGAATCTGATTGGTGCGGCTCGACAAAGTTACCAATAGGAGTTTTGTCAGGATCCGTCTGTGCTTAACTATTTAACAAATATTAGTAGTTTACAATATTTGTCACATTTATTTTATTTAGTTTTTTAACGTTTTCGGCTTGAGTAAGCCATCTTCAGAAAAAAGTTTTATGCCTATAATATACATGAAGTGGTACATATGTGTATAGTACAAATAAATGAAACAGTTGAAAATATAAGTCTCTGTGGAGATGTGTGAACATACAATGATTAAAACATTACTGTATTAAAAACAAGGCCTATATAAGCCACGATCAAAAGTTATTAAAAAGTTATTAAATACTAAAATTAAAACCATGTGCGATGTGGTTGCGATTGAAATAGGTTGGTTTATCTGTAGTAATGTCCAGATCTGACTAGACCAAACACTTGTCTTCCCACCTCCAGCGTCTATAGGGATGTCTTCACAGCACACATGATATTGATTCCCCATATTCTAGTCAGATCTGGACATTACTACAGATGAACCAACCTATTTTAATCGCAACCACATCGCACATGGTTTTAATTTTAGTATTTAATAACTTTTTAATAACTTTTGATCATGGCTTATATAGCCCTTGTTTTTAATACAGTAATGTTTTAATCATTGTATGTTCACTCATCTCCACAGAGACATATTTTTCAACTGTTTCATTTATTTGTACTATACACATATGTACCACTTCATGTATATTATAGGCATAAAATTTTTTTCTGAAGATGGCTTACTCAAGCCGAAAACGTTAAAAAACTAAATAAATAAATGTCATAAATATTGTAAACTACTAATATTTGTTAAATAGATAAGCACAGACGGATCCTGACAAAACTCCTATTGGTATTGTATCTGCTTATCGGCCCTCACCATGCCTTTCAAATTTTCGACAAAGTTAACTTCCTCTGTGTGGCTAGCAATCAAAAGGATGCTGAATGTTAACCTTCAGAGAGCAACGATAATGCCAACAACCCCAGTTTTCCTCCAATCATCATTATGGGTGATGAAAGCTGGATTTACGCCTACAATCCAGAAACGAAACAGAAGTCCAGCCAATGGAAAGGTTCAAGATCCCTATGACAAAAAAGGCAAGGTAGGTCAAAGGCTACATGAACCCAATGCTGACGTATTTTTTCTTACCAGAAAGGAATTGTTCACATGGGGTTTGTTCCTCCAGATTAAACAGCAAATGCTGCTTTCTACATCGAGGTCTTTAGTGCCTATAGGAGAAAGTGAAGAGGAAGGACCTCTCAAATGACGCAACAAAACGTAGCTGCTACACCATAACAAAACATCTGCCCACAATGCCATTAAGACTTTTCAGTTTTTTTTTTGGTAGGGGAGGGCTAAGAATATGGTTGAGGTAATCTAATCCCCCTATTCGCCAAAGATCAAAATGAGACTAAGGCTGAAGATTCCAGACAGTAGACAAAATTCAGCTGATACCTACTTCCAGGAATCTTTTAGTCAAGGCAGTGTGCTGAGATCACTGTCCAGCCTTAGAAGAAGATGATGATAGTCATTAATGTCTGAGGTATGAGAATATGTTTTCACGCCATCATTCTGGGGATATATCGACAGCACCTCATATACTGGTATTACTTAATACTACTTTAAAATCTGACTACAAGTAGAAACTAAAGACTTTATTTATTACTTATATAACTAGAGCCCAGATGTTCAGGCATTTATTTTGATTAAAACAGGCAGGCATATAGGCACTAAAAAGTAGTAAAAATAGGCATTTATTATTCATGGAAACAGACAAAAAATAGACAAATACTTAATAAACTATCCTTGGTTACATGTCATAACAAGATGCTTTTTTAAGTTGTCAACTGTCTTAGTGAGCCGCCCGTCAGAGAGAACGTTTTTCATGGCGGAAAAAGATCTTTCTATTTCTACTGAAGTGATTGGAGCAAACTTAAAACAACTTATTTCAGAAGGACTGTCTATACTTTCTTTCAGAGACCGGGAAACACCGACTGTGTATTGTCTCAAAAAGAGGGATATGAGAAGGGATTAGAGACTTCAAAATACGCGTGACTTGTGCATGCAAGTGACAATAGTAAAGGGACCTGGAGACTTGCTTTTAATATTTACGTCATCCCTTTTCTTTCGCTGGTAAACCCAGAAGTGACCTGAGCACTGAGGGTTATACTGTTCAAAGATCAAACAGACATATAAGATGGAAGTTTACGACTTCTTGGAAACATGTATTGCTGGAGAATAAGATTCTCAGCAAATATTTGTGTAAGGTGAATACATATTTTTAATTTGTACAACTGTTCTTTTTTGTTTTTTGATATAATTTATGTGCGGTTTATTTTAAATGCATTAAAAATATAGAAAATGTACAGCAACAACGTAAAAAGGCTAAAAAAGGCATTTAACCTTAAAATAGGCAATGAGAGCTAAAATAGGCAAAAAAAAAGGCAAAATAAAAATTGGGCCTATCATCCCCAAATGTGTGGAAACGTGTTTACCTCTCATGGGTCAGGCATACACTCAGTTTAAAAAAAGGCATTTTGCCTAACATCCGGGCTCTACTTATAACACTAAGCATTTTTAAATGATTACCTGATGGATGAGAAGATATCAATTGCATTTAGATAGACTCAGTTGGACTCTGGAATTCACTAAGGGCTTTGATAGGATTCTGAGCCTTCTTCTGAGAACCCTTTCGCACCTTAGCACGGACTTCCTCTGGTTTCTCAGGCCTAACCAGAGGCTTCTTTTCCGGAGCCTTCATCTTCCACACCACAATTGGTGACTGCAAGAGTAATGGTACACAGTAGTGTCATGAAATTAGGTATCGGTACATAGATTAAAAAAAATATGAGGTTATGGTAGAGCAAATAATACAAATGTAAATGCAATGATCTTTCATATCAATAAACAACCTTATACATACATTCAAAAATAGTATTATAAAGGGGTTTGATACTTCACAATCATATTTGGTAGAACAGTAATGAACATGTATTTAATAATACTGCTAAAAATACTGTTTTAAATTTTCTAGAAATTAGGTTCAAAATTTGTTAGTAGTATGTATGTTTACTCTACTTGAATATGGAATCCTCTAATTTTAATGTCAAGAAATTATAGTATTTTTACCTCTAATTATAAAGAAGGAACTAATTACGCCACATTTGTGAGCAGTAAAAGATGACAGTGTACAGCTCTGACCGAACTATGTGCCCATAAATAACAAATTAATATAAATGAGGAAGACGTGCATCCTTTACCAACATTTGAATAATAAAAAGGAAATGTTACACCACAAGCAGAACATGTATCACACTTCAAAACCAGACAAGATAAATAATTTCCTAACTTAGAACTTCAAAATACAGTTCTTACACATTAGAAATGGAAGGACAAATTGTATATTCTGTAGCTTTAAATTTAATGTAATAAATCTGGATAATTGAACAATGTCAGGACATTAACCACAGAACAAACTAAAACAATTTTTATATTCTGGTACATCACAAATACTAATGACTATGTTTAATTGTTATATTGTTTTTAACTCCTGAAGTTCTATCATAACTTTGTCAATTTTACGACTAACAATGCCAATAGTTTTCCTTTTATCATTTTGATTATGTACTTTCAAAAAATTGTTTTCTTTGTGTATTATTTCAGTCCAGCTATATGCCTCATTTAATGCAGCATTAGTCAAACTGACCAGTGTCTCAACTTCCTACGATGACAACCAGTGTTCAAATTTTGACGATTCAAGTGGAATTTGTGGTGAACAAAAATGGTTTTGGGATAGGTTTTATCGAAGCACTCCCATTTTCCCATGCCATGGCCCTACCATTTCTTAGAATTCATAATCACAGTCATTAATACTAAAAGCAACAGAAAACTGCTGTATTGTATGACTTTACCGGAAGACCAACTATGTAATATTTATAAGGTTAATTTTATATTAAGATAGTAACTGAGAATCCTGAAGTTAGTGCTGACAATTGACAAGGGATCCTTTTAGAATCATCATGCCGAAAAATCTCTTAGAAAGTCGTACTTAAGTATGTAAGAAAGGAGATAATACAAAATATTAGTCGTCATTATGAACTACTGTGTAAGGTGTTACAAAAACAACTTAAAAAACAGCGTAGAATCTGTATTTGCCAAGCTACTAGAACACATGATCGACATTGCTATTCATGATTCTTCACCTTTCCTCATTACCACGTCTGCAGACAAAATACACTGTACTTTATCAATATTCTTGTCTTCGACCTTCTTTTCCACATTATAAATGACGGTTCAGGGCAATACTACCATTACTGGTGCTGCTAGTTACGACAGTATTGCTCTGACCCAATGACAAGTATTGGTAGAGTGGTGGGAAATTCTCACAAGTGTTCACAACACAACACACCTTTCATAACAGACGTTGCTATAATTAAATTGTCACTTAACAGTTGCTAATCTATCTCAATCTGTAGCATAAGGTGCGACCTATATGATTTATCTTCACTATACCCTTTTTCATGCGACTTAGTTCATGAAGTGTGCTGTTTTTCAACTGCCCAGAACAACGCCGAGTCATTTGTGCTCAAGCAATGTTGCCTGATTGTATTCTTAAGACCTAGTCGCTGTTAGTGGTGGTCATTTAAATATTGTAGCCAGTAAGAAGATAAGACGTATGAACTAAGTCGCAAGAAAAGCATTATAGCAATAAATGGAAATGCTAGGTCTACTCTATTATTGGGGCAACACAATATTTTATGCTATATTTCACACTTTTTAATTTAGTTTTAGTGTATATTAATGAGAACATTTTTGTAGGTCACTCTTGAAATTTTCGAAGGAGTTTCGACATGATGTTGCAAAAGGATCAGTTGTACTATTCAAGTAAAATACACAATAAGAATATCCAGAATTCACTTAGAGATTAAAGCAGTCCTTTACATATTCTTACATAGCCTATAAAAATTTTTCTGTAAAGAAAGGAAGCTGTTTGATGTACTGAAACATGAAAAAAATATCAAATGCTGATTAATGACTCTGCATATATTTAACTAAAGATTAATTATTCGGATAATTTTTTAAACTAAAATATTTTTAAGTACACTTGCATGCAAAATAAATTTTGTTTGTGATTCAATTATATGCAAATACAATTACACAAGAGTAGAGTCATAAGACGAAATGAAGTTAACAAATAATTAGTAAAGAAGAAGTCTCTATCTGTATTACACTAGTTACAAACAAGTCTGACGATACCGTTAACATTCAACAATCTGATTCACAATTATACATAATATCCAAATTTATACATGTAGTTCTGGCGGACTCTGTACATGACTGAGGAAATGTTCTTATCGAGAAAGTGAACAGAAATGATTATATACATTTTTCCCAAAAACTCCTTATACTAAAATAATAACAGGTATGGGTGATGAACAAACAACAGAAAATTATCAGATAAAATTGCACTGCACTTTTTTGAGGCACATTATATTTTACGCAAGAGAAATTAAGTTCCACAATGGACGAAGTACGATGTAAAACATGTGGAAAAGATATGACTAGCATTAAAACAGCACAAGTAACTCATCGTCTAAAACAAACTTTAATACAAGTACATGAGAGGATTTAACTACCCAGCAGAGAGAGAAAGAGAGAGCGAAAAAGGTGGAAGGGAGGGGGGGAGAAAGAGAGATGGATGTAAGAGAAGGGGGAGAGGGGAGGAAGAGAATGATGAAAAAATATAGGGGGAAAGGGAAGGGAGGGGAAGAGGAAAGGGGGAGAGAGGAGAGAGAGAGAGAGAGAGAGAAAGTGTGTGTCTACCTTACAGAAGTACAGAATGTTTCGGAAAGAATTAAAAAATTACAAAACCAATTTCCTGCCCCAGGAAAAAAAAGGCATTTTCGACAAAATACTGTTCTCAAGAACACATCCACAGCTCCTATATAGAGTCCACATAAAAAATTAGTATAACATCTTTTACAAAGTCTCACGTATTCTACAACAAACTATTTTAAAAAGCTGCTTTAAGCACAGATTAAATTAAAGTCTGGAAATCTAATACAACAGAGTAGATGAAATTTCAACTTCGTACACATCATGGCATTTTGCATAAAGAAGAGATTTAGAGACGAATACCAAAATGTATTTGTATTACGAGGGGGATCCAGGAAATAACTACCGTTTTGTTGTAATAATTAAAAAAAAAAATATTTATTTGAAAAAACAAAGTCTGTTACATAACTGAAGCTTCCTTTACTTCTCTACATAATCACCACCTACATTTAAACATTTGTCGTATCTGTTCACTAGCTTTAGAATTCCCGTGTTATACTCCTCTGCCGCCAATTCATTAAGCCAGGTGTTCACTGTCTTCTTCAACTCTTCATCACTTCCAAAACGCATACCACCCAGAAAGTCTTTCAGCTTAGTGAAAAGGTGAAAATCGCTAGGAGCAAGGTCTGGACTATAGGGCGGATGATCAAAGATTTCCCAACCGAATTGATCCAGCAATTCTCGAGTTGAAGCAGCAGTGTGCGGGCGGGCGTTGTCGTGAAAAAGCACAACTCCTCTTAAAAGCATTCCTCGCCGTAGTTTTCGTAAAGTCTCACAATAACGATTTGCATTGATCGTAGTGCCTTTTGGCATGAAATCCAGCAAAAGAACACCTTTGCGATCCCAAAAGACAGTAGCCATGACTTTTTGTGTTGAGAGAGTCTGTTTGAATTTTCTCGGTTTCTTGGGTGATGAGGAATGATGCCACTGACGTGATTGGCGCTTGGTCTCTGGGGTGTTGTGAGACACCCAGGTCTCATCACCAGTCACAATTTGATCAAGAAAGGCGTCTCCATCTGTGTGACATCGCATCAAGAATGTCAATGCTGAGGCCATTCTCTGAGTTTTGTGTTGGTCACTCAGTTGCCGTAGAACCCATCGTGCACAGATTTTGTGGTAGCCAAGATGTTGCGACACAATTTCACCAAGCAAACAACGAGAAATGTCAGGAAAGGCAATATGCAATTCGTCGAGTGATGTGCACCTGTCTTGCAAGATTCTGTCGTTCACTTTAGTCGTCTGTGATGAGTGATGGGCATCCGGGTCGAGTTTCATTGTGGACATTTGTTCGCCCATTGTTGAACATTTTGCACCATTTTCTCACATTTCTTTCATTCATTACAGTATCACCATACACTTCGTTCAACTGCCGGTAAATTTCTGCAGGTTTCAAATGTCGGGCATTCAAAAATCGAATCACACTCCTCACCTCACAGTCGGCGGGATTATCAATCACGTTGTTCATTTTGAAGTAACACAAAATGCACAATGGCGACTTGTTGCAACCAGTACTCACAACATTATGAGAACACATGTTAAGGAAGCCAGCTGACCTTCAAACAAGGAAGGGGAGTCAGCTGCGCGGCGGGTATGCGCGAACGGTCGTTATTTCCTGGATCCCCCTCGTATATAATACTACATTTAAATTCAGTTTCTTCTCATGCTTTCCCTTCTCCTCAGCTTTCTTCTCATTTTTTCCCTTTCCCAACCTACTGTTGCTACTTTTATTTGGTCTTTCAATAATGCAAGAAGCTACGGGTATGGGTTCGAAACCTATCTATGGCATCATTGGTCATTAATGGCGAAAAATTCGCTCCAGTGCTGGGGATCGAGCCCGGGACCCCCAGTTTTATGCACTGGGCACTCTAACCACTGAGCTACACCGAGGCTCACTCCACAACAGTGGATCGAATCTTTCTCCTTTGGTATTTTCCCTTAATGACCTTACTCCACGCACTGACTGGGGTCCCAGGTGATCCAACCAATTCCTTTTTCTCTTCCTGATCAGTTTCAGCATCATTCTTTCTTCAATCACTCTTTCCAACACAACTTCATTTTTTATTCTGTTTGTCCATTTCACATGTTCCATTCTTCTCCATGTCCACATTTCAAATGCTTCTATTCGCTTCTCTTCACTCGTCGTAATGTCCATGTTTCTGCCCCATACAAGGCCCCACAGTCCACACCTGTGGAGTAACAGCACGTCTGACCACAAAACCACGTGGCCTGGATTCGAATCCTGGTCGGAGCAAGTTACCTGGTTAAGATTTTTTTCCGAGGCTTTTCCTCAATTCAAAAGGAGCAAATGCTGGGTAACTTTCAGTGCTGGACCCTGGCATTATCACCTTCATTTCATTTAGACGCGAGACACTAAATAACCCGAGATATTGATACAGCGTCATAAAATAACACAATAATAATAATAAATAACACTCCACACAAAGCACTTCACTAGTCTCTTCCTTAGTTCTTTTTCCAGAGGTCCGCCGAAGATGCTCCTTTTTCTATTAAAACCTTCCTTTGGAATTGCTATCCTCATTTTGACTTTTTGGCAGCAGCTCATGTTACTGTTCATAGTACACCTCAAGTTTTTGAAGTTGTTCACTTGCTCTACTGTCTCATTTAGAATTCACAAGTTTACTTTCTTTATTTTGTGCAGTTATTAATGTACTAATATAAATTAGAACTTTAACTACACCACTGCCCAATTACATTGTGGGGTTTCATGGGGTGATTTGTGACCCACAATGTAAGACAGCTGAACTATGACTGATGGCTACAGATTTTCGTCAATTAACTAATTCTTACTCTGGGTGAAATCCAAAGATATATGCAAATGATATCTGGGGAGCATGTACTTTTTTTTATCGAGAGTTATGATGTATGTTTTGCAGGTGGAGTGATAGTTGTTGATGGCATGAAGTCTGCTTGCAAGCTGTTGCATAGCTTAAAATGGCATTATAGTATATATAATATCGACTTTCCATGCTTGTACCCGGGTTCGAATCTCAGCAGGTCCAACTGGAATTTGTAGTGGTACAGTAAAACCTGTTCAAGACGGAAGTGACATGGTCCTATTTTTTTTTCCGTTGTGGACAGGTTTCCATATTATTCAGATGTGAAATTAAAATGGAATATTTTATCATTCTTATACATGAAAAACAAAATGGCATGCCGCAAACTGCAAGACACTACTCACATTAAATCAGCCTTCTGTCGTTTATTCCATTGGTGAATCATTTTGATTAAAATATCATTTTCTGTATAAATGTTATCATGATTCCCCATTAGTCATTAAACACTACTAACGTTCACTAATCTCATTCAATTTAATATCTAACACTATACTATAATACTGGACTGTATATCACTGCACATTATTAATTTGACTAGGAGCCATCCATTAGAAGCCTTCAATTTTGGTTTATCTAATTTCTTTGACAGTTCAATGGCTTGCTTTACAGAATAGATCCAGAAATTGGCATGTTCTTTGAAAGGTCATGAAGAACCCACTCCCACCACAGTTAATTTATATCCACATAAACAGTTTCTTTCTGGTTCCTTTTATGTCATCAATATTGGACACAAGCCACTCACTCATTATGATCTTTATTTTTTAAAGTGTCACACCTGAGTTTTCCACAACTGAACTCCAACATTATTTCACATACACTTCGTTTCTAATCTTCCTTTAACTCGATAGCTTTTACTTCATCACTTAATGTTAATTCCACATATTACGCAACTTTTTTTCTTTTTTACCAGAAAATCACTACACTTCCGCTCTGTCTAGCTACGACAGTATATGGGTGTCAAAATCTTTGAAGGGACTCATCTGCCTAGTCAACAGGGTAATAAAATTTATGACCAACAGGCCAATACATCCTCGCACCCTCTAAAATTTTGCAAAGAAAACTTTTCATCTTAGTGACCTACATATTTCATATATTCCTTGAAATCACACTGTGTTTCAAAATATAGTTTACATGACATTAAAGCAGTGTATCCAAAATATTATTTCCGTTTTGAATAGTAGCAGAGTAGCAGGCAGTTTCCGTTTCCATGTTGGACATTTTCCGTTTTATTCAGTAAAAATTACACATAATAGATACGAATTTCGCCGGGACCAATAAACTGTTCCGAAATAGACAGGATTCCGGATTATTCAGGTTCCGATTTGAACAGGTTTCACTGTAGTAAGTTTATGCAGAGTATTCCCATTTTCCCTGCCAAAATTCTATCATTGATCCACTCATCATCATCATGCAGTGCCATATAGTTCACCTCCCATGACGCTAAAGTGGTGATAAAAAATAAATAACTATAGTTTCAGTGTGTCACTCCTAGATAGGAATGCTTGGGAGAATGACACAAAGTAAAATACCTGCCATTGAAAAAAAAAAAAGTATGCATACGAGATAATTACACTTTCTCTTAGAAGACTGATGTTGATAATGGTCCTAAAAGGCAAAGAAAATGCTATAGTGTATTTTCAAGCAGAAGGAATTAAACAATAACACACAAGTTATGAAAAATGAATTCTGCTGTTAATGAGCCACATTGCGCACACAGCACAGTGCATGCAGAAACAAGAAAGCTAACCAGGTTCACGCTGTAAAGGATAGCATATGACGGAGTGATGGGGAAATAAAAATACGAGGAGTCACGCTTCATAAAACCCGAGTCAGTAACTTCCTACAATCAAAACAGAAACAGCATCTCATTCATGCAGCTTTCAAAATTTTCAGGCCATTTGTATAGCATGACTGACAACAGCATTAAGGAATGTCAGGAGAAATCATAGTATAAAGGAAAAAAAAAACTTCCACAGCACTTCGTTGATCACTAATCCAAAGGATTAGTTTGAAATCAATCTGAATAACATCTGTGAGAAAACAATCAGTTAATAACTGACATACAGTTGGCCTGCATTTATAGTATGTCAAGAGACTGAGTAAAAAGTAATCAATTATGAACTTTTGAACACACTGCAGTACAATTCTCCTCCTTTTATTTGGGGTAGGAGGACCTGTCTGCTAACTAGAGATGGGATAAATTGTTCTTTTTAAGAAACCGTTTCGACTGTAACTGTTTCATAAACGAAGATGTTCCAAAATAACAGTTTCATAAGAATATGTTTAAAACATCGGTGCCAACTGTTCCAACCTCTCATCTGCTTCGGGAACATGTTTCAAAGCCCTTGAATCGTCTTTAAATCAGCTGTTTAGTGTATTATGACAACGAAAGTCATTTTTCGTAGGTTACTGTTAAGGGTACAGTAACTAACAACAATTCAAAATGAATCGATTTTAGTAAAAATAATGCATATAACCCTAGGAGGGTTTAATAACGATGACATTAGCCAATGATATTTTTCGCGGTATATTAATAATTAAAACTTTCAGAACAGCCCCGAGGTTCACTCAGCCTCCTATAAAATTGAGTACCGGGTCTTTCCCGGGGGTAAAAGGCGGTCAGAGTGTGGTGCCAACCACACCACCTCATTCTAGTGCCGAGGTTATGGAAAGCATGGGGCTCTACCTCCATGCCCCCCCAAGTGCCTTCATGGCATATTACAGGGATACCTTTACCTTTTACTATGTTTGGGAACCATGAACATATTCTTCATCAATGGACAGCTAATAATTAATATCAGATTTATTAGGGAATTTAATTCGTACAATTAAATTGCGCGATCCTATATAGACTACTGTTGAACGAAGGCCGTGTGGAACATGGATGATAATATTATATCTACTTTCGATTGGAGGTCAATGATAGCACTACACGTGGCCTTTGCAGACAGCAAAAAAGATAGAAACTGTTTAGAAATTGAACTGTTTATCTCTTAGAACCATGTGGAACGTTGAAGTGATCACTGGAGCAGTGTAACACTCTTTGGAACAGTTGGAACAGGTTATATCACGAAACTGTTTCAATTGTGAAACAGTTTCAAAAAAACTCTTCCAGCTTTTATTACCCATCTCTACTGCTAACCACCCCTGAATACAATGCAGAAGTAGTGGCTCAATTGTTAGGATTGCAGGCCTACACTGTACCAGAAATTTAAAGAAAAGTTGGACTAACTTTTATTACAAATGTTTTGTTGCTTAAATTTAAAAGCTTTGCATAGATCTTCGTTGTTCAACAGAAAAGTAAGCAAGCTGTGCTCTGCTATTGCTCACGAGATATACAAGACCAGCAAGCTTTGTAATGCAGACCGAAATATTTCTATAAAAGTATGGAAGAGGTCTCAACATAATGCTATCTAGACCATGGCAACTGAAATAAAATATTGTTTTAAAAGACGTAAATATAAATGCAGAGCTGAAAAGCAGCAATAAAACTTTTAAGATTTTATAATTAAATTTAATTATATAAATGCAATTTATATAGAATGAGTCAAACTTAAGTTACCAGCAATCTTACCAAGCAATGAGGTTTCTCTTTTAAGGTAAGCGTTCACTACATCATATCGCACTCCTCAGACAAATCGCATGCAACAGATATTTTAAGTGCAGTGCGTTCACTGTAACGGCTCTACTTTATCGCCTCATCGGATTCCCTATCAGCTGTTTAAAACATATGTCATACAATATTGACACTGCTGAAAACAGAGGAGTTGAGGTTAGGTCTATTAATCATGAGTGTTAGCGAATAAAAATTTGTAATTGTTTCATGCTTCTTAATTGAAGAGGAAGAAACAAAAGATATATTGGTTATATAATATTTATATAAGAAACGACTTGATTACTGTTAATGGGAATGCCTCAAATTATATAATTCTTCGCAGTTTTCTACAAGCAAAATAAGTTTTCCATCTGCCATTTTGGCGTGATACTGAACATGGCACAATGTAATAATAACAGTTTTGAGCAATTAAAATTGATTTATTAAAGAAGGCCATGATCGCACGCATTGGTAAAGTTGCTCATCCGAGAAACGTGGACAGATTTATCGAGAGCCGATGCGTGCAATACTAGTAGTGAATGCAGTTACATAACAATTACAGCAAAGATCGTCTTTTTCCAATCCATGCGATTTGTCCGAAGAGTGCGATACAATGTAGTGAATACCTTTACAGGTCGTATATGGGTTTTCCTGATTAGTTGTTCTCTCTAACCCAGTGCAGAATACGATGTATGGGTTTTTTCTTGTTAATTGTTTGTTTCAAGTTCAGCAACACAATTATTCTGCAGGCATTTTGCATTGTCGTTTTCCATTATACTTCGCGACAAATGTCCTGCATATGACTTTCTATGGTTTCACAACTCCCACGAATGAGAGAAGTATAGCACTGCCTAGTCAAGGAGTATCACTATCAAAAGAAACAAATGACGCTCAGAGATATTTTATTCTGAAATCCATTATCCTGTCAGGTATAAAGAGAATGAATTTCAAAATTCACCCAGAAAAAAAAAAATAATAATTTTAGCTCAAACCACTTCCTCTGTACAATTATTATAAATACGCAGGTTGTAATGCAATGTTCAAGCAGCAACACAATGAGAAAATGATTTCTCTCTCCTCTCGGATAGGACAGTGATATTATTACATAGCAATGATCTACTGTTGTTCTCACAATATGCAGGAGGTTTGTGTGTCTGAACTGTATTGAGAAAGATGTATTTTCAACCCTAATTAGATACACAGTAAAACAATGCATTTTCCTCGTTGAAACACGCCTACATTTCAAATAATGTTTCTTCTTATCGAGAATAGAACCTGTTTCTCTCCTCTTATTATTTAATAATTTAACATTCCCATGCTTATGTAGCCCCTGAAAAAAGCCAGGGAAATTTGCGTAAACACAACTACTTTTTTTTCCAGCACATACGTTTCAAAGAAGGAAATGTGTTCTTATGCTGGGTATCTAACTATGAGTCAATGTACCATTTTAGATAATAAAGACCAGCTACCATACACAATGTCCCTTTTGGAAAACTTCCGTTGATTCTGTAAGAACTTAGATTTACATTTGAACTAATTTCTTATGCACGTCTCTGCTCTGTTTTTCTTCGTTTTGTTTGTTTATTGCGTTTTCTTCTGTTTACAGATCAAGTATTATAACAACTAATCTGTAACAAAGATATATTAAAGGGGTATATTAGGTGCAAAATAAATATTCTTTCCTAGATCCAGCTGCTGCCTGGCGGACTTAAGACCAATTCACGTTACAGGAGATCAATAATTTTTTGTGTCTAAGACTGTACGTCTTTTTCAATAAATAATACGAAATATTTATTTTCAGTCAGTGACTTTACATTCTATATATGTGAGGTGCGAATCCTTACATTACATGAATTTAATATTGTATGAACGTTTTCATCGGTTTCATACCAACATTATCAGATACAACATTTTATACAGCAATATCATCTCTAATAAGTACATATGTCTCTACAACCAAAATACAATGTATATTAATGAGCATACAACATGATAAAAACAACATAATTTAGGACATCAATATATCTCTTTTCTTGTGTGACTACACCCTACTGTCAATTGATTAAAAAGCACACGTATGATTACAATACATGTACATATATAAAATTGCAGGTCTTCACTGATAAAATAATAAACCATGCTGTACGCAGTCTTCACACAGTCTTCACATAGCCTCTGCACAACCAACATCGAACGAATACACATGCTCGTATACAAGTAAGTTTCACATATTTGCTTTCTCAAACTGACTTTTCCTCAGATAACATAGTTCAAAAGCTTGATTTTACGTATTCACTAAAATTATAAACACTTTTTGTTATTTATTCAATAATACACGTAATTTATCCACTATGTAACTTAGTTAATTACCCAATCTAACAGTATGGAATTGTTCTTGTCATTTATTATTCATCTTAACTTAAATCACATAGATACAAAACCCCTGATACATTTGTCTTATCAATGTATTAATATGTTGTTGTTGTTGTTTTCTAATGCCAGGCGTTTGACAATAAAGTCATTTGACCTCTTGCACTCCAATATTTTTCAAAGATATTATCATGACTAGCCACTGAAGCACAGATTTTGAGGTGTTCCGAATCCATTTCTTGGTTTGAGTTGCACAATGGGCAATTAGGGGACTGATATATTCCAATTCTATGCAGGTGTTTGGCCAAACAATCATGGCCTGTTGCCAATCTAAATGCAGCTACAGACGATTTTCGTGGTAAATCGGGAATTAATTGTGGATTTTGATGCAGAGAGTTCCATTTTTTCCCTTGGGATTGAGTTATCAAATTTTGTTTGTTGAAGTCTAAGTATGTAGATTTAATAAATCTCTTCACAGAGTAATACGTAGATTTAGTAACAGGTCAGGTATCTTTAGCATTCATTCAGGAAGATATAGGTGGTTCTTACATATGGATCTCTGTAGATGAAACCTCAGACTCTATGAATAGATATATAGCAAGTATGATAGTAGGGAAACTTGACCCTGATGAACCTTCGATTCTGCACCTTGTATCTTTGTATGTGTTAAGGAACTTCCGAAAGTGAATAGCTAAACCATTGCTTATTTTGTAAACAAAGGCCTACAATCATTACACATCTTCCAGCTAAATTTGTATGCTGACTTTCACCTTACTATAACATTCCACAACAACTACAGTATTTGGACATCGTCTGTAAATTAACCATGTAAGTTTCTATCTACGCAACACGTCATATGAAATTTAATTAATTTTATAAAGTTAAGTCATTAACTTAATAATATATATACTTAAATTGATCCAATAATACACTTATCCAATGTCTTATCTTCTTCATGGGATTTAGTCACAATGTCATGATTTTTATCTTTAACAAACTCGTATTTGACAATGAATTTTGATTCTAGTTTATTTATTTTAATTACCTAACTTTATTACTTCTATCTTAGATTGAAGAGTATCACCGGTCATAATGCACGTTCAAGCATATGCCGCCAATCAACATCAAAAGACAACCTAATATTGAAACATATCATCTGTTACAAATGACGTCCACAACAACTTTGAATAATTAGGTCTCCAGGCATAACCTCAATTTATACATTATGACGTATATACATCTTTGGACGGTGAAAAGGCATGTAGTAGTGAAAACAAGAACATGGGCACAAACAAATCAGCTAGTATAGATCAAAGACTGTAATGCATCTCTTCACATAATATAGTATATAGTTTTTATTTTTATTTTATTATTTTATCAGTGAAGACCTGCAATTTTATATATGTACATGTATTGTAATCACACATGTCCTTTTTAATCGTCGACCTGGTTGGCAAGTTGGTATAGCGCTGGCCTTCTATGCCAAAGGTTGCGGGTTCGATCCCGGGCCAGGTCGATGGCATTTAAGTGTGCTTAAATGCGACAGGCTCATGTCAGTAGATTTACTGGCATGTAAAAGAATTCCTGCGGGACAAAATTCCAGCACATCTGGCGATGCTGATATAACCTCTGCAGTTGCGAGCGTCGTTAAATAAAACATAACATTTTTTTCCTTTTTAATCAATTGACAGTAGGGTGTAGTCACACAAGAAAAGAGATATATTGATGTCCTAAATTATGTTGTTTTTATCATGTTGTATGCTCATTAATATATATTGTATTTTGGTTGTAGAGACGTATGTACTTATTAGAGATGATATTGCTGTATAAAATATTGTATCTGATGATGTTGGTATGAAACCGACGAAAACGTTCATACAATATTAAATTCATGTAATGTAAGGACTCGCACCTCACATATACAGAAAGTAAAGTCATTGACTGAAAATAAATATTTCGTATTATATATCATAGACTTTTCTGAAAATTAATCAAAATGAATTGCAAAATATTTTTCAATACAGTTCAGACAATTCACTAATGCAAACAGAAAATGTTGATCTTGTTTTCTAATACCAGGCGTTTGACAATAAAGTCATTTGACCTCTTGCACTCCAATATTTTTCAAAGATATTATCATGACTAGCCAATGAAGCACAGATTTTGAGGTGTTCCGAATCCATTTCTTGGTTTGAGTTGCACAATGGGCAGTTAGGGGACTGATATATTCCAATTTTATGCAGGTGTTTGGCCAAACAATCATGGCCTGTTGCCAATCTAAATGCAGCTACAGACGATTTTCGTGGTAAATCGGGAATTAACTGTGGATTTTGATGCAGAGAGTTCCATTTTTTCCCTTGGGATTGAGTTATCAAATTTTGTTTGTTGAAGACTAAGTATGTAGATTTAATAAATCTCTTCACAGAGTAATACGTAGATTTAGTAACAGGTCTGTAAGTAGCAGTGCTGCCCTTCTTTGCTAAAGCATCCGCATTCTCGTTTCCCAGGATTCCACAATGGGATGGTATCCATTGGAATACAATTCTTTTATTGAGTGATAATAATTGAGAGAGCATTTTAGTTATTTCTGCTGTTTGAGATGAAGGTGTGTGTTTAGAGACGATTGATAGAATAGCTGCTTTGGAGTCTGACAATATAACTGCATTCCTAAATTTATTGATGTGGCATAGAAGATTCCTGAGACATTCATTTATTGCAATGATTTCACCATCAAAACTTGTTGAAACTGAAAATGTACACCAGCAGAATTGTTACCAGCTTAATGCAAACAATTAACAGGGAAAACCCACACATTGTATCTTGCACCAGGCTTAGGGAAAACAACTAAGTGGGAAAACTCAATGTGTTGTCCATCAAAAAGCAACCTCTTGGCTCGGTAAGAATGTCGATCAGTTAGGGTTTGATCTACTCTATATTATTAACGTTATACAATTCAGAAATTCTGTTGTAACTTGAATAATTTGAATAATTTCAAGGAAAAATTGTTCTGGGGCCAGGTATTGATCCCGGGACCCTTCGCTTAGCGCGCAAATGCTGTAATTACTGTAATTGTGTGCACTCACAGTTGAGTTCTGGAGTCTTGTCAGCTCATATGAGTTGTGTGGATATAAAAGGAAAAATTGTAACGGTGTCGTGTATGGTTCCTGGGGTAGCTCAGTCGGTAGAGCGTTCGCACGCTAAACGAAGGGTTCCGGGATCGATACCCGGCCCCGGAACAATTTTTCCTTGAAATTATTCAAACCTGCTTTACAGGGAGCTACTACCTGAAAGCTAGATTTGTATCTGTTGTAACTTGTTTATCAAATCACTAACATCTCTGATTTTGCATGCTTGGTTATCAAGAATTGGTTTCAATTTTTTTTTATATCATTTCTCTTGATTACAGTTAACACATTTAACATGAGTTTCGCAACTAGCAACACATTTCTTAGATACTTTAATGAATTGCATATGGAATTTAGAACATAAAAAAAATTCTTGACAGCATAGTGCTCCTTGTCTTTCATATTAATGAAGCACTTTATTTGAAAGTCATTTTCGTTTTGTGGTGCTTACAATAAAACCATATTTTTTTAAACGTAAATTATGAATTCTAGATAGTTTACTAGGTAACTAAAGAGACTGTAACTCCTCATGCTGGCTGGAAATAGTAATTTTTCAAATTCCCTATAAAATTGTACCTTTAGAAAAAAATAAAGACTCGCATTTTCCTCTTTTCTGACCTGACAGAAGGTGATTTACATGGTACACAACAATACACCACAGTTCTAAATTTTCATAAAACTATCTCAAACATAAATAACATAAATAATGCATACTAAATACTGATGTGACATCTGGTGGCTACGAACCCAGTAGGGATTTTTTTAGTTCAAAACTAGCATACCTTTCCCATCCAAGAGTATCTTGTAGGCAAGGGCCTTGCTTGGAGGTGTCAGCTATAAGTGTGGTGAGAGAGACAGCATGTTAGATCATAATCACGGGCTGCAGTTTTTGCAGTTAACTGAGAGGCAATTATTATTATTAGATGTCTATACTATCTATTTCAAAATTTAGAATTCTAATAATCATTTACTGAAACATTAGCCTCAAAGTTTGCAATGTTTCAATGTACAGTAGTTACAAATATATAGCACGAAGCAATTAAAACACGAAAAACAAGATTGGTTGAACAAAAAAAAAAAATCTCAATTCTCCAACAAAAAATTCCCATGAGCCACCACTGTCATGTAGCCTGTTGGCTTGTGTCAACTTGTCGTCTAAGGGCTCTGCAGTTTCACACAGAGTTGCCACCTGGCCCAGACTTGGCGAGATTATTTCGAAAGCACTTAGTTTGTTCTGTACCAACCTACTTACCATCGAATGTTATTTTGTCCCACTAGAATATGTTTCATAATCAGCAAAAACGAGGTACTATGAAGTAAAACCACCTATCTTAAACCATTATTTTGTATTATTCTTTCACGAAACAAATATTTTTTAGTCTTCAACAAAAATAGGCCATCCTCATTATACAGCGGTACAACTAAAACAAGCGTACCATTCATATATGGTTTCAGTAATGCCATATATAACCTAAGCTTTCCATAGGTTAGCGGTCAGTATGTCTAAAGATTTAATGTCTAATACAGTAGTCTAATTCCTTAGGTCTAATGACAGAAGGTCTACGAAAGCAGATCTAATACCAATAAGTCTAATGTAAAATGAAATTCATTACAACTGTTTAACTTACAATCATGTCCAATATCTCTATGTCTAACTTCCAATATTGTCTAATATCAATATGCCTAATGTAAAATGAAATTCGATACAACTATGTTTAACTTACAATCATGTCCAATACCTCTACACCTAACTTCAAATGTTGTCTAAGCTGTGAAAAGTAAAAAATGTGCAACAGATATCGACTCCTAAAATGTTTGAATAGAGAAAATTATATATTTACAGGCCTACGCAATAAAAATTCAACACAGGAAATTATATATTTGTATACAGTAAAAATGACATTTTTATATCTGTGATCATGATACATAATATACTGTCATTCCTGCAATAACTCCTATGAGACATATTTATTGATTTTCAGATTTTTGCTCTATTAAATAACTAAAATAGTGATACAACAAATAATAAAATCGCCTATATGTAATTATATTTCTTTCTTTCGAAAATGTAAGAATTCACAATCTCCTATCTACCACTGCTATAGAATGAATAAAATGCGTTTTTTCTTCCTACTGAAAAATTTTATATTTTGCACATAGGAGTTATTGCAGGAACAACAACGATACTCATATATTGAAAAGGTAGTTCAACCCTTCTAATTTTCCTCTAATGGTTCAGTTTGCAATTTGAGCCCAAAGCATAAGGTTCTTAGAAAGAGTGATCACTTACTGAGATTATTGAATAGACATTGTTTCCAATTAGGCAATGGTTTTTTCGGATCAGAGAGTGGTAACACTGATAATATATTGATAGTATTTAGGAGTTGCATTTTAATAAAATTATCCCGTTTTTCAAATTGCACCATCAAGTTAATGGACATGTTACTAGAGTATTAGATCATACTTCATTAGACATTACTTGTGTTTAGACTTAATTCAAAATTAGATATTTTGGCATGAAAACTTTTTCAATTAAACGATTTTAGACACCAAATAGACATTGTTTCCAATTAGATATGTCGATATTAGACTATGCGTCAGTAGATATTATTTGTGATTAAACTTAATCCAAAATTAGATATTTTGGCACGAGACCTTTTCCATTGTTCATGGATAAATTGTAGACTTATTTTTCATTAGACGTAATTGCTGACCAGACATTATGTACTTTAGACCTCGTACATTTCGATGTACTGCTGACCTAGTGTTGATACTGCCAAATTAATTTAAACTAGCACTTGCACGTTCGTTCATTCTATAATTTGATTAAGACCAGTAGTGTATACCGATCCAATTTATCACCATCTTACATACGCATACTTCATACTTGCGGCACATTTCTTTCGTACATTCATTCTTAGCACTGCGCCCAAGGTTTGAGGAGAGGTGGCAACTCTATTCTCACGAGATGCTAGCCTGTTGAGACAAATCTAACAGGGCACTTTGTGAGCAAGAAACGGCCTTACGAATTTTGACATACTAAGCATTTCTATTACACTTCAAAAACCCAATGCCCTTAGGATTAATCCCACAAACTCAGAATCTAATGGTGGGTATGGCCATCAATCACAAAAGACGAATGATGCATTCCTTAATACTGTTGCAGCATAATAGTCTTCTTTTAATTATTGTTATATTACAATTTTTGAACATGCTAATATATATTAACAAAGTTTCTGATAACGCAATAATGCCATTACATCTGGATGTAACTAATTCCTAAAGCTACAAAACAGATATGCAAAATGCTGGAATTCATTTGTTGGTTGGCTGTTGCTAACATCTTCAAGTGTAGTCTTTCAGTGTACAAAATTTCATATTCACTTTTTTCTGGACTGGGACTAGGTCTACTTGGTTAATTTAGTACAAACTAGCAATTCAGTGCGTTGGTTAAGAAACCTTAAAAATATATATTTATAAAAATAATATTTGTGGACTATTAATGTAAAATGTTGAAATGAAGACTATGTATACTATTTTAAATAGCAAGCCAATTTGTATTTCAATGTCATTTGTCAGATATAATCTTCTGAAAAAGATAATACAAATATAATTTATATAGAGTGAACCACAAGTGATATCATTAATTACAGGAGGTTATTCTTTGAGACATTTAAACAGAAACGTTTAATAAAATTATTTTGCTTGTTTTTGCTTCCTTCTGGAGATAAAAATTGTTTTATACGAAACATTTCATAAAGTGTTTTGAGAAAGCCAATGATTTAATTTCCAATATGCTCAGTCAATTTAAGAGAGAAATGTATTATGATAATAGATGACTGAAAGAATTTTAGTTTTGTCCTTTAAATGTGTAGAAATTTGATCCGAACAAATGTAAAACTGAAAAATTCCTTTCAAGACCGGAAAGTTACATTTGTTACAATCAAATTTCTACACATTTAAAGAACAAAAACTAAAATTCTTTTAATCATTTATTGTCATAATCCTGCTCTCTTAAACTGACTGACAATATTGGGAATTCAATCAATGGCTTTCCCAAAACACGTCATGAAATGCTTCATGTAAAACAATTTTTATATCAAAAGGAAGCAAAAACGAACAAAATTGTATTATTTTTTTGTTTGAAATATCTCAAAGAATAACCTCCTGGAATTAATGACAATACTTACCATTCACTCTGTATTTGTGGCATATTTAGCAGCACTATAATTTGTTGAAATAAATTATATTTTTAACAGCTAGTCATTCTGTAATTCAGTACCATTTGTTAAATATCTTTAAAAAAACTCTTAAGTAACCTTTGTGGATGATTTAACAATAATGTAATCTAATAAAGCACTATTTTTTAACAGTAAAGAAGCCTATTCTAGACTATACACACACTCACGCACACATACATATATACACCGAATAAATAATTGATGCATTTGTTTTGGAAGAGGGGATCAGTGAGTGGTAAGTTCTTAAATTCATCTGAGAAGTTACTCTTTAGGGGTGGGGGGGGGGAGATATGGGGAAAGTTGATAATAAATTGCATGTCTGAAGTAGGGATATGAGTAAAACTGAATTCATTACCCTAATGATGGAATAATAGTAACAGGGATGCATGAAAATGAGCAGAATTTTTAACAAAATCACAGGAGCTCTATTATTCAGGAACAAGGATTTTTTTTTCTACATGCTGTAAGCCTGACAGAGGCTCTCCAGCTCTACTACCCTGCTAAAGAATCCCAAGTGAAGGATTTTTATTGCCTTTGACTGGATTATAACCGTGAATCTCGACTATAATGACCTTTTTACAAGTTTCATACCATTAATTTCCAGCTCACAGTCACCCTGATCGAGTTAATTGACTTTCAGAGAGCCCCGCAAGGCATAACAAAACAAAAAACTCACTTCTTTGCAACCGATCTCCAAGTAACAAACGAATGCAAGCAGCTCACACAATATATTTCATCTCATATGAGAGCATTACTTACTGCGATGGTGCCTTGACGTGGATATTTCGTTGATGCAACATACGAAGACTTCACAGTTAGGACGACAGCATTCATCAAATTCTTTGCTGCCTGAATAAGTGATGTTGCACTATCCAACTGCAGAAACAAATAAAGAGAAGTATTAAATACCAGCAGAGTTCATATAGGTCAGTTTCTGTCAGATGCGTTTCCAATTCACTGTGGGCTAAAGCAAGGAGATGCACTATCACCTTTACTTTTTAACTTTGCTCTAGAGTATGCCATTAGGAAAGTGCAGGATAACAGCGAGGGTTTGGAATTGAACGGGTTACATCAGCTGCTTGTCTATGCGGATGACGTGAATATGTTAGGAGAAAATCCACAAACGATTAGGGAAAACATGGGAATTTTACTGGAAGCAAAGTAAAGAGATAGGTTTGGAAGTAAATCCCGAAAAGACAAAGTATATGATTATGTCTCGTGACCAGAATATTGTACGAAATGGAAATATAAAAATTGGAAATTTATCTTTTGAAGAAGTGGAGAAGTTCAAATATCTGGGACCAACAGTAACAAAAATATATGATACTCGGGAGGAAATTAAACACAGAATAAATATGGGAAATGCGTGTTATTATTCGGTTGAGAAACTTTTATCATCCAGTTTGCTGTCCAAAAATCTGAAAGTTAGAATTTATAAAACAGTTATATTACCGGTTGTTCTGTATGGTTGTGAAACTTGGACTCTCACTTTGAGAGAGGAGCAGAGACTACGGGCGTTTGAGAATAAGATTCTTAGGAAAATATTTGGGGCTAAGAGGGATGAAGTTACAGGAGAATGGAGAAAGTTACACAACACAGAACTGCATGCATTGTATTCTTCACCTGACATAATTAGGAACATTAAATCCAGACGTTTGAGATGGGCAGGGTATGTAGCACGTATGGGCGAATCTAGAAATGCATACAGAGTGTTAGTTGAGAGGCCGGAGGGAAAAAGACCTTTAGGGAGGTCGAGACATAGGTGGGAAGATAATATTAAAATGGATTTGAGGGAGGTGGGATATGATGACAGAGAATGGATTAATTTTGCTCAGGATAGGGACCAATGGCGGGCTTATATGAGGGCGGCAATGAACCTCCGGGTTCCTTAAAAGCCAGTAAGTAAGTAAGTATTAAATACCAGTATTTTTATTAGAAACTTTCCTCATTAGAGAATTGTCACGAGGACAAAGTATACTCTAGCAATTTGTTTGATTTTGTAAAAGAAAATTATTATTACATTACAGTAGAACCACAGTCTAGTATATACAATCACAATGCTTGAGTTGTTGAAGTTGCTAGGAACAACAGACTGTGCAGGTACTATTTCGCATTGTCTGTAATGAGGCGATAGTAGCGATCCTAGTGGTTAGCAACTATCTATGGATGCATATTTACTATATACTAAGCTTCGTGACTGTATATACTAGACTGTGGTAGAACCTCTATTATCCGTGGTAATGAAGGGGGTGGACTGAGATAACCCATATCATAAAAGATTTTCATAAATTAAGTGCATAATACTTAGGCCTATAGTTTCGTAATTTTCTCCATAGTCTTGTGTTTAACATGCTAGTTAATTGACCAAAAGTTCTCTAATTTAAGTCTGGTTGTCATGACAGGTTTTAAGGGCCCAAGGGAACTCCTTGTGATGGTTGTCTCAGCGAATATAGGAGTAGAGGTCTCGTGTTATAGATTTACACACTTGTACTGTATACACTTTACCCTTGTTTTACTTGCATTAAATAGCGCACAGTTGTAACGCCAATCTCGTATTCTGATTCAATATGAGATACTGTACAGTTTATCCTTTCCCAAACTACTCAATTATATTATTTACGCTTTTTTTCGATACTTAGCATAACAAGTTTTCTTTTGATACCCATGGAAAACATTTTACATATAAGTTATACAGTACGGCAACTCCAACAGTAGAACAAGGACTGATTGGTACATGGGTTTTACAATGGGGTAATTTCCTTGAAAGCAGGTAGCAACTATTTTAAAAGTTGGGAAAAACACCCCCACCCATGAGGAGAGAGAGAGGGAGAGAGGGGCAGATGGGGAGACGAGAAGAGGGGAGAAAGAGAGGGAGGGAGAGGGGAGGGGAGGAGGGAGAGGGGGACAAGGGGAGAGGGAGAGAGAACAATCGGATAATCAGTTGATCGGTTAATAGGGTGACGGATATTCGGGGTTCTACTATATATAAGCCTTATCTAAAACTGATAAGAATGTGACAAGGATTTAAACAAATTTACAAATACTGAAATACAGACATTTACAATTGTAAGTTATATCAATGGTTTCTTAGAAAAGCTATGGATCCTTCAAGAGCTAACAACACAATAAATTTGAATGAATGGATTTTTAGATTATGCATTTGTCAAAATAATTTTACAAAATGAGGAATAGTTCTTCTGGTTCGTATCATACGGCCTATTACTTTAATTTCTCTACGTTTATATTTTTCTAAATAATAGGGAATGATGGGCTCGTAAGTACTTTTCTTTTCTTTGTTAACATCATCAGATTGACCACTGTATCTTTCAAAGCGAACAGATCACTAAGCTAATATCAGAATTGTTTTTATAGGCCATATATATCAATTTATATTGCTTCCATTTTCTGCCAAACTAAATAGTTCCTCATGTACTGTGAATTACGATTCTGTCAACCAAAAAATCTTCATCACCACGGAAACGGCAACAAATAGGCCTAGATATAAAAATAGTATATGAAATGTATCACCACGGAAATGGCAACAAATAGATATAAAAAGGTATATGAAATATATCACCACGGAAATGGCAACAAATAGATATAAAAATGGTATATGAAATATATGTAGGTGAATTTGTGTATGTAAAAATATGTATGTGAAACGGAGTATGCCAAGTGTCAGTAAGTGAATTGCTTGTAGACTGAATGACAGTGTGTCAATAGACAGTATGTGAGATGTCTTGTAGACCAAATCCTGTCTGTGAAGAGTCATGTAACCGAATCCTACATATTATGTCCTGCTTGTGAACAATTTACTGCAAACAGAAAATTAATAAAACGAGTGCATATTGTACAAACATTCCTTAAGTTTAGTACAATAGTTTGTCGGTAGTACTGAAAAGCTATAGAGATCAGAGGTAACTTGGGGAGTTTCGTGTCTAGATGTTTTGGATTAGCCAAGTATAACAAACCCAACACTTTAGGTATGGTACTAAAGGGTGGCTATAAAGTCTGGAACCATAGGAGAAATGATGAGCAGCGCATTTCCATATGTTCATCACCATTTTCAGCATACTTCCTAAAACATTTTACCATGTTTCCTTGAATCCACTTCAACTTGTGAGAATTCAGAGCAGCCGTTGTGATAGTTATCCTTTTCCAGAGATGATCCAGATTCCTCATTTTTGCAGCATATACCCGAGCTTTAAAAATTTTCATATGGCAAAGTCAGATCAGGTGACCATGCAGTCCATTCCACAGGGTGATCAGAAAACAATATAAAGCACTACGGTTCCAGAATTTATAGCCACCTTGTACAGTAGAATCACTCTTATCCAGCACCAAAGGGACCAGGCTAGTTCTGGATACGAGATTTTGCCGGATAATTGAAAAAATATCAGTATATACAAAAAAAGTTCATATTTCATGGTGCCAAATGTTGAAACTGCAGCTATGTGAAGCTTATTTCTCTATCACTTGCTCATAACTGAATAAACATAAAAATTGTGTGAATTTTCCTTATTTTTTTTATTTATTTCAGTAGGTTATTTTACGATGCTTTATCAACATTTTAGGTTATTTAGCGTCTGAATGAGATGAAGGTGATAATGCCGGCGAAATGAGTTCGGGGTCCAGCACCCAGCATTTGCTCATATTGGGTTGAGGGGAAAACCCCAGAAAAAACCTCAACCAGGTAACTTGCCCTGACCAGGAATTGAACCCAGGCTACCTGGTTTCGCGGCCAGATGCACTAACCATTACTGCACAGATGTGGACAATTTTCCTTATTAAAACACATCACACAACACAAATAATACACTAATAACAGGTTCGAATATTCACTGAAAATTAAACTTCGTGCGAACTTCCTAATGTGGCAACACTGACGGCCCGAACATAACTAAATAAACATAAAAACTGTGTGGATTTTCTTTTACTAAAGCACATCACACAACACAAATAATACACTAATTTTAGGTCGAATATTCACTGAAAACGGAAGTTCGTGCTAACTTCCTAATGTGGCAATACTGATATCCAGAATATAATTAAAAAAAAAACAAACATAAAACTGTGTAGACTTTTTTTTTTATTAAAACTCTTAACACAACACAAATAATACACTAATTTTAGATTCAAATATTCACTGAAAATGAAAGTTCGTGCGAACTTCCTAATGTGGCCCAGATTGTAGCAATGTGACAGATTCAAAATTTTTCTTTTTGCACAGCCAAAAGTGCCGTTGTTTTGGTATTGCTGGTTATTTGGGTGCCAGTTACGATGGGATTTTACTGTATATTAAAATTACAGAAAGAGATACTCAAACCATTATAAAACATGTAAATAGCATAATATAAAACAAAAGTACGATCATTAGCCAAATGGTTAGTACACTGGCCTTCCATACCTAAAGCTTGAGTTCAAATCCCTGCAAGTTCAAATGGAATGTCGTATCGTCATCATCATCCCATGGTGCAGAGAAGAGACATTTTATGATGACATTATCTACAGTTTTAGCATATTCCTTTTAAAGGTATGACTAGAGTCAATAATGAGCAATCAGAATACCAGCCAATAAGAAGAAAATGGCAAAGAATATCACATATGTTCCTTACCCCAGACACAATGAGCTCGCCACTGATGTTCTGGACATCAGCCTTTACTTTGGAAGTAATGTTCATCTGATGGCAGTAGAGGGCAATCCTCTGGAGATAGGCCAGTAAATCCTTCTTTGTGGAAGACTCTGGACATTGATCTGCGATCTGGCGTGTCAGCTTGTCTAATTTAGTACCAGCCTCTGAGATCTTCTTTGCTGCATTGATCACATCCATTGTTGTTTTCAAGGGACCGCGACCCCTGTTAAAAGTAAAACCAATACTTGAATTAAGATTGCTGATGATATGGCGTTGTTAGCAGAAGAGGAGATGATACTAAGGGATATGCTACTGAAGCTAAATGACAGCTGTGAGGAGTATGGAATGAAGATAAATTCAAACAAGACGAAGATCTTGGTTATAACCTTAATAATTGTTTTATTAATTGAATATGTACAATAAGACTACAAACACTTTATCACTTTTCAACACAGTATAACAGAAACACTTGCATTCAACATAGTGGGGACTATGTTGAAAAGTCATGAAGTGTTTGCAGTCTTATTGGACATACTCCATTAATAAAACAATTATTAAGGTTACTTTTTGACTCTCCCTCGTAGAAAGAAAAATAAAGAATGTAAACTTGCAAATTGGAAATGAAGCAATGAAATAAATGAATACTTAAATTTACCTGCACAACACAAAAATGTTTCCTTTCTTTTGTTTTCTCTATATCATAATCGTAACAGATGTAAGCGCACTCTTAATGGAAGAAAATTTCAACACTTGTATAAAGTTATTAAAATGTCACGAAAGATTTCACAGTCCCGTAATTTTGGTAAAAAGTATGTATGTATGTATGTAATGCCTACCAACTTCACTTTATGTGATTCGGGTTTTGCATATTGCGGATAGCTGGAAGAACTGTGACCCATTTTCTAGTTGCACACCACTTCAGCAGGCCATGCTGTACATGATGTGTACCGGTATCTGTGGAGAGTTATGTCGTGTACTAGGGTGAGTATATGTGTAAGTGTAGTGTATGGAATGAGGATGATGATGATGAGGAAGGGAGAACAGGAAACCTGGTGCCAGCACGTAGCCTACTCTCCTGTCAAAAAACACCAAGGGGGCAGACTTAACGTCCCCATCCGAATCACTATCAAGTGACATAATATGGCTTCTCTTCATATGCACTGCGAAGAGATTTGGGATTTAACCCAGGCATATTGGTGCACAATGTAGTGATTAGAAGTTGTGCACCGCCATCTCCCAAAATATAAATTTTACATGAAAATTTCTGACCCTGCTTGGAATCGAACCCGGGCTGGTTAGTCTGGAGGTAGACATGCTACCACAGAGCTAACTCGGTGCAGCGATAAAAAGTAAGTTTATAGAAAAATAGTAATACAAAAGAATGAGATTTATTTATAAAGGAACTTCTGTCTCAAATGTTTCATTAATGTTGTTATGGCAAATGAAATAAACAGCTATTCAAGCTATTCTTGAATGAATTAATATGCGTTTATAAATTCAAAGCAGAGAATAATAGTTTTGGTCTCTACAATTGCGAATTACTCTTATTCATTGCTACTATGAAAGTAACAGAAATTGTTTACTGAGGAGATTCAGAACTCTAAATGAATTGATGTATGAATCCTACAATTTGTCACCATTGTGGAAGCTTGTAATCAACTTTGCTTTACAAACAATAGTAGAAATCCAAATGAACTTACCGTTTGGTGAAGTTTCACATCATATTCTTCATTGGTCTGTATTTTTTTTTTTTTGAGGATGAGCCCCAGTGGTGATCAATGGACAGTGAAGTTTACGAATGTTATAGAATTACATGTTATCACAGTTGTAAATTCATTAAAATGAAAACATATTGTTGTTGTTGTTAACTAATACTGAGTTCTTTGCAATAAAGCCTTGCTCTCCAATATTTCTCACACACAGTAAATTGAAAACATATTCTTTATGCAAGATGATGCTTAACTCATATAATCTGATGAAAAAACTACTGACTAATTCTTTTGGAAGTCACATCATAAGCAGACACTTTCAGAACCTCTGACCTCCACGATCGCCAGATTTTAATTCTGTTAACTGACTCTTAGGATATCTAACAGAAAAATTTAAATTATGGTTTATTTAACGATGCTCGCAACTCCCGAGATTATATCAGCATCGCTGGTGTGTCGGAATTTTGTCCTGCACGAGTTCTTTTACCAACTACACTACCTAGACCGATTATCTAAAAGAAAGAGTTGCTACTGCTGTAGAACTGAAGCAAGTAATTATTACTCAGGAATCCAGGATATTCGTAAATATCTTCTTCTGAATACTGTTCACTCCTTACAAGAGAGGCTACTAATGACAAGAAGGAGAAAAATTATAATCATACCTAAATATTACGAAATTAGTTTATATGTGAGTTAACCCCATTCTTTTATGAGCAAAACTGTATTATATATTTTTTTTCTATAAATTTGCTACTTAACGAAGTTAGAAGACTTACAAATCTTTCGTGACTTTTGGATAACCCAACATTGGATTTTGTTGATATAGTTGTTGATGTGAAATAAATAAAAATGTGTGTGTCTATTTTGTACTGAATAGATTTAGAACTATAGCTAGAAATTCACCTCATATACTAATCAAGAAATGAATTATAAGTTCATGTATCATTTTCGACATAAAATACCACCAATTTGATTGATTAATGAGAATATTATAACAAAAAAATACCATAAAATATCTTGTATGTGTTTGCTAATAGTTTCTCAAAGAAGGTGCTAGAGTTTGAACATGAGTAGATCCTGTATGATAGTTTGTGACAAGCAGAGCAGCTAAAGAGTAAGTTTTCTTCAGTAACTTCAGTCTCCTCTGCCACATTCATTTCACCACTGCCCCATTACTACCTCATCTTCGTCTCAATACTCTTTATAGTTGAAAATGGATGTTGAATAAATAATCATACCAACTTACCTCGTGAAGTCTGTCATCTCCATCATGATCATGCACATATGTTTTGCCAACACAATGATATCATTTCCAGTATCATCCCATTTGGCTACTTCACGATCAAACTTCAGTTTTTCACTGCGGAAGTATTCTACTTGCTGAGCTATCTTCTGCTTGTCTTCCTCTGTCATCTTACGCATGGCTTCCTGTAGGAATACAAATAACACTTCACAATATGTCAAACAAGCAAAACATCGAATATAAATTCAATGCAAAAATTATTACCGATTATTATTTGAATTGTCCGTGTGTTTTAATTTATCATCTATCAACTTATGTACATACTGTAGGTGGTTAAAATCTGATCAGGAGTTAAACTTTTATTTGAATTAAAATATATTTACTCATAATAACTCTTGGTAGGTTTGGTCTACAACACAAAATTTTATTTTTCCATCACCATTCTTTTGGCATAATGCAGAAGGGTGATTTGATTAAAACTATGCAAGAGCAATGTAAAAGTAAGAGCCAGAGTTGCATCAACTTCAACTGTCAATTGCTCGGTAACAGTGAGTATGAGGGTAATATAATATATATGCAAAATAATCACAAAATAGAGAGAGACTAGTTTACTGATTGTTGTCACTTTTGAAATCTCTTTACTAACTGCCAATCGCATACTTAAAATTTCTCGCAGATACAATGAGTAAATGTTTTTAATAATAATCTTTATTAAACGCGAATATGTGCAACTTTTAGTCATTTTTATTTGTTCTGGAGGCCTGGCTCAGTATCTCGCAGAGTGAGGGTGATCGTGGAGTAATAGTGGAATGAAGATGATAATGAAGAGGAGATTTACCTCTCACACCCATTTTGTCTACCGCAAATTCCTTCATAATCCAGATGGGGATCGAACCACTCAGTCATGGGCGAGGATAAAGAAATGTTTTTTGCTGTACGTATCTCGGAACTTCTTAGCCTTATGCAGGAGATAAATGTCACTTAAATTTTGTATCACATTATTATTTCAAGTCAGAAATCTTAGAATCAGTTTATTACTTATTATCAATGCACTATACGGGTAATTCACGAGGATTTACCGTCACTTACAGAGCTTATTTCTGAAGACATTCTGAGCAAAAAATGCCACATAAACATTTGTCCTAATCTCAATATTTTCAAAGTTACATTAATTTGAAGTTGTTAGTAAAATACCTTTTTTCTTTAGTTTTAAGGGTAAAAAATTATTACAAATAGAGAATGAACTATTCAGAAGTGTTATTTCTTTAATTGGATAGTGTTCTGAAGCTGAAAATGTGTTGTTAATTGCCTTATACAGATTTTGTTTCTAAATTTTTAACTAAAAATGACATCATTCTTACGTACTTAGCACAAAAATTGTTACAAATCATAAGACTTTAGGAACTTACAGTTTAATTATGCATCCCAATGTACAGTCTTAAAGAATTTACAAGAGTGGCGTGATTTGTAACAATTATTGTGATAAATGCGTAAGAAAATATAATTTTGTAGTTAAAAATAAAAAAAAAAATCTGTACGAAGCAACTATGAAATTCACAACACATTTTTAGCTTCAGAATACTAGCTAATTAAAGAAATGATACTCCTGAATAGTTCATTCTCTATCTATAATATTCTTTTACCTTTAAAACTCAAGAATAATGGTATTTTATAAAGAACTTCAAATTAGTGTAATTCTAAAAATACTGAGATTAGGACAAATGTTTATATGACATTTTTTGCCCAGAATGTCTTTGGAAATAAGCTCCGTAAGTGACGCTAAATCCTCGTGAATCACCCTGTATATACAGAAATGAATGCCAATTCATATTTAATATATTAAAATTGCTATTACAACAAACAAAATAAAGAAATAATAACAATAATAATAATAATAATAATAATAATAATAATAATAATAATAATAATAGGTGGGCCCTTCGACATTTGCAAGTCCAGTCACCCTGTAGTTATGCCCCTGTTACAGAGTAGTAATCTAGTAAAAATGAAGTTGTCTAATCGATAATCAAATGATGTGCATTAATTGACAATGAAATGACCTCATGCTCTCACCATAGAAAACCTTCTCTTTTAGTTTCACATCCCATGCACAGCCTGATCATATTGTATAAAGAAACTGGCACTACTTACTCTGGCTGTGGTGATGCCACTGATATCAGGATACTCATCCACACCATGCTCGCCAGTCTGGGCACTCGCTGCAAGGAAACAACAAAGCTAGCTTAGGACTTGTATGTTCACAAAAGGAGTTACAACATTCCACAATTTTCAAGAATAAAATATACATTGCACATTTCGTACAATGTTGCTTCAGTATCAACTTATCTGCCATCTTAACCAGACAGGAATGCACATCTTCAGAGTTCAAGTGAACTTAACTCAACCAAATACGTGCACCTGATTCAGGTCTTGAAACCGAAAATCTTTAAATCTACTACCAGATTATATTTAACACAATCGCTTCTATCACCGATATACTGTTACATGTATATACAAAGACACATGTACAATGTGTTCTAATGGGTTCTATACAGAAGCTGTGGACGTGTAATTTAGAAGGAAGAAAAAAGTGTTCAAGTACTATTATGTCATATCATCTTAGTTTTCAATATAAGAAGTTTCTGTAAGCGAGTTTACATGCACACACAAACACACAAGAACTCAATGATTAAAATATTACTTCCATGAGTTGTATGTTAAATACATTATACCTATAATCATTATTTAAGAACGTGTATCTATATAAGCATACTTCATTTCTTTTGGGTGTAATGTATCTTTTCAAGTGTAAGCAATGATTATAAAAGAGCTATTCCTGTATCAAAAGACGTTTATTATTTACTCCCTCTGTTCCAAAATATGGTATAGAAAGATGTAATTAATTCTGTTCCAAAATATGGCATACATTTGTTAAAGTTCTCAGTAATATAATGTAACTTTAATACACCTCCTAGATACTTATTTGTTTGATAAATTTACATAAGAAAAACATAAACATCAGATACATTTCATTCTATGTGATGTCAAATTAATAAAAGAAGAACAAACATTGTTTTGACAGAGGAAAATTAACATAAAAACTGCAATAAATTATAACCCATTTCTGTACGACTGTTGAGCCTTAGATGTTCTATTCAAAACTGACTGTGTTGGTGTTACGTTTTCTGCAATAGGAACACCATAGCAGGTGCCCATTTGATTTCTGTACCTAATGAACTATTTAAATACAGTAAAACCTCGATAAGACACGCCCGCTTATTACGCTATCACGTGTAATACGCTTTTTTTTCCGGTCCCTGCACATTTCATATATAACGCCTTTATAAAATACCTGTTTGTTGCGCTCAAGTCCCGCATAATACGCTATTTTTGTGGAATATTTTCGATGTAATTTTCAGCAATGTAGTGTAACAGCAATGAATCATTTTGGCCATTGAACTTACTGGTGCCATTAACCTGAAAAGTATTGCATTCGACCCTTTACCTACGCATTTAAACCTTCATACTATACAATACCCCACCCTCTTGTTACGCTCTCTTATTCGACCCTTTACCTGCGCAGCTTACAGTTACAATAATCCACCCTCTTGCTAATCTTCTCTTTCTCAAGCAACATTCCTCACTCGACCGTAATAAAATTCTGGAAATTTTTGCTGGTCAGTTTGTTATATTTTAGTGTATTGAAGTGTCTGTGAGTGTGATTACAATGATTGTTAAACGAAAAGCGCTTTTTTGTCTCAAAAATTGGAAATCTTACAAAAGTACAATGAAAACAGTACTCTTCATCAGAAAAAACTGTCTGATTCATTAGGAATCCCATCATCGACATTAATAAAAATAATAAAAAATCGCGACTCAATCACTGCTGCGACGTCGGGAGGGTGTAAGCGCAAGAGAGTGAACTGTGGTAAACATGAGGACTTGGAGAACACGGACATGGCAAACAACTACAGTAATGACATAATGGAGTAATACTGTAGGCCTATTACTTTTCATGAATCATGTATTTCAATAAAGAAAAATGCTAATTGTATATAAGTCAACATTAGTATACCCGCGTAATACACGGTCCCGGTTAATACATGGTTTACACGCGGTCCCTTGAACAGCGTCTTATCGGGGTTTTATTGTATTATAATTTGATGCACTATAGAAGATCAGAAACATTCACAATTGCACTGTCTGATAGTCCCTTCATTACTGAACAGAATATCACACCACAAAACATATCATGCACGTATACACATTAATCAAACTTTTTTTGTTTGTTACTATACCATATTTTGGAACGGAGGGAGTATTAAACAAAATTGAGGAATTTTCGAAAAACTACTCTACAGATAATTTTATTTTCTTCCCGACAACAGGTCCACAGCTCCTGTAAATTGTTTACTGCAACACACTGTGTCCATGTGTGTGTCGGAGGGAATGTGTACTAAGGGTGATTCATGAAGTTATACCAGCGCTTATAGGTTATTTCGAATATTATTTTGAGTTCAAAAGGTTGAAATGAGCATTGATTTAATTTTGAATAGTTACTCTGTTATTTTCCAATATGAACTTTTCATAGCTGTGCTTAAGTCTGTTGTCTAAATCTTATACTGAATGGCAGAGAGCGGAGAGTCAGACAAGTCTATGTACACTTAAGCATTTAGATTACAGGCACTGAAGAGAAGAATGAATGTGAATGGCGAACAGATTCCAATAGAGAAGAGGTCGGCTTTGCTGAAGGAAGAAAGAGTAAAGGCTGGTTCACAATAAACCGGGAACGAGAACCAGAATGAAAACGAGAAGTAGAGGACGTGAATATGAAAATTTTTGATTCACAATAAACCGAGAACGTAGACGATTATCCATATCGATATGCATGTCAATAACGATATGTAAAGTCGATATTACGCATTCTGATGTTATTTGTGTATAATTGACCAATGGCGTTCTCTCATGTGTACAAGGCAGCCAACATAAACACAGGTTAACCAACGTCGAAATTTCAACTGAAACATTTCATTAGGTACGGTACTATAAATGTGCTCATGCATCTTTACTATCACAACCTATTTTAAGTCTACCATAACGTAAAATAATTAGTGAAGAAACATTTGTAATAGAACAAAAATGAACACAACAGTAGTTATTGAATTGAAGCATGAATATGTAGTGTGTAATACAACCAATGCAGTAATAAAATATGATTCACTTACGATCGTGTTCAAAGATGCAGCTATTGAAAGCCACGTATTCTCCTTCATTTTCTCATCTTTATACGAGGTGCGCCGCTTATCGTAAACGTGAGGATTTTCCTCAACACTCAATATTAGAATCTCATCAAATAAAACTTGCTCCATGATGTACAGCACAGAACAAAATAATGCATAGGTTATGTCACAGTCTCCTTGCTACAAAATAGCTTTTAGATGGCAATAGAATGAATCTAGTGGGCTGTGATCGGAAACGTGAACGCCAAAGTTGAAACTTGGCCAACTCTCCGTTCCCGATCCTGGGCTCCGGCAAGCTTTTCGTTAATTGTGAATGCTCACATTTAAATGTACACATTTTAATAATTTTACCGTTTTCGTTCCGATTCTCGTTTCTGGTTTATTGTGAACCAGCCTTTAGTCAGCCGACATCGAGAATAACCAAACCAAGAGAAAGAACAGGAATGGTGAAAAAACAAAATTATCCCAACTGCAAGGACAGAACATCAGATATTCAAAGGTCACCACACTGAAATAGGAGATAGTAACAAGGTTAAGAACTCACATGACGATGACCAAGGAAGTATAAACATGATGCCTCGATATAGACGGGAAAGCAGCATTAAACTGCAGAGTAAGAGGAAAGCAAGTCTGCTAAGAAAGCACTTGAATGTTAGGATGAGTGGAACAAGGAGCATGGGAAAAGGAAAGACGACGAATGATGGGGAAAAAGCAATCCAGAAGTTGGGAAGTGATAATAATAAGGGTGAGATTGAAAGAAGTAATTTAGAAGACTCAAATGCAGTGTCTGTTGGGGATATTGAAGATTTTAGAAGTATGAGGATAAAAAAAATCGAGGAATTAAGTCAAATGTTGAGTCGATGAGGATAACGAAAGTGGTGAAAAACTTGGTGGGGGAGAAGAGGTTGATAGAACTGGTATAAACAGTAAGGTATACAGTGAAACTTCCCTTAACGGACACTTCCCAATAGCGGACATTTTAAAATTCCCCTGCAAAATAACATTGGCCCTTATGATAAAATTCTTCCAAATAGCGGACATTCTCAATAACGGATGCGGACACTGAAATGTATCTCCCGACAACAATTAAAACTTCCAAATAATGGACAACGTGAAAGAAAAAAAAAAAAAAAAAAAAAAAAAAAAAAGATGGTTGTAAATTAAATGGAATTCTAACGGGATTCTTTGCAACAATCATTATCGTGGATTTGAACATTCTTGTCCTTTACTGAAGGTAAGCAAGCAGCACAGTTGTTAGTTGTGATACTGTACGTGAGCAGTCCGTACTTTCTTAGTTTTAGTCAAGTTGAGAAAATGTCACAAAAACGTAAACGTTTGTCACTAAAAGAGAACATGGATATTGTAAAGCATAGCGAGAAGGAGAAATTAAGTGTTCGTGAGCTGGCCACAAAGTTTAATGTGGGAAAAACTAAGGTTAGTGATGTTCATTTCATTTACAAAACATTTACTGGTACGATTTCTCTCTGGATGAATACTGTAAACAATCTCACTGTCTACTATACTGTACCATAAAATATAGTATTGAATATGTATGAGAAATTTTAATATACTGTATACATACTAACGATTTTCTAAATAGTGGACACTTCTCAATAGCGGACATTTAATTTTTCCCCGGCGGTGTCCACTATTGGGAAGTTTCACTGTATATGTTGTCGTTTTCTAATGCCAGGCGTTTGACAATAAAGTCATTTGACCTCTTGCACTCCAATATTTTTCAAAGGTATTATCATGGCCAGCCAATGAAGCACAGATTTTGAAGTGTTCCGAATCCATTTCTTGGTTTCAGTTGCACAATGGGCAGTTAGGGGACTGATATATTCCAATTCTATGCAGGTGTTTGGCCAAACAATCATGGCCTGCTGCCAATCTAAATGCAGCTACAGAAGATTTTCGTGGTAAATCGGGAATTAACTGTGGATTATGATGCAGAGAGTTCCATTTTTTCCCTTGAGATTGTGTTATAAAATTTTGTTGTTGTTGTTGTTTTCTAATGCCAGGCGTTTGACAATAAAGTCATTTGACCTCTTGCACTCCAATATTTTTCAAAGATATTATCATGACCAGCCAATGAAGCACAGATTTTGAGGTGTTCCGAATCCATTTCTTGGTTTGAGTTGCACAATGGGCAGTTAGGGGACTGATATATTCCAATTCTATGCAGGTGTTTAGCCAAACAATCATGGCCTGTTGCCAATCTAAATGCAGCTACAGACGATTTTCGTGGTAAATCTGGAATTAACTGTGGATTTTGACGCAGAGAGTTCCATTTTTTCCCTTGGGATTGAGTTATCAAATTTTGTTTGTTGAAGTCTAAGTATGTAGATTTAATAAATCTCTTCACAGAGTAATACATAGATTTAGTAACAGGTCTGTAAGTAGCAGTGTTGCCCTTCTTTGCTAAAGCATCCACATTCTCGTTTCCCAGGATTCCACAATGGGATGGTATCCATTGGAATACAATTCTTTTATTGAGTGATATTAATTGAGAGAGCATTTTAGTTATTTCTGCTGTTTGAGATGAAGGTGTGTTTAGAGACGATTGATAGAATAGCTGCTTTGGAGTCTATAACCGCATTCCTAAATTTATTGATGTGGCATAGAAGATTCCTGAGACTTTCACTTATTGCAATGATTTCTCCATCAAAACTTGTTGTTCCATATCCAAGTGATCTATAAAGTGAGAAGAGACAGCACGTAACACCTGCACCGGCACCTTGTTCTCTGGAGATCAAGGATCCGTCGGTGTATAAATGAAGCCAGTTTTGTGGAGGTACCCAATATTAATTGTCTCTAAAGACAATTGTTTCAGTATTTCAGTGTTTACTTCTGATTTCAGTATTTCTTCTGTTAAATTTAGATTATATTCTATATTTAATAGAGTTAAAGGGTTTGGTTTAATTTGTAAGTTTTCTTTTAAATTCGGGATATTGATTTTCTGTTTTAATTCTTGAACAATGGATATGAAACTTTTTTGAGTTTTCAATCTACAGAGAGGACTGTATGAATGCCAATTGTTTCCTGGTATAAAATTTTGTTTGTTGAAGTCTAAGTATGTAGATTTAATAAATCTTTTCACAGAGTAATACGTAGATTTAGTAACAGGTCTGTAAGTAGCAGTGCTGCCCTTCTTTGCTAAAGCACCCGCATTCTCGTTTCCCAGTTTACAGTTTCACTGTATATGAATTAGTGAATAAATAATGAATAGCAAGAATAGAGTAGGATAAGTACTAAATAGACGATGGACTGAGCAGCAAGAGGGGAGATAGCTGGTGGAAATAGGATAGTTTTAATAAAGTGTACTGCAAATAAGTTTTATTTGTAATGACTGTTAATGATGAAGTCATATATGTGAAAATGAGGTTCACAATTACATGTAAGAAATGCAGTGACGAAATATATATCATGTACCACATCATGTGCACTTAAGTCAATCAAATGGGCCATTTATGCTGCCTCCATAAGTTCTTCAGTGACTCTAACACTGCTAACCATACAACATTATGTTAACTGCTGTTAGGGAGACAGGAAATGCAGATTCTGGCTCACAAGAAGTTTCTCCTCAGGCCAGTTATAAGCAGTCCCATCTGCCTATTCATAATCTTGATTACCAAAATTTCCTTTCATCCATATAAATGAGAGGACGTATGTCCAAAACTTAATATTTTCCTGTACGTCTTAAACTAAATATGCAAATATTTTAAGCAACAATGACAGTGGAGTTTAAACAATCTTACGTCTGCTGCTGGTAGAGTAAGTCTGGTCTTCTGCAGGCTCAAATTCAGTATCTGTGTCTAAGTCTTCTGAAATCTGAAAAACATGCACAAATCTTACTGCTAGGTGACTAAATTCAGCACAATGAGGTACCAATATGCTCTGTCCATGACTTCCAGTGTCTGTCGTATGTGATGGGCATAAAATGGGTTAGTTCCTACTATCTCCAGATAAGGTAAACTAACAAGGGGAGATTTTTATTTTTTACACTGGAAAAGGAAGAAGTCCAATTGAAACACCTTCTGAGCATGTAAACACTCATAATAATTAAAGATCCCACTGATACATAATTCTCACAGTGATTTTTTATTTGCCATGTTATCTTCAGTACAAAATACCCACCATTTTATTTTTATCGCTCTTAAAAAACTGGATCACTCTTTGTTCATATTAAACCTGTGAATCTTCGATGTAACAGAATAGTACATTATGCAACGAGCCTATAATGGTAGTAATTAAGACGCAAGTATGATTGTTTATGAAACGAGCGCAAGCGAGTTTCATAATTTTCATATGAGCGTCTTAATTACCATTATAGGCAAGTTTCATACGACTTTTTATGCTCGACCATATTTCTAACTTGAAAGTATTGAAAATTAGGTCTTTTTATGGTTATGTGCGAACTGACCTGAATTGTGAGAGTGCGCAGACGCGAAAGTATTGAATTTTTTCCGAGGCCAAATGTCATTCACCTTGGCACAGAATAAGAATGAACATTAGTCTGATATAACCTGGAAATTGATTTAGAATTGAAAAACGAGATGACAAATTGAATTTATTTGAATATTATTTACAATTAACGCTAATTATTATAGTAACAGAACATAACCTTCTGCGACAGTATTGGATTTCCAGCCTCCGTGACTTTTCGCTAATTGTCTGTCGATTGCATATCCGAGAATAATCGATATAACTGTACAAAGCTGACTTGTGATTGGCTGAAGACCTGTATTTTAATGAGTAGGTGTACTTTAATGACATGCATTAAAGGACTGCTACCAGGTGTATAATTACTACATTTCGGCATGGTCGAGCACAAAATATAATAACCACTGCTATGGAGAAGCCATAATCTGGAAGCAATACTGGTATATCTCATTACACGAAGAGTATCCTAAAAAAAAATTAATGCACCCAATCAAAACATTAGAGAGATAATAATGCAATAGTAAATAAAAGTTCTGTCGCTTTGCTTTAATTCGAGTTTTTTAAAAGAATTACTGCCATAATTTCAAACTTTTTTCTTATATTTTCTTCCAATGCATGGACAAGAAAGCAAATTCTACCTCATTGAGCTTCTAGATCAAAACGGGGACGAGCTATACTCTTACATTTGCTCCTTGTTTCTATGGTGTAATGTTCATCGAACTCAACATCTTCGGGGTCGAGTTCCTCATCCGTCTGAAGAGAGAAACAATGGTGACAATTAGTCTACCAAACTTCAGTATTCTCTGCTACAAAACAAATTTCTTTCCATGATTCCAAATTTAAGTTTAAATGCTCAATATATCCTTCATTTGAAAATGTTCTATTCCGTATCTGTTAACAGCTATTTCCAGGAAAATGTTGAATTTACAACATACTATTTAATTTGTGGTACAGAATTTGTCTCACCTAACAAATTACCTTAAGATAGTTAAAGGCCATTCTTAGATACTGTATAAAAACAATCCTTAATTGATGTAATCACGTTTGTTTGTTCATTCCCAGTACCCTGAACTCTTAGTTATGAAATATACGAGGATGAATAAAATTGCCAAGGCAAATTGAATACCCTCCTCGAACAACACTGTAACTCTCATATCTGTATCAAGATAGATGAACATTGTCTGGTGAAACTCTCATGACAATATGGAACAGGGTTTAATTGATGACAGCAGCACATTAATTTACAAACGTGCAAGTAACAGTAATATGAGAGAATGGCATAAGTTGTACAGAATGAACCATAAGTAATGTCATTAATTTAGGAGGCTATTCTTTGAGATATTTCAAACAAAAAAGTTTAATACAATTTTGCTCGTTTTTGCTTCCTTTTCGAGATAAAAATTGTTTTATATGAAACATTGCATAGCATGTTTTGGGAAAGCCATTGACTGAATTGCCAATATGCTCTGTCAATTTAAGGGGTTAAGTACAGCTTACAGCAGTAAAATTTTGAAAATATTCAACATATTTTTCCTCCATTATTGTATCTTGTACAATAATGAAAATTGGTATGTATAAAACACTGTCTTTCTGCTATACGAAAAAAATATTTTTACGATAAAAAAAAATTTTTTTTTTCAAAATTCAAAATGGTGGTAGTTCACTGTGCAGTGATTAAGCATTTCCCTCCTAACTCAAAAACTTTTTCATGTTCTCTCTTTTTTATTTTATTGCTGAAACTCATGTTTGCAATATCATGCTCAACTATATTCCTTAATAAATTACATATTTTTTTATTTTGTGTTAGAAGAAAATACTTATTTTTGACCATTTTTTAAAATGAATTTATTTTTTATCAGACAATCTATCAAAGGTAGAGAAGTGATCTTGCATCATATTGTAAATATGACATTCATAAATACACATAAAAAATGTAATCACAGAATGTTGGATAGTTTTTGAGTTATGTGAGAAACGCTTCATCACTGCACAGTGAACTGAATTTTGAAAAAAAAAAAAAAAAAAAAGTAATTTTTTTTAATCTAAAAATATATATATATTTTTTTCATATAGCAGAAGGAAGTGTTTTACACATACTAATTTTCATTATTGTACAACATACAGTAATGGAAGAAAAAAATGTTGAATATTTTCAAAATTTTACTGGTATAAGCTGTACCTAACCACTTAAGAGAGCATTGTTTTATGATAATAAATGATTTGTCCTTTAAATGTGCAGAACTTTGATCCGAACAAATGTACATTAAAGAATTCCTTTACAGAACAAATTTCTGCACATTTAAAGGACAAAACTAAAATTCTTTCAATTATTTATTATGATAATACCCTGCTCTCTCAAATTGACTGAGCATATTGGGAATTCAATCAATGGCTTTCCCAAAATAAGCTATGAAAAATTTCATATAAAACAATTTTTATCTCGAAAAGGAAGCAAAAATGAGCAAAACTGTACTAAACTCTTTTGTTTGAAATATCTAAAAGAATAACCCCCTAAATTAATGACATTACTTATGGTTCGCACTGTATATAACTTTCAGACCAAACAGATGAGAATCTAAACCAAACTTTCAGTATTTTATGGTTAACAACTAATGCTATTATAGTAGAACCTCTATTATCCATGATAGTGAAGTGGGTGTGCTGAACGATTAATCGAAAAAATCAGATAATCCATACTATAAATGACTTTCATAAATTAAATGCAAACTGCAGTTTTGTAATTTTCTCCGTGGTCATGTGTTTTAACATGTTAGGTAGTGCATCAGAAGCTAACTAATTTAAGTCTAATTATCAATGTCGTGTTTTTAAGGGTCAAGAAAACTCCCTATGAAAGCTGTGTGGAAAGATAGGAAAAGTATAAGTCTCATGTTACAGATTTAAGTAATTCTAAACTTCATCCTTGTTTTTTTTTTTTTTAATTAAATCTCGCACAGTTGTAACTCCAATCTCGTATTCTGATGTGAGATGAATCAGTTCCTCTTTTTCAAAACCCTGAATTATTTGCACTTTTCTTCGATACTTAGCACAACAAGTTTTCTTTTGGCACTTGTGGGAGACGTTTTGCAGAGAAGTTAGACAGGTCATTCAAAAGTTGATCATACTGTGTAAGGACAAAGGCTTGTAATAACACTGTCTAGAAAAAATACGTACTAATATGATGTACAGTACTCAATATTTTTTCTGCAGCAAAAAAAAAAGAGAGAGAGAGAGAATGACAGACGGATAATCTGCCAATCAGTTAATAGAGTGATGGATAATCGGAGTTCTACTGTGTTAACAAACTATACTACATGCCGTTACAAGGGCTTTGGTCCACTACATTTCGTCCACTTTTTCTTTTGTATACCGACACATTTGTCCATTTCATGATTTGTCCATTAAATTTTGTCCACTGACCACTTAGCCCATTTTCATGTTTCGTCCATTATGTTTTCGTCCACTGACTATTTCGTACACTATGGCAAAAAAATAGATGACATGAAACATATTTCATTCGGTGAAAATGTAATTTATTTAAATTTATATGTGTTGTTGATGTAAATGCTGTTTGTATTCTAAACATGATTAGTAATCATTTTCTTCTTCCTGAAGATCTTCATCAGGGTTGATTAATTTTTTATTTTTAATCTATATGAAATTACTCTCAGATATGTTTCCAGCCAGCCGCCATTCTTGTAGTCTTCATACCGTGTAACCATTTCCCTGATGCATTCATGATTATCGACGTATGTCTGACTTAATGGTGCACGGACTACGTGTGTCCTCCCAACAATTGAGTATTATAATGTAACATTGGTTGCCACCGACGTGCATATACAACCTCTGCCATAATTTTTAATATCCAAAATAGAGAAGATATACAGTATATTCCTACTTTTTAATATCCAAAGGAAAATGGAACGTATCTAAGAAACAGACGACAATGATGACAATACCTTGTGTTGTATTTTATTGTAGGTGGGAAACACAAATATGCAATCTAAGATAGACGAAAGATTATGGACATAAAAGATGTGGATGGACGTAAATTGTATAGACCAATCGGTTGTGGACAAAAGAAGGTGAACGAAAGGTAATGGACGAAACAAGTTGTGGACAAAAGATGGTGGATGAAAAGCCCACAAACCCTACATGCACATGGTATAATCACATGTTGCTTAGTAACAACGAATCACATTGCATATTACTGTTGTGCAATACGTTATGCATAAAATATCTATCTGCTTCAGACTTTGTCTACTCTGGGATTATTTAAGACAATGTTCAACCTTTTGGAAAATATAGAACATCGATTATTTTTATAAATAATCGTCATATATTTTATATTAACATGTTATCATATTTGTGGGATGTCATTTACTTGGGGAAACCATCTTTATTGTTCCTGAAATATTCTTCAAGACAATTTAAAACTTTTTAGCAAATATGATGTTAATATTGTATTTGTAACTCCTCAGAAAAAAAGACTGTGCAATTTTACTGGAAATGAGACATATAAACTCTCTTTTACATACCCTGTTCATAAGAACAGCACGACGAATTTCCCTCACACCATCATAAACAAGTCTGGATGCATCAATGAATTCATTCTCGTCTACATCTTTCGGTGGATTGGAAGACAGAGCATCTACTGCCACTTCCACACGCTGAGCAAAATTGGGCATAACTGCAAAAACAGAAGACTTACGTTACACAAGACGACGTAGGCATTAAAGTTTCATCACTTTATACAATTTGAATTAAAACAGATAAAATAGCGAAAAAAACTGCCAGATAATAATAATCATCATCAGTGTTCAGTGTGAGTTAAAAAAGTCAGCATTGCAACATGACTTATACTTTCTCATATAGAACAACTGGCAATATAACTGTTTTATAAATACTAACTTTCAGTTTTTTTTAAAGCAGACTGAATAATAAATAAATAAAATAAAATAAAATAAATGGAATAAAATAAAAATTTAAGAAATAATCCACTTTTATTTGGATGCACTGTTTCTATCATAGTATTTTTTGTTCATGCAGCATACGAGTATAATAAGAAAGTAAGACATAATTCCCCAGACAATATATTATATGCAAATAAACAATCAGAATATATCCCACTGAAAAGTATTTTTCAACATAAATACAGAGCTATTACTATATAAAAAGTATTAAAATGTTCGGATAATTGCAGGAATTTGCCATATTCAATTTCATACCTTGATCCCTCAGCACTTTGACTGCTTCAAGTACTCGTTCGGTGTAAATTCCTGGCTCGTAGTTATCCATCTCTGCTCCAACCACATTACACACTCTCGAAGACCTTCCACGAATAGCACCTGCTGTTCTGTCAAGTGTGTCAGCATCGCCTTCCTGGAGGGCCAACACACACTTATTCACATCTTCCAGAATGTGATTCTCTGAAATATGAAACATAAACAAAAATTGGCAATTATGATACAACTTTGGGTTTCTTTACACTAACTGATTTTAATTCCTTACACAGCAAAGCTTTGATTACTCTTGTTTCTACTAATTCTCATTTACAATTTAATACTATTAAATTCGACTACCATAGAAATTTTACCAATCATCAGTTCAGCTTAATCATGTACAAACCCAGAAAAAAAAGGGCCGCTTTATTTTACTAAGTTCAAGATAAAACGCATTGCATATGTACAGTAAACATGAGTGCCTAAATGTATGCTACATGTGGATACACATGCACGCATGCGCACAGAGAGAGAGAGAGAGAGAGAGAGAGAGAGAGTTGGTTTCCCATGTTTTAATGCCCATATTTTTTCCTTGTGGTTCTTGAGTGTGTTTTTGAGTATTTCTGTTTCTGCTCTTGTTTTAAGTATTGTTGAAAGTGATGACTGAGAATTTTATTTTGTTTTTGCAGTTTTGTTCCTTTTTACCAACGAATCTGCAGTACTGTTACAGTACACAATCATATGAGGGAATCATAGATGTGTATTTTCTTTTTCCAATATTCTAATTACTTTTCTTACTTCTACTGCTGCTTTTTTTTGGCAGGATTATTGTTTGATGTTATTAATTGTAGATGCTTTTGAGTCTAACAGAATGATGGCGTTGGTGAACTCTTCTTGACTGATTATGAGATGTTCTGGGACAAAACGTATAGCTTCTGTTTCTGCATCAAAATTGGTTTTATTGTGGCCCATAGGCGGAATAATGTGGGGGGGGGGGGCATGGGGTGGCACTGTCCTCCCCAAACTTGTCTGAACTCTTTTTTTTTTTTCTATTAACGTTAGAAAATATTGAATTCAAAAGATCTTTTTTCCTTTTGTCTATGAATAAGTTTCTGTGCTTAAATTGACGAATTAATGTCTGCAGATAATGCATCTGGACTATAATATTTATTTTAAATTTCTGAATGTTTAAGAATTTCTATATCTCATTTGAGGAATGGAAGCACTATAATGTTTCTTTTGTAACAGCCTATACTCATGTGTTACAAGTCTGCAGGTGTTCAGGCCGCCACTTGGAGAAATATGAATAACATACTGCACAACAATGCAGAAAAAAGAAAAGTGATCCTGGTATATAATGTGTAAACTTAAAGACGAGATTAAATAAAATAATTAGAGTTTACATTTCATATGATATCTTCAGGAAGGTAAGCTCATACAAAAAAGTTTCTGTTAGCACTGTTACGTAGTTTTATTGATGTATGCATGTGTTTCTGTACCTACGAGAGAGAAAAAGAGGGAGATTGTTTTAAATTATGCCCTATTCTAATTTGTAGTAGACCTACAGTTCAAGCCCTAAACAACTCGGTCCGAAACATTGCGGATATGGATGTCATCATCATCATCATCATCATCATCATCATCATCATCTTCCTAACAAGTATTAGGCCAAGTGGCCTGTTACGGTCTCAAACTAGAATTTTCAGTCCATCTCTTCTTTGGACAGCCTAGAGATCTTTTGCCATATGGATGGTAATGAAGCAGTGCTTTTGGAATTCTGCATCGATTCATTCGTTCGAGATGACCCTTCCACTGCAGTTGATATTTGCTGATGAACTGCATAATGGGTTCTATTTGAAGTTCTTGCATTAGGTCCTCATTTTTTTTATGATCCCGGCGAGTATATCCAGCTGTTGCTCTCATAAACCTCATCTCACTTGCTGTTATTCTACTGACATCTTTATTCTTCACAGTCCACGCTTCGCTACCATAGCTTAATACTGGCTGTGCTAAGGTTTTATACAAGCCTATTCTTGTGTGTCTTTGTACTAGTGAGGGTTTCATGATTTTATTAATGATCCCCATTGTTTTATTATATTTACATATTTTTTCAGCAATATCTACTTCATCATAAGGTGATAGTGTATAGCCAAGATAAGTGAAGGTATTTACTCTTTCTATTATTTTATTATTCAAACAGATTTTGCTTGGTACAGAGAATTTCCCACAAAATGACATGATTTTCGATTTTTCAATATTAATTTCCATGTTATATTTTTCACTGACCTTATTTAAATTGTGTACTGAATATTGTAAATCATCTTCAGTTGATGCCATGAGAACTAAATCATCAGCGAAAAGTAAAGCATCAAGCTGCAAATTTCGATTAATTGGAATAAATCCATATCGTGTCTGTCGCCAATCTTGAATGATTCTATTTATATATATAATAAACAAGTCAAGTCTCAACAGAAGCGGATATGGATGTAACACTGAAAATACCTTTATTAAATGATCATATTCCGATATACTGTACCACAGTCAAGCTATAACGGGGGAGGAGGTAAATGTTGTCCTCCATAACCCCATTATATGGGGATTCTATGGTTTAGCTTTGCCCCTCCAAGGAAACGGTTCTCTCTCTGCCTATGTGCCCTACTGTTATATAGTGTGAAAAAAGTGTATTCCTGCTTCTGCTTTATCTGTTCTGTCTACAAGGAATCATCTATTTATATGTGTAGCCATGTTGCTGGATATCGTTCTTCAATTGTCTCTAATGTCATTTGTTTTAATTCTTCTGCATTTGTGTTCACCTTTTGTTTTACTCTGTATTAAATCCAGATGCATATTGTGTTACATGCTGGAGTTAAATAAATAAGATAAGTCTTATTTCAGAAAAAATAATAGTAATCTCAAGAATCAATAACTGAAACCTGAAGTAACAAATGTAGCTTACCTGACACAGCTAAGAAATCATCAATTGTGGTAATGTCATCCACAGCTTCCGTGAGAATACGAACTTGGTTCTCCCAAGCATCACGGAACACATCCATATTTTCTTGGGCCACTTTGGAGCGGGGTCGTGCAGCCAGGATACGAGCAGCATTTATCACTTGTGGACAAAGGTTCTCGATCTGGGCAGCAGCATATCTCACCATCTTCACTCCATCTTCATTACCAGACATGCTGCATGCTAAGTTAGCTACCTGTGAAATGAGACAGCACATTTCTCAGTAATCACAACACACACAGCACCAGATTCAAAGCTGAAACACATTACTTTCGACTTTATCTCATATTTTCTTCTAAATCCCAGAAATGGAACGAAGTTATGTGCGACAAGTGACCATCAGACTGCTCCTAAAACCTCAGAGCTCTATGTACGAAAACATTATTTCGTGGTTCTTATACAGTGGAGCTTCAATTACTGTCATCTACAACTTTCATAATTTTTGCAAGCCCAAACGTCATTTGCTATATGAACTCGTTAAATTTGATTACCATCTAAATTTTAATAATTTTCATATTTTCCAGATCACAACACACACACAAAGATAAATAAATTGAAGAGAAAATTAAATATTTATTTTTATATGACGAGGGCTGGAATGAAAGTAATGGTAACACTTTCATACTGCAACAAAGAAACATTAGATGTGTAATGGGGGTCTAGGACGTTTCGTCACCGGCTAGTTTAGTCACTGGCAGTTCGTCACAATGAAACTTTGGTCACAAGTATTTTTTCGTAACATGTGATATGTTCGTTACAATGACAACTTGGTCGCAGTATTACTTGCTGCCAATATGAATGAATAAATATTGTAATCTTAAAATTTTTATTAATTTTATTATGTTTTCAATATAATATAAAAGTAAAAAATGCCCTGCTACGTTATGTCCAAGAGACCGTAAGTGGCTCAATATATCATCATTGTACTCCCCATATTTTTCAACAATTCTCTGAATTCTTTTATCTAAGTCAATGTATTTCTTCTTTTCTTGGGTGGAGATATGCCACTTGCCATTCTATTACCACGCTGATTTCTGCCATCTCTCTCAGAAGGAGTGCCCGAAGATGATATAGTGAGGGGTGCGCTTTTCCCATTAAAAGGTTGAGTCGCCTATGCCAAGCCTCACAGTTTGTTGTTTTTGGTAATTACATTAAGGTCTTATCATAGCAGTTCCATATGTTCGGTGGGAAAAGGGGCTGTTGTCTCCAACTACGTATTGTTATATGAAAATATCATGTGATACGAATCGCCCAGAAACAAAATTATAATGTGTTATGGATCATCCAGTAACAAAATTGTAATGTGTTATGAATCGTTCTAGTGGCGAAAAATTTGTGGCGAATGATCCGGATCCCGTGTAATGGTACTTTAATAGCTTGTGTGGCAGTCAGATGCACAGACAGACAAAGTTTTGGCATCATTACACGAACCTATGAGGCAGTGATGTTATGTCAGCAAAGAGAATTGCTTTAAAGAAATGTCTACTGAACATAAAAAAAGAGTTGTCGCAAATATGCAATGCTGAAGATTGCTGACAATATCTTTGGGAGAGGTTTGCACTGCCCAAGTATTATCCTACCAGACAGTGGCATGATAGGTACCTACATTTCGCTACAGTGTGATGAATTAGATTTGTTCAAGATAATCTGACATCATTTTGAGATAATGACGACGAAAAATCATTGAAAATCAACCATATTCTCCAAATACAAACCCATACGACTTTGATGTCTTAGTGAAGATGAAAGAATTCCTATCCTGCGTCCTGAGAGTCTAGTATACTATACCATACTTCATGATTATGATATAAGATGTTATGTGCAGAGACACGAAGTATAGTATAATATACTTGTATTGGTGCCTTAACTGTAACCTGCAGAATTTTTTCAGCATTTCTCCTCATGTTAGTGACTTTCTTATAAGTGTAGAATTATACTGAACTTTAAAAATAAAACAACAAATGTCTCAGGACTCAGGAGGTTATGTGACAAATCTGCAATCAGTATGGTTCTTTTTTCCTAACATGAAAAATAATGGTTGTTGAGGGCATTCATTACATTCCCAAAGTTAGACATGCTGTGGACATGGACTGAGACTAATCACTAATCTTACAGACTCTGTCTCCAGTCTCCTTTGGTGAGAAGTTGTCAGCTGAGTCATAACTCGGACATTATATATAAAACCAGAAGAGTGGAAGAAAATACATGTACTTATCACTCACCTCCACAAGTTTGTTGGCATGTTCAGTGAAGACCAGTGCATACTCCTCCACTTCTTTCTCATTGCCTGCTTTAGCAGCTTCAATTAACACCAACAGAGGAACATTTGTCTCCAGGAAGCTGCAGAACAAAAAGAATGCTTTAATTTACCTATCTACCCAGCTGACTAATTTCAGTCTATCCTCATATAAAAGGAATTAGAAATTTCATTTATCAAAAGGAACTTCAGTCACATGTGTATGAAATCAATAACTATGAACATGAGAAGAGGGAGATGGAGGAAAAAAAAAAAAGATTTGAAACTCAGAGAATAGTGATGAGATGTAAACATGAGTAAATAAGAAAAATTATTAAGATGAATGGTGGCACTTTACAATTAAGTCACTAGTGCTTCTCCTCTTGTCTCAGCGTAATTGTTACCAAAATTATCAATTTGCTAATCTTGTAATAATATATCTTCAGCTTCAGAATGATACCTCGTAATAAAGCGATTCTTGTACCACTCCATGCCTGCACTCTTTCATCTCCCTTGCAGTTGAGCTAATGTTTTGTCTGATATTATAATGACGAAGACATGTTTCTTTTCTATCTTTCTGTTACAATTATTCGTTAATAACGATGGAATGAATTGGTTTTAGTTATGTTATAAATTACAATACACTTACTTCTCAACAATATGTTGGTTATATATGAAGTCCACTGTAAATGAAGTGTGTTATTTTCCAATATGTGGATTGGTGAGAATTTATTTTAGTGACTAGATTTTTGTCAGTGTTTTTCTGCATTTGATGAGAATTTTTTCTACTACAGTGCATCTTCACCATCATGCCCACAATGATTGACTGGCCGTGTGCCCGGTGGGAGACAGTGTTTCTGCTGCTGAGATGGCAAGCGTGCTCGTGCAACTTAACTCGTTAAAATATACAACGGAGCTTCATGCACAACATCTAGTTCTCTGATGATCAATATCTGTCATTCTGTGATACTGCATGTTCATGCAGATGAAATCAAACTTCATCATAAAAAAAGATCGATCGGGGATCAAGTTCTTCATTACTTACCTTTTCTATGTATTTACCTAATTACAAAAATTAAGCCCGAAATTGCAATCTTGGGGCTGTAATTCATGACACGATGGAATTCTGTATGGTTTTCAATAATTTTGTTGCCACTCCCACAGATGCTTCAGAAATCCCCGTCTGCTGTGCTAAACGTCTGAGAGACTTGCATAGGCTACGCTCTAATTCCACAACAATTTCATCCAGTTTTTCCTCTGTAAGAACATAGCACTTTTGTAGTCTTTTTCTATCATTTACAGAACCTGTTTCGTTGAATGTATTAAATAATAATGTTTTTCTAGGTGGTACTGCCTATCAGGAAATTTATGTCTGAACTTTCGTCTCGTTGAAGCGCACGATTTTTTATTCTTTTTATTGTATATGTAAATATGTTTCCTTAATGAATATCTGTTTACCAGGACGAAATGATTTGTTCTCTATCTCAACTAAACGAATACTGCCAAAGGCCAAGTTACAGATAAACTGTTTTATTTCTAGTCTTCGTAGTGTTGATAAGAATGGAAATGGTCTTGACTAGCTGCGTCAGCATACATGTCGTCTTAGCAGCAGAAGTGCGGCCTTCCACCAGCAAGTAGCTGGTTAATCATTGCAGACAGGACAGCAAAGACGCACTGTATTTAATTCTCTGTTAAGCATTTTTACATATTAGTAACTCTAATCACTGCAGCCATTACAGCATTAACTACTTAAAACCTAGTAAACCTAGTAAAATAAAGCAACTACAGGAATACAAGAACCTTATAAAATAGAAAATACGTTAATTAGTGAGCAGAACAAACATCTGCTTGTTTGTGAAATGCAATACCCACCTGTCAGAAACATGGTCAACAACTGCTTTCCTCAGTTGGCGCCGCAGATCACGTGTTTTGCGGCACATGTGATCCAGAGCTCGTTCCAAACCTTCACTCTGCTCTTTAGTTCCCATCTGCACAACAGAGCAACCATTTAGAGTTCATTCAATACAACCACACAGAACTTCGACATTTGTTTAGCATTATAATGTTTAAAATTTCAAAAATAAAAAGACAAAAGAAGAGTAATCGAGAATTACAGCTAGAAGTTTATTTCCTGCGGATTTTTTGTTTCACTCTGAACCATCTTGACTTGGCATACTTTTAAACATTACGAGAGAAAAAATATCTTTATTAATATTGCTTTGAAGTGATGGCTCAATATGTAAAAATTAAATAAATTTCAGATTTATTTTCATTATCAGATGACGGATTATCATCATTATTATGTTATACATTTAAATTAAAACAGGGGAAGTATTACTTCCATGGACCTAGTACCAGTACCTTATTTTTAAATAGCTTTTGTATGTATTTATTTACAGAAATATATTTATAGGTAAACGTACATACATAAATAATGCAAATTATAATTCTCATTAGTCTTTCTTTCACATTTTGTGCAGTTGCCAGGAAAGCTATTTCTCATTATTCTGTGGTGCTGTGTTTCCAAGAGGATCTTTCTTAAGTAAATTTTAAGTAGAAACGTTATTTTTATTATTATTAATTAAGCTAAGTTTACATGACACTAGGTTTCCCAACTAATTTTCTGAAACTGATTTCATGGAAGTAATTACATAGGAAGCTCTTTACTTGGAGACATTTGTGTATAGCCTACTGTAGTTTCATGACAACTTTTGTACTTTTATTCACTGCTATTCATTTAAATGCTACAGTAGTAGCAGCGATGTTTTAAAAATTAGAAAAGAAGAAAGAATATAGTCTGAACTAGGGCATGGATAAAGAGAAGATCACATTTAGGATGTTCTGCAACCTTATTAAAAGAGATAGTTGTAGAAGATCCCAAAAGTTATCATAATCATTTAAGATTGACTTTGGAACAGTTAAATTTTTTGCTTATTTTTAATGTCTGAACCAATGAAACCCCACAAACACGTTTGTACTGCATATAAATCAAGACACTTAATAATTTCTTTACTTCCTCACTTCATTTTGTAAATCAATCCACAGATCAGAACGTGTTTAACCTCGAAACTACAAGTTTCATTTCACGAAAAGCTGAAAGCAGCCAAAGCTTTCTAGTGTCGTAACTCAGTGTCACCACTACATTTCACGTATGCACATACAAATAAAAACCAGTTGCGAAACCTAGTGTCATCATGTAAACTAGTCTTTACAGAAACAAAATCTGGAAATACTATTAGTTTCTTGCTGTTAATATGAGAATACGATGTCAGATTTCTTTATTGTAATAGACATACCTCAAATTATGAACATCAAGAGTTTTGGAGCCATCTTCTGAATAGTTAAAATCTCTTTAAAATTTAAACCGTTACAAAAGACTGTCTCGTCAATTTTGTCAAGAAGGTGAAGAACAGTTACGAATGCTGATGGCTACGAATTTTATTTCGTAAACTTTAAAATCACAGAACAATTTAGAGAGCTATTTAACAACGTATTCAGTTGCTAATACCAAGTAAACAGTACAAACTCTTAGCAATGCAAAATCTAATCAATATTGTAAGTTTATTAATAAAAATTCACAAATGTTTTAAGTCTAATTATGTCAGTTGTAGTAATTTTTTAAAAACACAAGTCAGAAAATAAAAGTACTCAAATTGGAGGAGGAGTAAGATTTGCCTGGATTTGCGTTTTCCATAATGAATCACATTATTGTAACATTAGTTTCATAAGCGGTCATTATATCTTAAAACATATTATATCAAAGACTTATTGTATGAGCTGTAAGCTGAACGTATTGGAAGTTCTGTGTCTTTTAAAAAAAATAACCATTTCCTCTACGTAAAATATCAACTAAGATTGTCCAAATACAATACCTATATCGTAAGTTAATTTACAACAGATACATATTTTTCTTGTTATCTCTAAAAGAAAGTCAACCATCCATGAAGCTTCAATGTGTTTCATTTGATTAATACTGAAATCTAAGTTACATGTTTCAAATGTTAAACATAAACATAATTGGAGCCATGTTTGTTAAATTTATTACATCCTAGCTACATCTGCAAGCTCTACAGTATGGTTACCACCACATTTTCAACATGTGACAACACTAAACCAACCACTCACACAACACTACAATCATAATACTACAGCCATGTGTTTAAATACCCTCTGCTTAGCATACAGTGTACAGGTTTCATCTGTCTTATAAGTGGCAGCAGATGATTTTGGTTTATTGGAAAATTAACGTATTTCATTCTACGAATATTATCATTAACATTCACCACTACACTGAAATGACACCAGACTTGTGGTCTTAAACCATTTGCCTTCTGATATTCTAACGTCACTTGGTAACAGATAGTCCCTATTCATGAATCAGGGGAACTATCTGTCCAAAAGATGCATTAAAATGCACTTAGAAAAAAAAATAACATACGAAGCAGAAACAGCAGTAAATTGTAGTAACAATCATTTCTCTCCTCTAACACGCTAACTTTATAACCAAAATCTTCCACTTTTACTAGTAGGGCTCTATAACAATAAAAGAATGTCAAGAAAGAAATGCTAGTTGTACATAGGAAGCGGTGCAACTCTGGAAGAATCACAGGCTATCTGTGTAAGAATACAATACTGTACACATATCACAACTGTGTATTATAGGAAAGCCTTCTCCGTTCTTGAGGCATCACCAAGACATCTAAAGACAACATTGTAAGTGTCAGAAGAGAAACAGTAAGTGTATGTTCAACAGTAACAAAGAAACTTGGTTCTGGACAAAGACGGTTTGTTCACAAAAGTGCAACACAAAGAGGCATTCACATATGATTCCTATAGCAAGTCACAGAAACCAAACACACACACACACACGTGTATACTTACTGAACACAGCATCAGTTACTTATAGTTTAGAGACAAGTAGCGTCAAAGTTAGTCTTTAATGATGAAGAGTTAGATACTTTGTTGATTGTTAACACTTCCAGAAACCTGAAATCATACACTTTACCCGCCAATGGAGAAGAATAAATTTCCTTAATATAAAAAATGTCAACAAAATAACTTCACTTCTATTCACAAGCTCTGCTGAAAGTGAAATAACATTTATTTTGGTTTCTGATCTAACTAGTGTTTTGGAGCTAAATTAGCTCTGTCAATAGTGACAGACTACAAACTACAGAAGAGCTTGCGTTCCAGAAAGACTATGGAGTTCATTCAGTTTATTATGTAATTAAGTAGTGAATCTTCCCATGAGGTAAAAAGTAGTCAGAGTGTGATAACTATATCACCTTCTAGTGCCAAGGTCAAGAAAAACTGGAAGTTCTATCTTTCTGCTGTATGCATTTCAATGGTACTGGTAGAGAAAGAAAGAAAAAAGAAAGAGAAAGAAAGAAAAAGAACGAAAAAAAGGGAGAAAGAAAGAAACGAAAGAACAAAAACAAAGAAAAAAGGACGATGAAAAGAAAAAAAGAAAAAGATAAAAGGGAAGAAAAGAGAGAAAGAAAACAAAAGGGAAAAAACGAAAAGAGAAAGAATGGAAGGAAAAAGAAACAAAGAAAATAAAAGAAATGAAGGACTGATATGAGGAGAAAGCAAAATGAAAGAAGACAGTAAGAAAGATAGGAAAATGGAAAGGGAATGGAAAAGAAAAGGAAAGAATATGGAAAAGAAAAAAAGGGAAAGGGGGGGGGGAGAGAGAGAGAGAGAGAGAGAGAGAGAGGAGAGAGAGAAGGAAAGAAAGTTAAGACGAAAGAAATATAGAGAAAAGAAAAAATAATTAAGGAAAGAAAGAAATAATATTAAAGAAAGAAAGAAATTAGAGAAAAAATAAAGAAAGAAAGAAAGAAAGAAAGAAAAGGAAAAAAAACTGGCAAATTGTTTTTCATTATTTTAAAAAGGTTTAGTTTGGACTACTTCCATCTATGTCAGAAAATTAGTCAATATATAATTTTGGATACCCTTTTGTCCTCTGTTTTCAAACACAGCTCAGATGCTCCCACACATAATGAAAAGATTACAATAAATAAAGGGTGAAAGGTGTTCTTCTATGCACAGAACTCTATTTCAATTTATACTGCAAGGAAGAGCAAAAAACGATACTTAAGTACATTCAATCTCGAATTACATGTTAAACTTTTCCACAACACACGCAATTTTACAAGTCTATCAAAAAAATGACTACGATTTTTTTAAACTGTTAACTAATAACAGAAAAAGCAGATATTTTCAGTGCTGAGTTCAATTTAAAAAAATTAACTTTAATTAAACTTCACAATGATATTCTTTCCTACTTCATTATATTCAGCATTAATACTGCATACAACGTGGTTTTATTTACCAGGTAAATTATATCTATATTAGATTTGAACAACTCACTTGCTACACAAACAAAAGAACAACACTACTTGAATGCTATCTGAAGAAACTGACTTGAGAACTGAGGGATGCAATGGTCAGTCACAACAGTCACGTAATGTGAAAGCTGTCATTTAACACAAAGCCTTGCCTCCAGTCAGCCAGATTTTGTAATGTGTGGTTGTGGTAGTGGGTGACTGCTGATGATCTCAGCTACTGCAGTCACCTCGTGTGAATGTTCCCATTTAAAACAATGCTTCATGAAAAGTTGCACGGATCAATTGTAAAATTGAGCAATTGATCCCTTAGTGAGAAAGAGCCCTATTACTACAAGGAATTTATATCGAGTAAATGTGAAACGGATGAGGAACAGCCAGCAGAAGTGGATAATGAAAAAAAGAATATCTACAATCCTACCATTCCCTATTACCTCAAAAAATACCAGCTAAAAGAGCTTGAAGTAATCGGAGCAAGAAGGTACCGCTACTCTCTTCATGAAAGATGTGTTTAAGAGGCTTGGAATACCTACATCTATTATTCCGATTGTAACCTTAGCTGCATTGAAAGGATCAATTGCTCTCCTGAAGAATCACCTATATTCGAAATCAAACTAAGTTCAGTAGCATTCTTTACTTTTTTTGTAACACTTACCTTTCTAAAAATAGGTATATTTTCACTAATCTCAAAAAAAAAATTATTTGCAGGAAGTTATTTGTAGGAATTTCATTGTTAAAACAAAAATCAATGGTTTTTCATGAACTTGTAAAAATTTCTATGGTTAAGTACTCTTTGTCCCTTGTGGCAGTTCACGAATGGTGAGAAGATATATAAATTAAATTAAATGTCTATTCAATTAACCACAATAAACATCCATATTTCCTTGTCACTGAATTTTGCATTAAGTTTTAATGTTCATGTGTCAAATGTTGAACAGTATGAATAAGTAAAATCAGCAAAAATAGGCAGGGAATTGTATTTTAAAAAACCAAAGGGAATTCAGTAGCTTATAAAAGGGAGAAGATAATTATATCTTCTGAAAATAGAAACTATACTATAGCTACAGCAAGTCTGTATAAATTTAAATACACTCCATAAGCCCTCTGTTAAGAAAAATGCCAACAAACAGAATTACTTAAGGTATGTACATATTATTTTGGCGAATTAAGTTCTCGAAAACTCTACAGTAGTTACAGAGAACAATAGAATATTCTCATTCTTCAAGCAAAATTATTTCTACTAAATCATACTTTTTAGAAAATTTAGAACAAGAAAGAAACAGAGGACTTCACTAAATTTTTTATAATTCAGTTACATTAAAGTGTGTTTAAAATCATTCTGGGCAGAACTGTAAATACAAATAACAGCATTTGGTTCATACAGTGTTAGCACATCAAAGTTATCTTTTTAGAGAGAAGTTCATGGCAGAATCTTTGCAAGTATTTTTATGAATTAAAAATCTGTGTTGTAAGAAGAAGACTCCAGACAAGACGACAGCACAAACTTCAACTAGTAACATAAAAAGAAATTAAACAATCTCACACGTACAACACAGGGGTGCAATGGGGTGCATACATGGAAGAGACCAAACAGTGTAAGTGATGGTAACAGTAAGTGACTATTCATTCTAGGAATGTGCGAACATTTAGAACTTCTAAACAAGTATATCTGACAACAAATACTTTCCCTCTGCCAAACAAACTTACTTACATACAACCAGCAATCTAATGGGTTAACATTTTTATTTTTAACTTACTGGGTAAAAACTGTAAAAAAAACTTTTTAAAAATTAAATTTTACTCAAGAGGTATTAAAATATAGAAATTTCATTGTTCAAAATGTTCAGAGAGTAATTCTGTACAACGGTTAACATATGACTTTGCACTAGCACAGTATACCCAGTGGAGATAAATCTGACCAATTATATTATGTGAACTGCTGTTTAAATCTGAATAATGTTGTAATGGAAGTCTCATTTTAAGAGCCATAAATTATGCGGTCTTCAAAAGTTTTCTACATCCCAATCTGTCAATTTCCTTTCTGCCTTGTTGTCACAGGCCTCTGCAGTCTTATGACATGAGAGACATATAGTCTCAACTGAGGCAATGGCGAAGAGACACATCACAAAGCAGGAAACTTAAATGGTGAGGAATACAATCTTGTAATTTTTGGTCTTAATTTTTTTATGCTCGACCATGCCGAAATGTAGTAATTATACACCTGGTAGCAGCCCTTTAACGGACCTCATTAAAATACACCTATTCATTAAAGTTCAGATGTTCCACCAATCAGAAAAAACATTGTAGCAATATGAAAGCGCAAGTATCGATTATTCTCAGATATGCAATCAAAAGACAACTAACGAAACGTCACAGAGGCTGGAAATCCAATACTGTCGCAGGTTATGTTCTGTTGCTATAATAATTAGCGTTAATTGTAAATAATATTCAAATAAATTAAATTTGTCATCTCGTTTTTCAATGTCTAAATCAATTTCAAGGTTATATCAAGATTAATGTTTATTTTACTCTCTAGATTATATCAAGGTCAATGACATTTCTTTCTCGGAAAAAATCAATACTTTCGCGTCTGCGCACATCTCACAATTTACGAGATATTGCACAAGGTCAGTTCCGCTCCCGAGTCAGATAAGAATAACATGAACACTTATGAATAATTTCAAGTTAGAAATATGGTCGAGCATAAAAAGTCGTATGAAACTTGCCTATAATGGTAATTAAGACGCTGGTATGAAAATTATGAAACTCACTTGCGCTCATTTCATAAACATACTCGCGTCTTAATTACTACCATTATAGGCTCGTTGCATAATGTACTATTATGTAGTATGGAACCTTTGGTTTTACTTCTCTTGCTTGGTCAGATTTCAACTATCGATTCTTGGGTCCAGAAACGAGAACAGTAATCACTACATAACAAGAATTACCCACAATTTTGACATTCAATTTATAACTTCGGCATAAAATGAAACATTTCACTTTTTAATAATGAAAGAGAGGAAAGTGATTATATGAAGAGATATTACGGAATGAAATTCAATGAACACCTGAGAAACGAAAAAGTTTAGACAGAGGAAAATGTACTTTTTCACTCTTGAATAAACACAGTTCAAATAAATTTAGAAATCAAAATGTTCCCACATTCCTGAACCTGGATGTTGACAGTCCAGAAATGCAAGCACACACTTGTAACACACTGGGGTTCATATTTACCCCGCGCTTCCCTCCCCTCGCTGCTTGTAACTGGTTTAGGCCGGGAGAAAAGAAACAGAGGAAAAATATAATAAAAATCAAAGCTTTCAATTATATTCAAATCACAAATTATTCCCTTAACTATTCACTAATAATGAACTAACACATGCTTTCTTTCTGAGCTTGTAAATAAAAATTTAACAGAAACAATATACTAAACACATGTTGTCAAAATGGACTCTTTAAAGAACTCTTCTATTATGTACAACCCCATTAGTCAGAAAATAAGGGAATTCGTGCATTACCTAATGATGTCAAAATGCTGAACGAAGACTTCATCATGTAGAAAGGCACTAAATGATGAAAATCGTAAATACCATATTACAAAGACGTTTTGCTCAAATTAGATTACACCCATCAAACTATAAGTTTCTGTTTCAAAATACAAAACTTTTGTCACTCAATGTTATATGTTGTTCAGGAATTCAGAGCTAAAACCAAAAGCCTTGTCCTAGGCTACAAACATCACGAATATTAAGTTGCATTATTCTCATTCAAAGAGCAGAAATAATTTTAAAAAATCTTCTGAAAATAGACTATAGGCTACTTACCCTACACATACATTAATTTCAATTTTCAGGCTAAAAGCATATTCAGATCTCACTATATTTTTCTTTTTGTAAATATATATATATATCTATATTCAGGCCAAAAACCATATTCAGACTTTCTTAGCCTAAGTACGTCAATGCTACAGTTAAAGATAGAGTCAGATGTCACTATTTCTTTCTTTGTGTTCAGGCTAAGCATATCCAGATCTCATAATCTCTTTCTTGGTCTCCATATTTAATGTTGAGGCCGAAAGCACACCCACCTGCCCGCGCACGCACACACACGCACACTATTTTACTCCGTATTTCTGTTTTCTACAATACAGTAAGTAGTCTTTTTTTTTAATGAAAACAAGAACTCTATAAAATATTTTGCTCTGGATCCTTATCTAGACAGGCTTTGCTACATAAATTTTTATATCGTAGATTTTAGCAATGATATTGTGCTAATATACTGGTACAACTTCTGCTAAACTAAGAGAGTGAAAAGAAAGAAAAATGATATAAAGTGAAGATTCATAAGTAAGCAGGAAACAAATTAAGGAAATCAAGTAAAGCAAAAGGAAAAGACGAAAGATGAAATTGTGGACAGAAGGAGAGAAGGATGGCAATGAATGGAATAAAAAACATGCAGTAAGCATCTTCCAACAGACAGAGTAATATCTTGATATCTAGTCATAAACTGCAGATTGTATGAAACGAGATCGGTAACGAAGACTCAAGTGGAAAATGGTATAACTAAGTATATGCATACAAGATTTAATTTTTGCGAAATTGCAAAAATATCATAAAATTATTTCAAGTTAATAAAGCAAAAATTAATTTCTGATGTTCTCTGAGAATAATATTACTTCTATCCGTACACAGGGTCCAGCCGAGGAATTTTTTTTGTGGGGATACTTGAAAAGTGTTGTACATATCAAGATCACCTACAAGATATTGAAAAGTTAAAGGCAAATATCCGTTGTGAAATCATCTATGTTCCATAGGATATGCTGCACCATTCTAAGCATGACATAAGCTAGAGATGTGAAGAGAGTTTGTGCGTGAATGGAGGTCACTTGAAGGACATCCTTTTCAAAAAATAAATGGCAGATTATGATCACGATCACATTTTGAAAATACAAATTCTTGGGCCAATAAACAACTGTTTATATTCGCACATTTCTCTGTGAGACCCTGTATAATAGGTTTCTTACTTATCCCACTGAATATAAAATAAATTCCTTCAATTAAAATTCATAGCTCTAACAAGAAGTCTTCTCCCATATCTGAATTGTGATTCAAAGAATAAATTAAGCTAAAACAGCATTTGCTTTCTAAAGTCTGAAAGTTCAGCTTAGTGACATCACATGACATTTCTTTTCAACTTCTCATTAACTCAAATTTAAGGGGAAACACATGCATAAAAGTCAGCATTCGAAAATAATTATTTATATATTTGGAGGAATGGGACAGCTTTAAAAATATAGTCAATAAATTGAAAATACAAGTGAAACATTATACTACACAGCAATAATTATGATTGGGGTGTGGGGGGGGGAACAAAATTGTAAACAGTTACATTTAATTTTCAAGAATTTCTCACCTGCAACAAATTTAAAATTCCATTCTAACTTAAATTAATTTCAAATCTATTTACCCAAATACAAAATCAGTGAATTTAAAACAACTCCATTTTTACATTTACAAATCAAATGTATTTCTTCTTTTTGTATAAAATATTTGATGTCTTAGGTGATATAAAAATGCTTAACTTGAACTAACTCGAAATAAAGAATTCTAATCTATATTTTATTTATATTTCATTAATGTTAACTTACTTTTTACATGGAAGAGTATGTCTGCTAATTCAGTGAACAAGGAGTGAAAAATTCATTTCGAAAACTGTGTGACACAGAAGTCAGTTGACAAATGGGAAACATTACTAATTGTGAAACTGAAATAATTATTCCACAAAGTAACATAATGACGTGTTCCCTCCAAGATGTTCGTAATCTGAGTGACTTTATCATTTTTTACTGTTAGGTTGGAAGTACATATTCCCCTTTTGTACTGCTAGAATTCTCCTAAATTAGTTTGGCCGACAAATTTAATTAGTGTCTTCTACGAGGGATAGGGTTCCTTCACATGCTGTAAATGTACAACATGGATCCCATATCTTTGCTTCCCTTTTAGAGGAAACCATGCTAGTGATTTTATTGCCTTTTAAAATCCATCATCCTTTGCCGGCTTTAAACCTGGAAACTTTGAATCCTGAATCCCATCATCACAGACCATCGAGGAAGACTACAGAACAATAACTCCATATCCCAACTTCCACCATATGTCCATCTAGCACAGGTTGGAAAGCCCAAAATAAGGGCTTACAGTAAACCTATGCATGAGTAATAAAAACCTTCCAGAGAGACATACATACAAAATTGAAATTTTTCGTAGACTGACTATATAATGATTTGTGTGAAATAGTGTCAATTACATCATCACGAAGCCACTGTGTCAACATTTTTTTTTTCAATACAAGTGCAATGCATATACGTGAAATGTGGTTAAATAAATATAAGCTTTGTGATTCTTTAGATGGAATATTATCTTTCCAAATATAATGTTTAGTGTCGACATTTGAACACAATTATATAAATGCTGCTGTGTTTGTGAAACATGGATCAAAGCAACATGTCAAAATGGTGCCTATATGATTAACATTTACATTAATAACTATCAATGATCTTTTTAGTATTGTTACTGATGGTTTCTTTCTTGGTAAGTCAAATCATACCAATATTACTAAATACTAAATTCTTTACAATTCTGAATGAATATGAAACAGTTGTGTTACAACTATGACAATACTGTAGCTGCACCAATAATAGAAGCTAGAATATCATCTTTTTATGCCAGAGATCTGTATCCAAATCCCAAAGAGCAGCAATGAAATTTACAGTAGCCAGATATGGTACTGAGGCAGGTTTTCTTGTGATACTTTTGCTTTACCTCCCATCATCGTCATCATCATAAACACAGGTAGAAATGGAAAACAATGTAAGCCATATGACCAAATGATCTATATTTTTGGCACATATTTCAAAGAATGATGTTTATTTCTACAATCGCACAATTATATAAGAATAAAAAATAAATGAACTTTTAATTTTGTATATTTTACACTGATTTCATATTTAAAAGGAACAAAAATTAATATCATATTTGATATTATATGAATTTACATATACCGATAATTATCAATAAGATAATAGAGCAATAATAATAATATAAATGTTCCAGGAAAATGTGTAAATATCAAGATAGAATCATTGGAAATCATCATGGAAATATCCTCCAACAGCGATTTTCAAACTTTTTCAACATGTGGCACACTAAAAGTGTAATTTGAAATCCAGCGACACACTCACATATTCTAAACTAGTGGTTCCCAGCCAGGGGAAATTCTAAGAGTTTTCAGAGGGAAAGTGTTGCTGAATGTTGACTTGTGCTCTGTTCGCTGAATGTTGATTCTTGTGATTTCACTTTCTTTACTACAACTTTTCAATTTTATTTTTCCAATTTTTGCTACAACAACCTTTACTATTCTCATTTTCTTGCAGCACACCAGTTGAAAATGGCTGTCCTACAAGATAATATTGTAGAAGAATTACGTATGCAACCAATTTTGGAATTTATTCAAAATTATGGATTGGAAACATCACATGCTGGGATGGAAAACAACTTGTAATATATAGTATACCAAATGGAATGAATTTAGTAAAAATAAAGAAATTATGGATTGAGACTGTAACATGGTCAAAGTCTAAATTGTAGGATGATGATTATGATGATGATGATGATAATGACAGCAGCGAGGACACATGAAACTTTTCTTTCAATTTCATTACAAGCAACATTATTACTTCTTTTTAATGACTAGTTTATAATATAATTTGCGAGATGTCAAAACATGTCATCAGTTAATATGTTTAGATTTATCAAACCTGATCACTATTTTAGTAAAGAAAGTGATTGCCAAAAAGATAAATTTAATGATACTGATTTAATGTTCGAAATAGCACCAAATTCTTTAATATTTTTATGGGATAGTTACAGCATCTTATTTTTGTGAAGTTCACTTTACCTCATTCTTTCAGATACTATAAGTGCAAAATAACTGATTTTATATTTGGGTAAATATAAAAGTACAGTGTGGTCCAATTGCAACAGGATGATAAATAACTGCATTTTTATTTTATAGTCTCCTAACACCTGTTAACCCTATCTTCCTCCTTTCTCTCTTTTTTCTTCTTCAATAAAGCAATGGTGTAACTAACAATATAGTCAGATTTCGTTTGAAAATAAATAATGTGAAATTATTTTCAATGTTGTGGCTTTTTGATGATACATTGGAAAGACAAACAGTTATCTTTCTATAGAATTTCTCTATTCCCATTTCCTCTTACATGCAAATAGATCCACATTTTGAATAATGACTTTGTATCTGAGGCTTCATTCAGTTAGGGAATTGTAGTTTCCTGTTCATATCTGCATCCATGGGAGAGAAGGGGAAATGCTAACAGCTGCAATGCAGCACTCTTAACTGTACCTTCCATGTGCTTCAATAGTCGATTCTTTCGTTGCAGTAATTATAATTATAACGAACTAAAAAAAATCAACTTGTTTTCCCCAAGTGTGCCTTACATGTGTTACCACCCCTGTTGTAATATGTTTGTATGGGAAGGAAGAAGAAATTACTCATGTTAATCCACCTTGGTAATTTAAATAGACATCTGCATATATTCTGAAGAACTACGCAAGTGAATTCCGCTTTGTTCGTAAGAACTCATAGTTGAAAGTTAATCTAATCGACAGATGCAAATGAACCACACTGTGTGATAGATAAAAAGAAATTTCTTCACATTACCTAAAGGAGTATATAACATAATAATATCACAAAAATTTTGCAAGCACATTAAACTTGCATGGGAAATGTATTGGAATGCATGTGTCAATTAAGCACAACAATTTTGTTTCAGTTTCACAAACAGACAAGGAAGATACTCACGTTGGACATGTATTCTGACAGCAGGTCTTGAAGAGCCTGCCGCACAGCATTGCATTCTGCGACAATTCTTTCTCGTCTCTCATCTCGTGTACAGGATGAGTCGGCCATAAGAGCTGCTCCACTGATGATGCTTTCCAGACGCTCCTCCAGAGATGGTCTGGTACGGACTTCGTTGTAAGCCAATGGATCCATTACAATATGTTCCTACAAAGTCATAAACCTATTAATCACTAGACCACGGAATTTCATGCATACTGGAAAAGTAAAAAATGGATCTTTGCCGATCATGATTTTATTAGTGATGGGACTATTCGAATAAAAAAATACGAATTATTCGATTCTTGTCAGTTCTCGAGATATAGTATATCTCGAATCTGAACAGGTATTCAAATAATTTGCTCAGATGGTAGATGCTGCGAGAAGTGAAGAATGAGACTACAGACTACTTATCAATTATATACGTTCAGCTAACCTCGCCCACAAACATTAGTTGTGTGCAATAAAGACTTGTTCCAGATTGTCTCTGTCTCACCTGATCATCTCTCTTCTCTTTCTTTCTCTCGTCTAATTATGGAACGTCTTTATCGAAAGTTGCAGATAGCTGCAGCATGTGATTAGAATAAAAAAAATGTAAACTCCTGTGCTTGCACAATACACTGCTATAGTGTTATCGTTATCGCTGTCATACTCGATGATGGATAAAAGAACCGAGAAGCAAGAACCTGCCGATGAGTAATGAAATCGTTATTTGAATGATAAAAGTATTTGAGAACTTTTATTCGAATAAATTATTCGAGAGCAGATTATTCGATTCTGCCCATCGCTAATTTTTAAGTAAGATGAAGTTAACTTTAAATTAGCGTGCAAATTAATCCGAACACGACATATTTTTACATTTTCTGTCATTGTTGGCCTCACAGCTGCTCACACCGCTTTAATTGACATCTGTAGTACGTTAATTCCATTGTTGAAGGTCTGTCATTATTTTTTTATAATATGTGACATTTTGCCTGTCGCTTTGTACTTATAAGCATTTCAGTTGTGTTGAAGACTTAATACTGCAATCCTGTGTACATTCTGTCGTCTTCACAAATGGATACAACTCCACGAAAATGGTCTAAAATTATAACATTAGCAGAGCATTCTTCTATGACACAGAGGCAAATTGCTGCAGAATGTCACATCGGTTTGGCTACTGTTAATTCGATCATAAAACGATACAGGGAGACTGGATCCATCACACCCCAGAAAAAAGGAAACTGTGGCCGGAAAAGGAAGACTTCACCTGCAGATGATCGTTTAATTGTCAGAAAAGTAAATTAAATCCTAGACTAACTGCTGTTGACTTAACCCGCGAGTTAATGGCTACCACTGGGGCGAATATTCACATCACAACAGTGCGGCATAGGCTTTTGGAAGCTGGACGAAGGGCTCGTAAGCCTATTAAGAAGCAACTGCTAACTCCTGTTATGTGCAAAAAACACTTCATGTGGGCAAAATTACATCAACACTGGACAGTGAATGACTGGAAGAATGTACTTTTTTCCGATGAGTCTCATTTCGAGGTTCACGGACACCGTGTTTCTTACATACGGAAAGGATCCGAAAAAGTAAGAGCAGCTCATCTCCAACAAGCACCCAAATACTCCCCTAAAGTAATGTTTTGGGGTTGTTTTACACATGAAGGGCCTGGAGCATTAATACCTATCAAGAGAATGATGAATTCTGACAAATATATTCACTTATTGGAAACCAGAATCGTACCCCAGCTGCAAATATCATTTCCAGATGGCAGAGGTGTGTTCCAACAAGACCTGGCACCATACCATACGTCTCGAAAAACTATAGAATTCTTCAACAAGAAGAATATTCAGGTACTCCCCTGGCCAGGCAACTCACCCGACATTAACCCCATTGAGAACTTATGGTCAATTTGCAAAAGAAGAATGCAAAAAATGGATTGTTCTACATAGGAGAAGATGATTTCTGCCCTCATTGGAGTATGGTTTCGCAATGAATAAATGAAGAATATTTGTGGGAAATTAGTGAAATCCATGCCAAATAGTCTCAGAGCTGTTATTAGGAACAAGGGAGGCCACATAGATTACTGAGGTATGCCTTAGATCCTTTTTTTATCCAGTTTGAGTGTTTCTGCATAAGTAATTACCAGGGAAAGGATTTATATGTAAATACATATTTACTTATAAAGCTAATATAATTTATATTTTGCATTATCTTTATGTTTCACAATGTGTAGGGTTGAAAAATCCTACTTTTATTTTCCATATTTTTCCATATTTTAGAGTTTAGTACATATTTTCGTTAATTTCCATATATTTTCCATATTTCATATAAAACAGTCCATATTATATTAGGTTTAACAATAAAACAAAACAAAATTCCATTAACTTTTAAAAATACATTTCAACAATAGAGATTTAAACACATGTTCAGTAATCCCTTTAACATCAGAGTTATTTGAAAATTAGCAGTCCTATCAACAATGGGAAAGTAAGTTACAAAACTGTATTAATTTAATTTAAAATTTTTAACAGACTTCAGTTGTGCAGCTCAACAGTTAAATGCCAGTCAGAGTACACATAGGTTCAGTTTTGTAAATCATACTATAAAGACGGTAAATATGCCAAAAGTACGTCATTCAGTCAATTTAAAATCAAAACTAACAAGTTACATTTCAGAATTTAAAGAAGATGGTTTATCAACTGACAATAAAATATTATTTTGTAATTTGTGTCAGTGTGCAGTATCATCTACACAAAAGTTCCTGGTGCAACAACACATTACAACTAGTAAACATCAGGCCAACAAACAACTAAATTCCAAGCAGAGACAATTGTTTTTAACACAACCAACAACATCGAATGTAAGATCTGAGTTTAACATCGACCTGTGCCGTTCTCTCATCTCTGCTGATATTCCTCTCTACAAACTAAAGAATAAGGTCTTCAGGGAATTCCTTGAAAAATATACTCAACATACAATCCCGGATGAGTCAACACTTAGGAAGACGTATGCTCCATCCATCTACGATGAGACAATACAGAAGATAAGAGATGAAATTAAAGATAGTTCAATTTGGGTTTCCATTGATGAGACTCCCGACAAAGAAGGTAGACTTGTTGGTAATGTAGTTATCGGTTTGTTAAGTGAACAATATTCTGAACGAATTCTTTTACATTGTGATGTTCTAGAAAAGTGCAATAACAAAACTATAGTTAAACTGTTCAACGAAGCTATGGGTATCCTGTGGCCAAAGGGTATTATGTACGATAATGTGTTATTCTTTATTAGCGATGCTGCCCCTTATATGGTCAAAGCTGGACAAGCATTATCTGTTGTATATCCTAAATTGACTCATTTTACTTGTGTGGCGCATGCATTTCATCGTGTGGCAGAAGTGGTCAGAGACAATTTCCCTAAAGTAGATTTGTTGATTTCATCAGTGAAAAAAGTATTTCTCAAAGCTCCCAGTAGAGTTAACGTGTTGAAAGAAATGTACCCTGAAATTCCATTGCCACCAAAGCCAATTTTAACTAGATGGGGTACATGGCTAGAAGCAGTTGAATATTATGCCGAACATATAGACTCTATTAACAATGTTCTCCTTGCATTGGACTCTGAAGATGCAGTCTCAATTGATACTGCGAAAACAGTTACCTGTGACATAAGTGTGAAGAATGACTTAGCTCACATTCAGCATACATTTTCATGCATCATAAAAACGCTCAAAAGTCTCCAAAATAGGCACCTTTCACTATCTGAAAGTTTTGAAATTATAAATAGTACTGTGGAACAACTGAATCGTGGTAGAGGTAAAGTTGCAGATGCAGTAAGAGCTAAGGTGGACACTGTACTTTCAAAAAACCCTGGATATGAAGAACTACAAAAGGTTGTTGCTGTGATGAGTGGTGAATCAACAGTGAAGATTAACTTGGACTTATCCCCAGCAGACATTGTGAAATTGAATTATGTACCAGTTACTTCTTGTGACGTCGAACGCTCTTTTAGTCAGTATAAATCTATCCTCAGAGACAATAGAAGAAGATTCACTTTTCAGCACTTGAAAGAAATGTTTGTAACCTATTGTTATGGTAACAGACAATAAAAATTGTGTTTTGTTGAAACTACATTGGAAGATAAGGTACGTCCATTATATTTTTTGTTTAGTTTGATTAAAATGTACCAATATTTAACGTACATAGTCATTTTTTTATAATTTTAAGTCCATATTTAATTCCATATTTTGGTAAAAATAACTACATATATATTTACATATTTCATATATTTTTAGTCCATATAAATCCGTTCCCTGGTAATTACGTTGTTCGGATTAATTTGCACGCTACTGTATTTTGCATAAATGCATATTTCCAAGATTTTCTCCTTGAAATGCTTACAGATTTTTATTTTGTATATTCAAACGCATAATTAACAACTCTCCTTGTTTTCTCCGATTTATTATCTAATTTCACAATTTCTCTATAATAAAAATAATAATTTTCAAGAAATATAAACATTCTGTGAGAAATGTAAAACCAATGTAGAGGTCATAAAATTGCTGCGACAACAATGTATACTTCCTGCTAGTACATTCTGATTTCATAGAACCATAACTGAATATATTTAAACACCTGCGACAATGTATTGTTGAGGTCTGATTTCATAGAACCACAATTGAATGCATTTAAACATCTGTGACAATAAAGTCACGTGGGATGTAAATTTTCATTTTTTGTATATTAAATTTAAATCAATAAAAAAGATTTTACTGCTTCAATTTCTCTCGAAATCTCGAAACCATTCTAAGAAAATTCTTACATCAAAGTCATCCAATGCTGCAGCCAGTTCACCAGGACCATCATAAGGATGCTGAGGCACAGTCGGTCCTTTCCCTTGAGCCACGTCCGAAATGGTGTTCACTGCCTCACATACTTGCTTGAACACGTAGTCTCTATTTGCCTTGGCAGCAGCAAGTTCGGGGTGACGGACGTAAACCTAATACATCAGAACAAAAGTAAATGAATATCTGTTTGCTATAAAAATTTAAATGTTATACTAAAAAAATTAATTTTACTATCTGCTACCTAAAATTACACTTTCAGTGTCAGGAATATTGAATAGGTGTTGCCATGAATATCAGAAAATTCACTCACTCATTCATTCATTTACTCACTCACCTATTTACTTATTTCATTACTTATTTACTTACTCATCATTTACTTACTTACTCATTTATTTATTTACTTGCTCACTCAGTCACTTATTTATTTATTTATTTATTTATTGGTGCATCAATATATTTTAATTCCTACATCATACCAGTATAATTTACCTCTGACTGAAGTTCTGGCTATGTACATCTATTATCAGGCAGTACATCTCATTTCACTTTATGTGTCAGGAAAAGAACAATTGTTTGTATACATCTGAAGACTGACTAGTGGAATATGTAACTATAGGGATATGTAAATGCAGTTGTAATGCGCATGCGCTAATCTTCTCTCCCGCAATTCTTGTTCATGATGAACACTGAATTTGTAGGGAGTACATCTGTGCCAAAGTGAAATGAAGTGTAATGAAGTGAAGTATAAAATAAATAAATCAATACTTGTAACAGTGTTGTGTGTTTAAGTTGTAACCAGAGTATTGACATGTCTTTACGTGAGAAACAATGTTTGATCATAAACTCGTGGATGAATATTCACCTGAAAAATGGAGGAAATTATGTGGGTATGTGCGGAAAATAGAGGACAAATATTCTTCTTCTTTCTTCTGCCTGACAAGTGTTAGACCACAAGGCCTGTTACGGTCTCACATGAGGACAAATATTTTGACCAGAAGTGTACAGTTGAAGCGGAAATAAACAATGTAAGCCAATGAGAGTCACGATAATAGCGGCCTAGTACCGCCAACTTGGGTTAAGATACAGATTCTGATTGGTGATCGACGTCAGGGAATGCACAAAGGGGAAGACGCAACGAGTGTGGGAGGCCACCATAGCTGCATTTTCTAAGTGGTCTAGCTATAGTCAGCAATGTATTGCAATGGAGGGGGACAGGAACTGGCCACCCTACCCCATCATCTCCTGGCTTAGTTGTCTCACGAGTGATGCCTTATTGGTGTCACTTATGAGGTTCAGACCTGTCTTTGAACAGTTCACTAAGTAATAATCATATAATCGTGAATTAATGAGATGGAGAGGCAAGGGAAGAGAGAGTGAGAGGGAAGAAAGAGGAAAATGAAGGGAGAGGAAGAAAGATAGAGGAAAGGAGGGAGTAAGGATCATAAGAACAATTGAGAATATACAGTACTTTCAGAGATGTCTGCAACACATTACAAAACAAGGTTATTAGGAAGGATTTAACTTTGACTCTTTCTATTGCTGAGAGTATCATACCTTGGAAGCTGTAAGCAGCATTGTGGAATGTTTCTTGAGCACAGCACGAGCAGCTGCCAAGTCATCTCGAAGCTGTGGATCCTTCAACTCCTGTTGTCGCTTCACAGCCAGACTCATCAGTTCTGAAGCATTGCGGCCAAATGTCTTAATGTTGTCAAGCAGCTCCGACTGACTAGAAGCATTCTTCAGCTTTTCAAGATCATCTTCAACCTGAGAGGAAAAGACATACATGTTAAAAAAATGACAACCAATTTTGTTTTATATTACATTAAACTGCATCCTGAGTAAAAGGAGTATGCACAGTGTTGGATAATACATCAACATTTTACTTTTTATACATATTTCAATGCTTCATATTATTATCTCAGTTCTGTTCATTGCACAAATCGCATAATCTAGGTATTAATGTCGCATAGTGGAATCAGGATCATTTCCACTAATCATACAAGACATTTAGAATTTATAACTCATGCTCTTCTCACAGCACACCATAAATACCAATATCGAAAAACGCAATACACAGGAAAGCGGGCTGGCAGAAAGAAAGTGTTCATGTATAACACGTGAAACACAAGCAAGATTCTTCTATATGTAACAGAAATACCATATATCGTCGTTGTTCCTGCAATAACTCCATGTGCAAAATATAAAATTTTTCAGTACAAAGAAAAAAGGCATTTATTCATTCTATGGCAGTGGTACATACAAGATTATGAATTCTTACATTTTCGAAAGAAAGAAATATAACAACATAAAGGAGATTTTATTATTTGCTGTATTACTCTTTAAGTTATTTAATAGAGCAAAAATCTGAAAATCGATATTTAAATATGTCACATAGGAGTTATTGCAGAAACAACGACGATATTCTCGAATAATCCCCGCATATTTTTTGCAATAATTGGCAACTGAAAATTGGAGTGCAGGTATTATTTGCGGCAAGGTTGGTACCCTGACCTTGAAGTGATAGCATGTGTAGCTTTAAGAAGTGTGGGGTTATCAATTCATTGGATGGAACAGAAGACGATATGCTGTGGCAAAATGGCAACAATGATGATTCAGACACCAACAACTCTTTGCCAGCGATGACAAAAGTAATGATGAAAGAGGTCAGTTATTTTTCTATCAATATTTTGCTGGTCTTACTCATGCAAGACGCAAAATTAAAATTATTTTTCTTTTATTGCAGGTGCTGTATTGTCTTGCAACATGACCAATATAATAAATACATCATGTAACAATTTTTCTTTGTACTTAAAGAAGAAAAAAAAAACAAATCAAGATTTCTTTCCATAAAATTAGGTTGCGGGGATTATTCGAAGGTGAGAATTATTCGAGTATATACAGTAATATTTCTGTGATGAAGAGTAATCCAGGAACTTCTAGAACAGTGATGCACAACCCATGGCCTGCGGGCCTCATGCAACCTGCCACTATGTTTGCTGTGGCCGATAGTAAAGTTTCAAACTTAAAATAATGTTTGAGCAGACTTATATTATTAATTGCTATAAATTACAGCAATTACTAATTAGTAAGACATTTAATTATGTCAATTGTATTTATTATTGGAGGATGTCTGTGGCCTCCAAAAGAACATTTTTTAAAATATTGGCCTGCAATATTCATAAGGTTGAGTACCTCTAATCTAGAAAGTGACTGTGCAATCTGAGATACCATACCACTCTTAAAGACTTTAACAGGAGATGAACGTCCACCATGTCTGCCAGAATCAGGAGCCGGGTGACAGCAGAAAGGAGGTTCCTGGCTGCTCGTACCATATTTCCCCTTTTCAATGAAGAACATGGGTCATCTGCAAATTCTCTGGCTGCCATGCTCATGGCCTCCCCTAAAAATTTAAAAAGAGGTTGAGCATATGGCGTTAAAATTACTAAATGTCGATTAACTTACACTAAATTTCACTAACAGCCAGGTCAGATTTATTGTGAACACCTAGTCCCAACAGTCAACTATGTTTGAAGTCTATCGAAAGTAACTATCATCCTCAATATAAACAAATTCATGTGTTACATTCACTGTATTTACATGTATATAAAACCATCTTTTTCCGAATTTTTATGCCAAAGAAAAATTGAGGACGGTTTTAAGCAATAAATAACCTAGGGAATCAAAACATCAATTAACTGATAGAAATCTAGAATGCCCGATAAAAAGGGTGTAAGTCATAAATTGGCGGTTTTCAGTTATGACCTCCATGTGAATACAGAAAATGTAACTTCAGATGGTGTAAAGGGCATATCTCTATCCTTTTCCGTAATAATGTAGATTGTCAGATTTCCAGTCCATTTTAATGATATTGGTCCTCATTTCAAACTTAGCTTTTGCTCTACTGAAAACTTGCAATTTGTAACTTATGCTCTTTTCACAGCACACCTTAAGTGCTGTATATACAACACCCTTGAAAATATATTCTCAGACAATAATAATAATAATAATAATAATAATAATAATAATAATGATAATAATAATAATAATAAAATAATAATCATCATCATCACATATACAGCTGGCACCAGCGTTTTTGGCGTGTGTCCTAGATATATAGTGTCCAGTTTGTGAGCATGTTGCTAGAGTAGCTGAGAATGGTACCACTACCTATACACGTCACATCAGCCATTTGCCAAAAACAGTTGTCTGACTGCGGCAAATGTAAAACACTCGAACTTAACGTTTCCATTACTTTTTCACACGCCAAAAACGGTGACGCGGACTGTACCTAGAGTGAAGGGGAGAAAGTGAATCACTCATTAGGAATGTGGCTAGGTGCAGGGGAGTATGAGTTACTGTTACCAGTCAGCACTTAGTCATTCAAGTATCAACAAGTAGAAGAAGTGCAATTTTATGGGACAAAATTGTTTCACTTACTGCATACAGAATAACAGTAATATTCTGTTCATATCGGTCCAACACGCAAGGCAAACTATCTTTTCACTCAAAAAATTAGAGAGGGAAGGTGGATCTTATTTGTGAGTAAATAGTATAGTAATCATAATTGGTTCTAGGTCTAAGATCAACTGTCACTAATGCGAGTAAACATTTCCATTGGAACTAAGTTGGAATCTTCCAGTTTTAAATCAATTTTGGCAGAAAGAGAAAAGATAAAATTATCTGTATCTGATGGGGCATATCTCCCACAATAGCATGATGTCAATGTTACGTGATTAAACCAAGCAAAGCCATGGAAATGTATGTAGAAGGAACATAGATAGCAAAAGACGAATAACATTCAGAGCATGTCAGGAAAAAATTGTGCCATCACCTGAAAGACAGTGCCACACAATTAGGGAAAGGATGTTTATTTTGCATCCAATTTAGCCATTGAATATGTCTTTGTTATGGATCATTTATAACATTTGATCTATAAACAGTCAGAAAAAGCAACAAACAAATAAAACAAAGGAAAACCGGAGCGGAGTCTTCTATAAGAAATTCGTTAACGTGTAAACCTAAGCTCTTACGGAATCAACTGAAGTCTTCCGAAGGGGACTTAGCATATGGCACTGGTAATTTTTTTGTGACTAAGACTGTGCATAATGGGTACGAGTATGTACGAAGCAAAAAAGGACTGTTGGTTTATTTTTTTCAAGAACTAATTGTACAATATTACATTTTCAATATTATTAGTGTATCTGAGTATTTACTTTATGTTAAATAAGTATATGCGCTGTAATTCTTGGTTTTCACGTAAGTACTATATATAATACATACGCAATACAGTATGAAAATATTATTTTGTTTTCAGAATGAAATTGATTTGAGAGTAGACAGGCAAATTTTGTGTGTACTATTGTAGAACTGTGTTACAAACATTTTTTTTTTTCCAAAACTATCTCATGCAGACATCTCTCTTTAAGACACTTTTCAGTCTGATGACGTGTATATTATGAAGAGTTTTTACTGCATACAATATAGAGTGCACACATGTCCGTGTATGTACAGTGAAGCTTTGATTATCATCATCTTCGGCTATGTTATTTTTACTGACCAATATTTTTTTATTTAATACCATTAAATTTGATTACCGTCAAATTTCTACTAATTGCCATGTTTGCAATATCATGTATCAGATGTTTCTATTACATGATTAACATTTGCATTATCTTGAGCACAGATTCTGTATCTAAGTTTCATTCTCACTGTAATTATTACATGGGCACTTAATAGCGAGTCATCTATTAATTTCAATATCAAAGTTGGTAAAAAAAAATGGCATCCCATTGAAAAATATAACAGAAAAAGAGACAGAGAGAGAATATGTGTGTGTTTGTGACAGGAGGAGAGAGAGAGAGAGAGAAAGAGCGAGAGAGACGGAAGAGAGCAAGGTAGCAAATAAAGGAAAGAGATAGGGAAAAGAAGAGAATGAAAAGGAGCGAGAAAAAGAGATAAGAGTAAGGTTGTTAATGAAACAAATCGAACATTCGTAATTCTACAATAGCCATAATCCATGTATATTAAAAAAAAAGCTGTCAACAAATGATGACTGACATTTTTTAAAGCACATGAAACGTATGTAAAACAATTAGGTACTATTAAAAATGCTAAATGTTTGTACCTCAGCCTTAAAAAAAAAAAAAAAATTGCAGTACCTCATCTGTACTTAATAAAATAGTTGCTAGTAAAACTCTTCTTCCTTGACACTTACCTGGAATCTTTCCTGATCCAGCACCATATTTTACTACTAATATCTACATATCTAGGAAAGTTCAGGATAACAAAGAGGGTTTGGAAATGTCAGCTCATTTGAGTTGTGTGGATACAAAAGAAAAAATTGTGACGGTGTCGTGTATGGTTCCTGGGGTAGCTAAGTTGGTAGAGCGTTCGCGCACTAAGCGAAGAATCCCGGGATCGATACCCAGTACCGGAACAATTTTTCCTTGAAATTATTCACAGAATAAATAGTATGCCATTAAACTACCTAATTTACAAATGTAATCTTCATCTTACGATGTTTGGGTGACGTATATACGTCCGTTGATGTGACATATTAATGAATACTATTATAGTCACAATCATGCCATGGTATGAAAGAAAAATTTCACAACCTCGAGCGGGAATCGAACCTGCGACTTCCTGGTCTCCAGTCAGGCGCTCTACCACTGAGCTATCGAGTTTGTCTCACGCCAAAGGCTCGGAATTATCCTTTCATACTGGCGACCGACGTATATACGTCACCCAAACATCGTAAGATGAAGATTACATTTGTAAAAGTTTCTTTCCAGCCATAAGCAGTGCTGACTAAGATCAGACGCTATGGACAGTACTCTATAACAGAGTCGCCAGTATGAAAGGATAATTCCGAGCCTTTGGCGTGAGACGAACTCGATAGCTCAGTGGTAGAGTGCCTGACCGGAGACCAGGAAGTCGCAGGTTCGATTCCCGCTCGAGGTTGTGAAATTTTTCTTTCATACCATGGCATGATTGTGACTATAATAGTATTTAATTCATTACCTAATTTAATTAATTCATTCATTTATTCATCCTTTAAACATAGTGAATAATAAGCAATAAAAATTTCAAATTTGCTTATACTGTATATAAAAATGCATTGAGTTATAAAAATAACATAGTTATTCAAATCAAGATTTCAGGTATAACTCCCTGTAAAGTGGATTTGAATAATTTCGAGGGAAAAATTGTTCCGGAGTCGGGTATCGAACCCTCTAGAGCGTTGGTACGTTAAACCAAAGGTCCCGGGTTCGATAACCGGCTCCGGAACAATTTTTCCCTCGAAATTATTCAACATAGTTATTAACAGCAAATATTCTTGGGGTCAAAAAAGACCCCAGATAAGTAGCATAAAATTGTAGAGCAGCTAAGTTGCGAGTGTTAAGCAAGAAACCTCATTTAATTAACGATAATTATGATAATTAGAAACATTAAGTAGGTACACACTTATTTGATCTAGAACATACAACAAAATGAATAGAGGCAAACTGAAATCATGTATGTACCTGTCTTGCGGACTTCTTCTACTGCTGATAACATTTCTTGCTTGATATCTGGATTTTCGTAAGCAATCAATTCTCCTTTCTCGATAAAATTTTCTGTTGCCTTTTCCACAGCAGCCACAAGTACATGAGCCCGTTTTGACCTACCTTTCTTCTTTTTCGAAGGACCTTTAGTGTTTACCAATGTTGTAACCTAGAAAATATTGAATAACATTTAAAATAAATCCGATGAAACCTTAATCACTTTTTAAAATAATATATCAGTGATTTTTGTGACGACTTAAAGCTTAATACAACTCGAAGAAGAAGATGAAGATGAAGATTTCAAACTCGAAGAAGAAGATGAAGATTTCATTGTCAAGACATAGGGAATATTTTTTTTTTAAATAAGGAAGAGTTAAGACCAGCGCTTTTTCTGACTGAACGTGCCAGAACAGCGTTCCAGCACCTTTTTGTTGTATGTTTCATCATGGAAACGAGAAATGTATCAATAATTATGTCTAACATAATTTCTCTTTGAATTCCGCTTAGGCCTTGAAAGTCTTAAAGTTGGACGAAGAGGAGGTTAAAAATGGCAAAATTCCTATGTACTGGGCAGTGAACATCTCCCTTTCTCCAAAAGAAAACCATTGGTTAAGACACACACCATTTGTTAAGCCACATTAAACTTTTATTTGAATATAAATTAGCCTTGTATATCCTTTCATGTATTAATGAACTAGTCAACAAGGTAACCTAATTAACATGTGAAAGCATATATATAATTTACATTCCGAAGCGATATAGTGTTAAAAGTTGTGTATATTTTATTTGAAAGTAAGGAGTCCTCAAAAACAAAAAGTGCATTATTAGAACACTATTTTTAGGCACATGAAACATTTATTTTAAAATATATAAGCCCTCTTATAAGGGTCCGCACTTAGTTTCTTTTGCACATAGAATAACCTTGAAATAACCGAATAAATTTACAAATAGGACACAGATTCTGACGACATCTTTTTTTTTGAGTCAGAGACATTGTTTCATACATTTTATGGTCCCTACATCCTAAATCTGCAGAAATGAGAGGTCATTATTTTGCCATTTTCCAATAATTTTTGGTAAGCTTATTTTGTTTTTAATTTATTAGCATAATGAGGTATTTCTTCAAGTTTTAGATCAATATTTACGTTAAAAATAACATTTTATCAATTTTTAAGACTCATATCTATAAAATTTAGTTTCAGCATTTCTCATAAAATTATGTAGGCCTACCTACATAGCAACTTACATATTAATTCAAATTTACAGACATAACCAAATCATATCAGCAAATGTAACCAATAGTAACAAAATCATGGAAAATTCAAGTTGTTTGCCATATAATCCACAGTATACCAAGCACAATCCTGAAATACATACACACCTGCAACACTAAAGGTTCCAGAGTCTTCTCTACAGACATTGTTCGGATCTCTAGGTTTTTGGGATCCCATTTTAGGGTGATTGGGCCAAAGTGATCAGCCATATTTAAAACTCTCTAAAAACTCCTCACCGTCTCTACTCTGTAAAAGAAAGAGGAAAAAGCAATTAGGGCCTACTGTATATAATTCGTGTGTTAATAAACTCGGACAATATAATTCAATTAGATCTCACTCTTCTTTCCTATAGCAAGGTTTCTCAACCTTTATGATGATGAAGTCCCTCTTTTCCGTATATAGGCCTATAACTTCAGTGCGGCCTACTGGCCTAAGGTGTAGAGTAGAATGTAAAACATTGTAATGTGAAATTTGATATAAATTTAAAAAGAAAACAATTTAATTATTTGTTTATTTAATACAAACTGGTCGGATATTTAAATTTTCATAAGAAAACTTTTAAAAACGAATTAAGGCCAGTAAGGGAAAGTACCAAAGGAGAAAGATTCAATCCGGTGCTCTGGATTGAAACTCAGCATAGCTCAGTGCACCCAATACGTAGAACTGGAGATCCCGAGTTCGATTCCTGGCATCAGAGCGAAGTTTTCTCCATTAATAGCCAATGGTGGTATTATTATTATTATTATTATTATTATTATTTTGTTTGCGACCCCAATTAAGGAAGGAAATTTGTGAAACTTTGGTCATTTTTCTAGGGGAAAAAAAAAACATTTTCGATCTTTGCAGAAAAATACAGGTACTGTAATCACCTTTAATTTATGTAAGATTGGCCAATTTTATCAACATAATCGTCCTCAAAATTCATGCTTCTGTTATATTTCACAATTACAAACAGTTTCTCGTGACGGAAAATCGACATTTTAAGTCATTTTTTCCGCATTTTTATTTTTGCTGCATTTACTCACATTCAAATAAACAAATTTCATGCTAAGAAGTTGAAATTTTTACTGCATGTTCTGAAATGTATGGTCAACATAGCTACAGAGCCTTTTTTGATAAAGTATATATTTTGAAAAGTACAAATTAAAATATATTATCTGGACACTAAATAAATTCATTTTTAAACTGACTTTCAGGTCACTTACAGATTGAAAATTCAAATTATGGCTTTGCTGTTAAATTACAAGCATGTCAAAGATGCTGTTCAATTTTTTCAGGCATATAACTTATATTTTGTGGGAGTAGATATATTTTGCAAAGAATAAAAAATAAATAAAACAAGTAGTCCTAATCTCAAAAAGTATTAAATCATTGATACTAATGAAGCTTGGGGACATTAGTATAACAAGAGGTTACTGTATAGAAAAAATTAAGTCTCTAGCTCAGATAGAAAATAAAAATTTCACCCATTTCAGTCTTTAACACTGCTCTCTGGCCCTCCAAAAGGGTCACGGTCTCCTGCTTGAGAATCACCGTTCTAATCTACATCTTAGGTTAGAAGGCAGCACTAAAGCAAAGTGAGGAAAAGGGCGCCTCATCATCAGGAAGGTTGAGAAACACTGTTCACAGAATAGGTGTGGTGCTGGTAAGCACAATAAGACTCAGGCTGTAGTTTTGGCCTTCGGGTCCCTCCTCCATAAAAGAGAGAGAGAAAAAAAAAGCACTGACAGTACAGAGTATCAAGCACGTGGTTTTACTTTCCGGCACCCAATACTTTCCACAGACTAACCTAGAGCTATTCATCTGTTTTATGTAATAATGAATAGGCCTAGATGTATCGTCACCATATTGTCCACATGAACGAAGGTGCAGATGCACTTCAGATGTTTCAAACAATATGACGGTGTGGTCAGATATTTAAAGCTAATTATTTGGAGTTGAAATATTCTGTATTCCCCTTCTTCATAATGCGAGTCAGCATTTCAGAGTTTTTTTTTAATTACTGGTACTTTACAATTTTTCTTTTAGTCGCTTACTACTAGGCCTACCTTATTTAAAATTTCTGATATTCAAATTTTGAAATTTGCGGTTATTAGCGGAGAGAACCTGCATTAAAAATAATAATAATAATAATTATTATTATTATTATTATTATTATTATTATTATTATTATTATTATTATTATTATTATTATTATTATTATCAAGATGCGGTAATTATGAAGATTGACTACTGTGCGTATTTTTAAATAAGAACTCTTGATTATAGGCCAGTTTTATGAGGTGACAAGAATGTTCTGCTTTTTATTTGTCGGAAATGACGGGAAAATGTTTTTTTGTTTGTTTTTTTTTATTAGTAATTTGTTATGATTTATACGGTTGAATTTGGCGGGTTTTGTAGTGATTGGTGGTTCGGTTTGAGTGGGAGTTGTGATTGGCTGCTCGGTGGGTAGTTCGAGTAGACGATCGATTGCAGTATGGTTGGTCGGTGGGTAGTTCGAGTAGACGATCGATTGCAGTATGGTTGGTCGGTGGGTAGTTCGAGTAGACGATCGATTGCAGTATGGTTGCTTGGCGGGTAGTTCGAGTGGACGATCGATTGCAGTATTGTTGGTCGGTGGGTAGTTCGAGTAGACGATCGATTGCAGTATGGTTGGTCGGTGGGTAGTTCGAGTGGACGATCGATTGTAGTATTGTAGGATCTCTCTTTTCTGTGAATGACTTCGATCGAAGTGGATTATCTTATTTGTTTCGTCTGGATGGCTTCGATGGAAGTAGATCGTGTTTTGTGAGGAGGATGTAAAATGAGCGAGGTTCAGTTTGTTGGATTGAGGGAAGAAGAATTGAGTGATTTTTTTAATTAATCATGGTGTTTTATCTGAACGTTGTGCGTGTGGGAATTGTGGACATATTTTGCAAGCAGATTGGAAGAGGAAGTGTTTTAGATGCCAAAGAATGGTTAGTTTTGCGAGAAAAAAAAGGCGTGTGGCTTTTTCATTCTGTGGTACCTTTTTCAGTACCGGTAATAGTTCGTTAGGTATGGAGAAAGTGTGTTTATGTTCTGGTTGTTTCGTGATCCTCCTCGACAAGTTTTTATAGAGCGAGAATTCGGTATCTCTTCAGGGACAGTTGTAGATTAGTGTTCCTTTAGCAGAGAAGTCTGTTTGGACTGAGCAGTTAGAAGTTGTAAAGATAAACTCTGAGTGAATGTTATTGTTGAAATCGAGACTAAAGTGGGAAAGAGAAAGCATGAGAAGGGAAGGACATTCGGACAGTGGATATTCGGGGGCGTAGAGCGAGATAATCCAAAGAATATGTTTGTTGTAGCGGTGGAAAAACGGGATTCAGAGACTTTATTACGTGTGATTAAGGAACTAATTTTGCCCGGTACGACAATTGTGATTGCTGGAGAGCTCATCGCTGTTTAAGAGAACGAGGTTATCGACATTTGACAGTAAATCATAGTATGAACTTCGTGGATCCGGATACGAAAGCTCATACACAGAATATCGAGCGCGCTTGGAGGGAAGTGCGGTCAAGAGTGCCGCGTTATGGTAGGAAGAAAGCCCACTACAACAATGGCTATTTGACGGAATTTCTGTTTAAACGAGCTTTTCCGGATCATCGAGACAGACTTCATGAGTTTTTCAGGGCAGCTTGTATTCTCCATTTCACGTGTAATTGGTAAGTTGTGGAGTTGATAACTATGGATTTTGGGTAATTTGTTTCAAAGTTTCATTTTCGCTTTATTTTACCGTTGTAAAAACGATAGAAATAATTTCAATTGTCGGAAATGATCTATAATAACGTGTTCTTACGTTAGGTTAGTTTAGACTGTAGTTCATTTCCGACAAATGAAAATATTTGTATAGTTTTTACGACGGTAAAATACGGCGAAAATGAAGTTTGGAAAAAAAATTGTGCAAAAGTAGTCACTCTCCATAATTACCATATTTTCTATATAGGATTCTATCCTCCCCCCATCAGAAATCTTAATTCGCATCCTGCGTATAGGTAAGATTTTTACCATAACCTTAAATGCTATCCAATACTCGGGAATACCAATAACCGTAACCATCTGTCACCTACTTTTGTTTTATCCTAAATGAATCGTATTAAGCCTATAATGAAAACTTTAATTACAAATACAAGAATTATTCACAATATTTTTAATATTTCTATTTTCAAGGTTTGTTCCCTACGAATTCTGCTATGATTGTCTTCATTATCTGTCACCTTATCAGCTACGCTCCCTCTTTTCCGAGTAAGCAGGCCTATCTAAGTAAAATAAAGACCGAAGCGTGCAATACCTTCCAACTCCTATAAAGATATAACTCAAGCAATGTATTACAATATAATATAATGGAAAATGTTTCCTGTTTCTTCTTCCCATAAATTATCGTATGGAGGAACCGTAACAATTCTCCGTATGTAACTCAACTCTATAACACATTAAAATTAACAGACACTTGCGACACTGCTTTAATATTTACAATCATTACACATTTCAGTACTGTATATTGTTACATCTTCCATAATATACAGGAAATAAATGCCTCATAATGTTGTATATGATATACACAGCCACAATCATGGATTAACTGTCTCACTATTCTTAACACACATTACTTTTGAAATATAGCCTTAATTTTTGTTGAGCGATCCCTTACCTGAATATAAATTCGTTCCAAAAGTCAAAATTGTATTTATAAAAACAATGCAAAATATCTAATCAAATCGTTCACATACACACATCAATCACATACAAATAACAGCCCTTCCTACACTTCTTTCACATCCTACTCTCTGCTGGGTGGGTCCGTGATTCACAACCCACGGTTGATGACATCTGTCACTGCTCAGAACACAAACTTCGACTTTGCACAGTTCAAACACAAACGCTACCGCTCACGTAGCACTATGAAGCGTAAAAGTAACACCACATCAGAGCCACCTACCACACTATAAAGAAGATCTTCTTTATACAGTACTGTGCACCTATTTTAAATTTATATATCTTCTCACCATTCGTGAGCTGCCACAAGGGACAAAGAGTACTTAACCATAGAAATTTTTAGAAGTTCGTGAAAAACCATTGATTTTATTTTAACAATGAAATTCCTACAAGTACATAACTGCAAATAATTTTTTTGAGATTAGTTAAAATATACCTATTTTTAGAAAGGTTTCGAATATAGGTGATTCTTCAGGAGAGCAATTGATCTTTTCAATGCAACTAAGGTTACAATCGGAATAATAGATGTAGGTATTCCAAGCCTCTTAAACACGTCTTTCTTGAAGAGAGCAGCGGTACCTCTTGCTCCAACCAGAAGTCCGATTACTTCAAGCTCTTTTAGCTGGTATTTTTTGAGGTAATAGGAAATGGTAGGATTGTAGATATTCTTTTTTTCATTATCCACTTCTGCTGGCTGTTCCTCATCCGTTTCGAAACGCACAGTGGGATCAATTATGTATCCAGATCTTGTAGATTCCTTGAAAGCTATTATATCTATGCGCTGTGTACTGCCAGTGACGGAGAGACCATGTACTTCTTCAAAGGTGTTGTAATCGGCATGTTTAAGGGCAGTGGCTATAATTGATCGCACTTGGTGGTGTCTAGCGTTTCGCAGAGCTTCGCCGTGCGGACAGGATCCCAGGACGTGTGCAAGAGTTTCAACCTCGTTGTGGCAATGCCTACAACGGTTGTCCTGAGATCTTCCCGGCACAGCACGTACTGCAGCAACATTTCCAACCAGTCGCTTTGCCCAAATACATTTGTATATTTGGTAACACATTTCTATGAAATTGCATCAGATTCTCCCGAGATGCCGGAACAGGAGAAATACCCACAGTTTCACAGTGTTTTCTATAATCGTCATCATCGTGACTAAGTAGGTCTTCCTCTATCTTGGTGTTCTTTAGGTTGATACTGGAATGCCTTCTTTGATAAACGCGTTGATTCCATTCTTTGTACATGATCTGATTAATTCCTTTGATATACGAGGGTCGTTCAATAAGTAATCAACACATTTTTTTCTCACAACAGGTTTGTTTTATTCTATAGTTTGAAATACGTAACTTTGTACCTCAACTCTTTGGCTACATAAACCCATTTTTCAATATTATCTCCGTTTAAGTTTATGGCCTTACGCAACCTAGATACGAGACTTGTATGTCTTCATGGTACCACAGTCTAGTATATAGGGTAAAATTGCCTATTTCCGTGATACCCCTAATCCCGTGATACTTTTTAAAAATTGAATGTCAATCAAAGCTTTGCCATTCGACCACAGCGACAGACATCTTTCTCGAATGATTACATATTTCGCCTACTTTTGAGACATCGATGAACTTCCTAGCAAGATACCCAATCCTGTGACATTCAGTGAAAAAAACGTATCACGGAATTAGGCAACTTTACCCTACAGTCACGAAGCTTTAGTTGTTGAGGGTACTGGGAACAATAGACTGTGCCGGTACTATTTCGCATTATCTGCGATGAGACGATAGTAGCGATCCTAGTGATTAGCAACTATCTATGGATGCATATTTCCTACCTATTGAGCTTCGTGACTATATACTAGGCTGAGGTACCACTCTACTGGTTTACATCTCAGCCATATACTTACTTCATCAATAACTTCCTGACTGTATCCATATCTCTTCCTTCAGAGGCTCGAAGAGATAGAAGTCTGAAGATGCGAGATCCGAGCTGTAGGGTGGATGAGGAAGGACAATCCAGTGAAGTTTTTTTATCTCCTGTACATACTTGTGTTGGCCTGGCGTTGTCGTGGAGAAGAAGTTTGTCACATGTCTTTGTGGTGCGAGATCGGGGCTGTAGGATGGTTGAGGACGAAGAGTCCAGTGAATTTTTATCTCTTCTCTGGTGTACAGACTTGTCTCCGCACGTTGCAACATTGCAAGAGTCACAGCTGTATGCGGCCGGCAAGAGGCGGGAAATCAGACAGCTTTACTTTTCCTTCTTCTGACGATGACAGACGCTTCGCCCGACTCACAATGCTTTTATTCACTGTCAGGTCTCTGTAGACATCCTGGAAGCGGTTGTAAATATTTGTGACTGTCTCCTTTTCCGCCCAAAAATTCAATAACAGCTCTTTGTTTGGAAGATTCGGAATGCTTGCTATACGTCAGAACTACCTGTAATTTGTAGATGCATACACTCGCTTTGTTGGTTTTCAAAGTTTGTTTATTAATAGTCACAGATAATGGAGAAAAAATGGGAATATAAGGGTACAGTGCATCAGTTATTCATAGATTTCAAAAAGGTATATGACTCGGTTAAGAGAGAAGTTTTATATGATATTCTTATTGAATTTGGTATTCCCAAGAAACTAGTTCGATTAATTAAAATGTGTCTCAGTGAAACGTACAGCAGAGTCCGTATAGGTCAGTTTCTGTCAGATGCGTTTCCAATTCACTGTGGGCTGAAGCAAGGAGATGCACTGTCACCTTTACATTTTAACTTCGCTCTAGAATATGTAATTAGGAAAGTCTAAGATAACAGAGAGGGTTTGGAATTGAACGGGTTACATCAGCTGCTTGTCTATGCGGATGACGTGAATATGTTAGGAGAAAATCCACAAACGATTAGGGAAAACACGGAAATTTTACTGGAAGCAAGTAAAACGATTGGTTTGGAAGTAAATCCCGAAAAGACAAAGTATATGATTATGTCTCGTGACGAGAATATTGTACGAAATGGAAATATAGAAATTGGAAATTTATCTTTTGAAGAGGTGGAGAAATTCAAATATCTGGGAGCAACAGTAACAAATATAAATGATACTCGGGAGGAAATTAAACACAGAATAAATATGGGAAATGCCTGTTATTATTCGGTTGAGAAACTTTTATCATCCAGTCTGCTGTCAAAAAATCTAAAAGTTAGAATTTATAAAACAGTTATATTACCGGTTGTTCTTTATGGTTGTGAAACTTGGACTCTCACTTTGAGAGAGGAACATAGGTTAAGGGTGTTTGAGAATAAGGTGCTTAGGAAAATATTTGGGGCTAAGAGGGATGAAGTTACAGGAGAATGGAGAAGTTACACAACACAGAACTGCACGCATTGTATTCTTCACCTGACATAATTAGGAACATTAAATCCAGACGTTTGAGATGGGCAGGGCATGTAGCACGTATGGGCGAATCCAGAAATGCATATAGAGTGTTAGTTGGGAGGCCGGAGGGAAAAAGACCTTTAGGGAGGCCGAGACGTAGATGGGAAGATAATATTAAAATGGATTTGAGGGAGGTGAGATATGATGATAGACTGGATTAATCTTGCTCAGGATAGGGACCAATGGCGGGCTTATGTGAGGGCGGCAATGAACCTCCGGGTTCCTTAAAAGCCAGTAAGTAAGTAAGTTTATTAATAGTTATAAACATGTTTCTTTTCACTTAGTATTTACAGGATTTAAAGTTCACTGAGTTTGCCTAATGGGAACATACTTAATAGATAATGATGTGTTTTGTTACGTATTATGTTAAAGGTATGTGTCTGCATTTTTTCATAAATCTTTATATTTGGCCTAACTGTATTTACATCCTCATACTTTATTATAATATGTCAATAGTTTCCTCTGTTTACATTTGTATTTATTTGCATAATTTACATTCTTAGCTTGTTTTCTGTAGTTATATTTATTTAAATTTATATTTTAAAAAGTTTATAACAAATAATTCAGGATAACAGTATTGTTATGTTGACTGACCAGATTCAACCTACAACTGGCTTCCTAGGCATCTGAAATATTTATAGAAAAGCACGACAGATAATCACTTGAAATTAAAATGTATATGATATTCTAGACATTTCACGTCAGAGGTGAAACAACATAAACGGGTAAAACATTATCAATTTTCTAGCTACATAATGGTTAATTGATTGGAATAGAGTATTGCGAAAGTACGTCGTTATTTTATTTATTTTTGGTATAAGTAACATTTCTTTAAGTATTTATTTATTTTCCATTGTACGATCAATAAAAAACACGTATGCTTTTTAATTTTTTTAAAGTTATAAGTGGCTGTAGCAAGTACTTACGCGGTATTCTGAAACTCAAATAAAATACCATTTCGAATTCCGTAATCAATGACTTACATCAGTACACTGAATCTTGATCATATGGACTTACTTTTGTATAAATTAATATCGAAAATGTACACGTGACAACGAAACCAAAGCACTAAAACGTCAAATGTCATGCCTTATTTCGCCTCCACTCAGCGTTGCCAAACGTACCCATGCTTCGGCTTGTAACTGAAGATGCTCTGGTTGGATACATCTGAAGTTTGCTGCGCTATTATATATATTTTTTGCGAGTGTCGTTAAAAATAAGTTTTCTCTATATCTTATTATATCGTGTAGTAGTTCTTCTTGGTCGCCTCTGGAAATGTTAGTAACACGATCTTTTATGAAGTTCTTGATCATTTTGGATTTTTATTTTTGTGCTTGAGCTGATATTGTGTTGCTACAGACAATTCCTTTTTTACAATTTTATTCTTCGTTACAAAATAGATTATCGATTGACTTTGAATATTGCGTCCTTCCTTATTATTTTATCGCGACTTTTAATAGTTGCTAAAGGTAAGCGTTCACTAATCCGTACCACAGACGCCTCACGAATCGCATTTTCATTGAGTCCGGACTCTGATTTTTATATTCTTTGTATTATTTTAAATATACATGCATTTACTGATCCGCACTGCAAGAATTGCCTCTTGGAAAATGCGGACGGAATCCTCGGTAGAGCAACTCTTTCGAGGGCCCTGGTGATTCTAACTTAAGTTACCGGAAAATTGGCGTCCAATAACGATGTTTTCTATATTACGGAAAATTACTGAGTGAGCTACGAAAAAAATTAAGCTCTTTCTCCGAGTTACTGTATTATTTTCTGAATGATGGAAATCTATACTTGTTTTTTTTTTTTTGAAAGATGGGACATGACAGAAGCGTTGCGATCGAAAAAACAACTGAATGTCACATAGCGTGGTAGGCCTGTTGCTATGGTAACAACAGTTGAATTGCCAAACTTACAGTTCCCATGTAGCGAATGCTTAATAGCTCTCTTGGCGACATTTATTGTGCACACAATTTTAGCATTGATACGTTTCGTTTTTCATTCTCTGTCGATTTTTGTATTGCTTTCTTACTTCGCGTCAATTGTCAATGAATGTTTTAACGTCAGCCATCTTAACGTCAATTGCTAGCTTCCATCAGCTGACAGCGTGGTAGCCCACATTGGCAACATGGCAGTGTAGTTCCAAGCTCGGCCGCTTAACTGTCATGTCCCATCTTTCAAAAAACAAGTATAATTCCTTCATATCTAGTAACAAAGGACTATCTACCTCACAGTGGACCAATGAGATAAAAATGAATTGCAACGTAGCTGCCGTACGAATTATTTCTGGTGGAAGCCAAGTAATCCGTTACAGAGTATGCAATGAGACAGAAACCATTCCACATGTACTTGGCTTTTGCAGTAAAGGAGAACTTCTACGGAATAACAGGTACCACAAAGTGGAGTTAATTGCCAGTTGCTTTAGAGACACTAAAGTATGAAGTCTATGAAGAGGTGACCTGCTCTTCTACCACTGGGTCATTCTAAAAGAACAGACATTGTGGTCATCGAACGAGAAAAAAAAATGTTACATTTTAGATTCCAGAATACGTTTTGAAAAGCCTTCAGATCAAATCTACAGGTTGATAAAGAAACAACACTATGAACCATGTCGTAACTACATGAAGAAAAAATGAATCGCTTCATAAAGAAAGGGCTTCAGTCCAGTTTAGCTAAGTTGTGGGAAATGACGATAAACTGTCCGGACCGATGCCCCTTCCTTTACAAAACGCTCACATTCCGGACACAATTTCACGATGAAAGAAATGTTGGACTGGTTTCTTTTCTTGATAAAATGATGTGTTGAGCATTCAAGATGGGAAATTCAATGTTAATTCAATTTCGAAAAAAATGTGACTGATGCCCTTTCTTTCTTTATGAAGCGATTCAAATATAGTATTGATAACTGGAAGTCTTTAGTTTTTTTTTTTTTTTTTTTTTTTTTTTTTTACTCTGAGTGCAATCACAAGATTTACAACGAATGTGTTCAAAAGATTTGGACTCAAATTTACATACTGCAACACATTGGTCGTCAAATTATATGTGATTCGTTGCTTATTCTGCATAGCCATTTTGTATAACCTGATTTAAATAAAACATAAAATATACCTATTATGTTCATATGAGGGTAGCTGCCATATTCATAACCGTGTCCGAAGACAGGTCTGAATCTCACAAGTAATACCAATAAGACAGCACTTGTGAGGCAACTAAGCCAGGAGATAATGGGGTAGGGTGGCCAGTTCCTTTCGCCCTCTTATCCATGTTAAGCTAGTTGATGTTTATTTAACCTTTCATTTATAAATATTAATTATTCTTACTGAAAGTTGATTATTATTCCACATAATAGGCTGAATCGTTTTGGTAACCTTTTAAGGACAGCTATCCTCATATTGGATTTTCTCTCTCTATCTTTATCTTTTACAAGTAAGTTCTGAGTTAATTATTGGCATTAATGATGTTATATGCCAGGGTTATTTACATTTATATCTTGCGCAGACTCGTCAATAAACGTTATTCGATGATTAAATATTAAATTAATTTATAATCAGTTAAAAATCCAAAAAAAAAAAAAAAAAGCCAACTTCACTCAATGTACTAAACTTCTGTGATTATGCTGCTCTCTGCAGTGGAAGTGTAGAATATAAAATTTTGGAACGTGTAAGATAACAAAAAAAAAAAAGCTGTAAATAAATAAGAAACTTTAAAATATTAGTAATTGTGTAAATTATTCACATATTGTTACTTAGGTTCATATCTATAATTGAAAACTGCATTCAGTAATGTTTTTATGTGATGGACAAGTTACAACAGTTCATTTAATATCAATGTTTATGGTGTCGAGATTAAAATGTTATATGTGACCGCGATGAGGTGAATATTCCCGCGTAATTTTGTGTTGTTGAAAGGTAATTTTTATAAATTTTATGTTAATTTGTGCAAAATCGATGAGTCCGGGACTTGAAGTGTATGGTAAAGTAAAACATTCAGTGGAAAGTTCAAGTATGTCTTTTAAAAGAGGAGCAGATTGGGAAAACCAATGCAATGATAGGTATGTTATGTATTTGGTTAATAAATTAACTGAAACTATTTATAAACGTTGCAGTACTCAGATGTAATGTACGTAATTCATTTTGACGAAAGTAAATATGTTGTTATAGGTTATGATCATTCGAATGTAGATAACCAAATTTCATGTTTCAGTCCACGAAGTAGTAATGAAGAGAAGAAAAACAAACTCCGTGATTCAAGCAATTCTTACTGGGATATTAGCTTGGATACATCAAAAAGTAAAAGTTGGGTCGAGTTAATGGAAGAGGAAGAGGAGGAGGAGGAGAATGATGGATTAGAGCTGAACACTAGCAAGATTTCCATGCCAGTAAGTGAAAAGCAGAAACCAAAGGATAATGAAACGAATGAGGCAGCAGGTGAAACCGTAAGTACTAGTGTAAAGATCAAAGAAGAGATAATAGACGAAGACGAAGATGAAGCCTGCTATACAGAAGAATCTTATATCCACGAAAGTGATTTAGTGAGCGAAATAAAACAAGAAGATTTAGACGAGGATGATGAAGTGAGACAAAAAAGTACATCAAATGAATGTAAACAAGAAAAGAACGGAAAAGAAGCTGATCACAATACAACTGACAAGAAAACGAATAAAGAAGTGAGTAGAAGTTCGCTAGTAGAAAGTGAAGAATTTAAATTTAAAATTAAGAAAGAAAATGATGATACGTCTTCATCTGTTGAATGTAGTGCAGGAAAAGATACTGAGCAGAATGAGATTGCTGACAAAGAGGAGAAAGTGAAAGCAAAAGAAGAAGTCAATAGGAAAAGAGGTCGGGATTGGTTCATTGACAGAATACCAGAAAAAGTACCTCACAGGTAAGGATGATACAAAGAGAATTTGTAGTTATATCCATAATAGATTATTATTACTGTACAATGTTTAGTTAGAATATAGACCTAGTCTTATATTGCTCTAGGTTAGGAGTCGTTCAGAGTGGTAACAGGCAGTATTTATAAATTTTGAAAGAAAAGCAACCAGATACAGGTATGAACTATTTCAGGAACCTCGTACTGAACAGTATACGTTCGAAGATAGTGAATGAATGTTTATATGCAGAGGAACAAAATTGTAAATTTACATGTAGGCTAATTAGAGGAACACAATTGTAAAAGTACTAATTTTATCCCTGGGAACTCTAATTATATAGTAATGATGAGCTATAAATAGGTTATTTACGAGTAGCTTGTTAATCATGTAACTTATATATTTATGTAAAATTCGTGATTAAGAAATGGTCGATACCAAACGGTCCTCAGGGGAAAAGTTTTACTGATCTCTTTTATGTTTTCTTAATTGAATCAATTCCATTGTGATGGTAATATTAATGTGTTACTTTCTCTAGGGAAAGTGAAAAATCTGAGAGTCATCAGAGTAAAAAAAAGAAGTGGAAGAAAATTGAATATGAGACAGACCCTGCGATTCTCTCAAGAAGACAGAAACAGATTGATTATGGCAAAAATACTGTTGGCTATGACCGTTACAGACAGATGGTCCCTAAGTAAGTATATTGAAAATATGAGAGGTAGCTTACACTTTTTTCCGTTTACAGTACCGTTATTTTTTTAATATACACTAACCGGTACAAAAAACGCAACACTTAAATTTCTTTGAAAATTAAGATTTATTTTATATTTCTGAATATTCCTGCACTTTTATGATGCAGTATTAAGTTATAGTCAAATTTAAAATTCCGTTTATGGAAAAAAGTCTATTTATATAACAATTTAATTGCATTTTTGCAAGAAGGACATAAGTAACACAAAGTGTTTACACTGTTTTGTTTCGAAAACTCATCCATTACCCACTCTCTAACACTTGTTTTTTGTTTACTGCACTTCACTGACACTTTCTTCTCACTTTTAGAAGCATGTATTGCCACCGCTCGCATTAAGTCATTCAACCTCTGAAGTATGCTCCTGATCAAATTTGCAATATCCTCCTAAGGAATCAGTTCCCACTCTTCTTGGAGAGCCTCCCACAGGTCTTGTAGGGTGTCGGGTAATGTTGGCGAACCCTTCTTCTTATTTTCGTAACTCCCACTTTTTTATGGCACTTTTCGTTCCGCCATTTTGTGAGCAAAAGAATGAAAATTAGTAGGCTAGCAGTGATCCATATCCTATGCATGTTAGTGTATTAAAATGTATATAAATTGTAAAAGCTGAAAAATGAAACCGAAAATGCTGCATATACATAGTTTTAAAATAACACCGCCAAATTGACAATAGCACTGAAATCTTTAAATTTTAAAGCGAATTTTCCTTAAAACAAAATGCTTTCATGGGACTCTAGCTATAAGATATCAAAAGTTAGCCATAGAAATGAACTGCAGTATGTAAACTTCAGTCTGTTAAGACATTTATTAATTATATCAGTGGAAGGAGTAATGTTATTTGTCATTAATAAATGCTTCCAAGAAATATGACTTCACAGTCTTACACTAATTCAAAGATATTCTCCAAACACATCGCACTGCAGAAATTTCTAGCAGTGGAAGAATGAGATGAACGTGTCTCTAACTGTGATGGATCCAGTATTAAGTTTCATGTAATGACAATAAAAACTAATATAATAGCACTGGGTATTAGTACCATAATAATTACTGTTTTTATGATTATGAAAATTCAGGGAAAGAAATTTGTTAGCCTTGGTTTGATTCTCATAATTAGCACAAAGTACCCAGAAATGAAAATCAGTTCATGTAACAATAAAGCAAGAGCACTGTATAAGTGATATCAATTATTCAATATCTTAGCATCTGATATTTAAAGAAAAATATTCTGACTATAAGTATTTCATTTTCAGGGATAAAAGGACCAAGAAACATCCCAGAACTCCTCCGAAAAATGTCAAATACAGTCGACGGGCTTGGGATGGCATGATACGAATTTGGCGGCAAAATCTCCACTTATGGGATCCCCCATCTGAAAGAAGAAAGATGTGAGTTTGAACCATATTTTCATGTTATATTAATTCGTTTTGCACTGAAAATTATGAGGACAGTTTTAATGTTAAACCTTTCTTGCATATGAGTGAATGATGAAGAGTCAAGTAGGTTACTATTAGTTTATATAATTTGAAGTTATCTGAGTAAGGTCAACACACAACTTAACAGTGTTATAAAAGTTCTAAAAAAAAAAAAAAAAACCATCTCTAGACTTGTATAGATTGATCTCTTTGCTATGGCGATCTGTTCACTTAAGTTGGGTCCTCCAACTAGTGCTGAATAGATGACTGCGATCACCTGATAGCAAATAGACACTAGGAAGATTTGATGTTTCTTCTGGAATTAATGATGATTTGTTTAATCGTTTTCAGTTATTTATGATTTTTTTTTCTTTTCCTTCTCCATTGTTTTCTCTTCTTCCATTATAAATTATTTACCTACCATTTATTTAAAAAAGAAACAATTTTATGGTAAGCTTTGTCTTTTAGGCAGCCTCCACTTGGAGGAAGCTGAATAAAAATATTATAAAGTTTATTGAAAATAAATATATATACTTGTGTGTGAAAATATATATCGTAGTTGTTCCTGCAATAACTTCTATGTGCAAAATTTAAAATTTTACAGTAGGAAGAAAAAGAACATTTATTCATCCTATGGCAGCCGTACATAGGAGAATGTGAATTCTTTCATTTTCGAAACAAAGAAATATAATTACATATAGGAGATTTTATTATTTGCTGTATCACTATTTAAGTTATTTAATAGAGCAAAAATATGAAAATCGGTAAATATGTCACATGGTAGTTATTGCAGGAATGACGATATATATATATATTTTTTTTTTCCTCCCTATCATCTCCCCAGGCACATCAATGCAAAGAATGTGTTTGTGTTGTGTAAATCTTTAGATACAAAGGAGCTGTGTGAATTTTTGTAGCGATCATAGGCTTGGAAAAGTTTGAGAACCACTAATATAAAGGAAAATTTAAAACAAGAGTTTGCTGATTTTATGTTACTGGGGCTAAGAGGGATGAAGTTACAGGAGAATGGAGAAAGTTACACAACACAGAACTGCATGCATTGTATTCTTCACCTGACATAATTAGGAACATTAAATCCAGACGTTTGAGATGGGCAGGGCATGTAGCACATATGGGTGAATCTAGAAATGCATTTAGAGTGTTAGTTGGAAGACCTTAGGGGAAGCCAAGAGACATAGATGGAGGAATAATATTAAAATGAATTTGAGGGCGATGGGATGTGATGCTAGGGACTAGATTAATCTTGTTCAGGATAGGGACCGATAGTGGGCATATGTGAGGGTTCCTTAAAAGCCATTTGTAAGTTGTAAGTAACTATGTATGTTTGCTGTGTTTCAGGTTGGATGCAAGTGATACACTGTCAGACATCTCTGTTGATCTAAGAAGTCAGACAAGTGATGATACCTCAGACAGTGAGCGCCGAGTGAGGGTGAAGAGAAACACTCAGTCATCCTCGGGGTCCCTGGATGAATCATCAGACATCTTGCAGTTGGATGACAACTGTACAGATATTTGAAATCAAGATGCGTCCACTGTGGTGTACATTTTGTTTTGTAATAACAGTTGAACAGTATTGAGTGAGCTTTCATTGCCCGAACTGGAATTCAGCTTTTAGTTTGTAAATATTTCAATGTGTGATTGCTAACTCTTGGTGTGTTTAGAACTCATCAGAGTCTGTAAATACAGAAGAAACTTTATTAGTTGGGGTTACTTCTTTATTATATTTGGGGAAAGAACTGCATAGGTCAAAAACAATAATAAGAGATAGTTTTAGACTTTTAGGAAAACAGTTTGTTACAGATATTTTATTCTGTTTTGATATTTCGACCAAAGATTCAGGCTTTCGTATTTGATCTTTGGGTTTTAAATTATTTTTCCCCAATATTCACCATCAGAACTGATGCAAAATAAGATAAATAATGGATGTATATAAACCATTACAAGATACATCAGAAATACAAATGGAAATATCTTAATTTTTTTTAATTTACTTTGTTTAAAAATGAGATTTATAGTATTTGATAATTTCACATTTTATTTTGATGCATTTTCTATATGTAACCCGTGTTTAAATGTAAGAGGGCAAGTCGGAAAGTAAGGTTCCAAATTGTGACACATTTTCCTACAGCTCATTTTGCTAGTTGCTACTTCTGCGAAACATTATGTGTATATGTGTGTGTGTGTGTGTGTATCCAATGCCTGCTCACTTCACTTATATGATTCGGTTTCCGCATGTTGTGGAGAGATGGCAGGACTGTGACCCATTTTCAAGTTGCACACCTCTTTGATAGACACGCTGTGCATGATGTGTATCTGTGGAGAGTTATGTCGTGTACTAGGGTGAGGATATGTGCGAATGTAGTGTATGTAAATGCAATTTTCTTTGCCGAGGCAGCAATTTCAACAGTTGTGCTTGTTGCACTTTGTGATGCAATGCAAATTCATAACACTGTAAAAATGCCGAAGTGTCAATTCACAGTTCGTTCTAAATGACTAACAGTTCTTAAAATCCCTGATAATTTTTGGTGGTAAATAATTTTAATAGCATAGTAATGTGACTCTACATTGCCTTTGATATTTTGTCGCTATAAATTTAATGGCTATTGGAATATTACTTTCTGACATTCCTTCGTATTTACTGTCCCACATCTTATATACAGTATATAATATGATTTGATTTGAACCTTTGGTATTTGTGCTGAAGAGTGGGATAAGCAAAGAGATGTTTTTTAAGCATCAAGTTGTTTGTTTTATATCGCACTCCTTTTCATTGCAGTGAAGTGCAATAAATATTTATCTCAACCTGACTTTTAAACTGTAATTATTCCACTGTTTTCCGTAAGAAAAATAAGCACTTATGTATTTACTCACAAATAGGACCCCAATGGATATTAGACCCCCTCAAGAATTTTTATTAATAAAAAAACAGTTTTATAGTGAACTATCATCAAGGATGACTTCTTAGTGGGATTTCAGTTTCTGGCAGGTAGATGCAACTACACCATCTTTGTTTCTCTCATGCATCTTTGCTGATTTTTAAAATGGCTGCCTTTCCCCACCTAGCGATATGTCAGGATGACTTGATCTCTGATGTTTTGACAGTGAGCAATGTATTAAATCTTAGAAATTAAATAAACTAATAAATACAATTTAAAAAAAAAACAATCTCTTGTATTATGTAATTTCTCATCCTACTTCTTTCTGCACATCAGTAGGTCTAACCATATCAAGATACGTATATATTAGACCACCTTCCACCCTACATTTTGGTGAGAAAATTTTGTTAAAAAGGGGAGAGGGTCCTATTTGCGAGTAAATATGGAATATTTTTAAGTCACGCACAGATAAACAAAATTTTGGGTCATTCTGTTGCTCAGTTGTTGAATATGATTGTGAAAGTACAATCCACAGTAAAACATTTATGTATGACACTTTTGTGAAAACTGAGTTGCTGGAAACAAAAACATGAGGAAATTTCTTAATATTGGCCTTCTCAGCTGGACCAGAATATACAGGATTTTTAATAAAATTGTAATTGGAATAAAAGAGTATGAAGCCTGTTTCAGACAGGAAATCAAAAACAGTGACATCTTTGAGTGCTATAAGACGAGAAGTTAGATGAAATTGGAAAGCCCTCTTCTGATTTCGTATCATGTGATTTGTAACTTTACAGAACAACTTATACAATTTCTACACTTCAAAACAGTGGTAACCAGCTCAGCTGCTCATACGAAGCAGTGTGTGCACTCACGAATTGCATTGCAAGCAAACTGTGTGCAGGAATCCAATCATTGGAGTGGTAAGTATATGGGTGATAGGAGTCTTAAGAGTTCCTTCCGTGTGTTATCACTCACACCCATATAGCCAAAACATTTTTGAATATGCAGCTCAAGTTTCGTCTTTGCCGCAGCAACATGCAGGAGAAGGTATGTGTGTGTACAATATATATATATATATATATATATATATATATATATATATATATATATATATATATATATATATATATATATATACATACACATACACATACAAAGCAAAATAACCCTTCAGATTTTCAGAGCAAATAGCTCATGTTGTACGAGTATGTAACAAAAAATTGTAATACCATTTACTTACTTACAAATGGCTTTTAAGGAACCTGCAGGTTCATTGCCTCCCTCACATAAGCCTGCCATCAGTCCCTATCCAATGCAAGATTACTCCAGTCTCTATCATCATATCCCACCTCCCTCAAATTCATTTTAATACTATCCTCTCATCTACGTCTCGGCCTCCCCAAAGGTCTTTTTCCCCCTCTGGTCTCCAAACTAAAACTCTATATGCATTTCTGGGTTTGCCCATACGTGCTACATGCCCTGCCCATCTCAAACGTCTGGATTTAATGTTCCTAATTATGTTAGGTGCAGAATACAATGCATGTAGTTCTGCGTTGTGTAACTTTCTCCATTCTCCTGTAACTTCATCCCTCTTAGTCCCAAATATTTTCCTAAGAACCTTATTCTCGAACACCCTTAATCTCTGTCCTCTCTCAAATTGAGAGTCCAAGTTTCACAACCATACAGAACAATCGGTAATATAACTGTTTTATAAATTCTAACTTTCAGATTTTTAGACAGCAGACTAGATGACAAAAGCTTCTCAAATGAATAATAACAGGCATTTTCCATATTTATTCTGCGTTTAATTTCCTCCTGAGTCTCATTTATATTTGTTACTGTTGCTCCAAGATATTTGAATTTTTCCACCTCTTCAAAAGATAAATCTCTAATTTTTATGTTTCCATTTCATACGATATTCTGGTCACAAGACGTGATCATATACTTTGTCTTTTCGGGATTAACTTCGAAACCTATCGCTTTACTTGCTTCAAGTAAAATTTCTGTGTTTTCTCTAATTGTTTGTGGATTTTCTCCTAACATATTCACGTCATCTGCATAGACAAGAAGCTGATGTAACCTGTTCAATTCCAAACCCTGTCTGTTATCCTGAACTTTCCTAATGGCATATTCTAGAGCGAAGTTAAAAAGTAAAGGTGCATCTCCTTGCTTCAGCCCGCAGTGAATTAGAAAAACATCAGACTGGCCTATATGGACTCTGCTGTTTCATTGAGACACATTTTAATTAATCGAATTAGTTTCTTGGGAATACCAGATTCAATAAGAATATTATATAAAACTTCTCTCTTAACTGAAATCTATGAATACCACATTGGTGGGAAGTTAATAGTTTTCTCAGAAAAAAAAATATCCCCCCAAATGCTTAACACCCTCTTATTTGGTAACTATTGTGAGTAGAATCGTGATTTTTGTACATGTTGATACAAAATCTAATAATCATTTATTTCTCCGGCGTATTTCAATAATGTGGACGATTTTTGTGTATATTTAATTTTAAAACCACCAATTTGAAGCCAATGAACAAAGCAACCACAATGCAATGTTGTAGTCAGCGAGGGAGATTCACATAGCGAGACATACCTGAGTTTGTTGATCTCTTACATCTGTGTTACAAGAAAAGAGGACTGTCAGTGGTGATGTTGCCAGACTGCTGGAACTTCCAACACAATTTTCTAATTTCTCATTTAATCACAAAACGTATTATAGGTTTTCTATTCATATAAGTGTACCCTATCACACAAAACGTATTATAGGTTTTCTATTCATATAAGTGTACCCTATCATCCCTTTCGATCTGCAGGATTACTTCACTCCCACTCTGTACATACATACTATGTACTATTTCCCTAAATCTAAGAACCAGAATGCCAGGAAATCACTGTAGAAAATGCCTACACATCTCTAGAAATTTAGAAATCATCTCACTATTCGTGAGCTGCCACAAGGGACAAAGAGTACTTAACCATATCAATGTTTACAAGTTCAGTGAACAATTAATTTTGTTTTGACAATGAAACTCCTACAAGAACATAGCTGCAAATAAATTTTGTGACTGGTGGAAATATACCTAGTTTTAGAGAGGCAAGTGTTACAAAAAAGTAAAGAATGCTAATGAACTTGGTTTCATTTCGAATATAGGTGATTCTTCAGGAGAACAATTATCCTTTCAATGCAGCTAAAGTTACAATAGGAATAATGGATGTAGATATTCCAAGCCTCTTAAACACATCTTTCATGAAGAGAGTAGCGGTACCTCTTGCTCCAACCAGAAGTCCGATTACTTCAAGCTCTTCTAGCTGGTATTTTTGGAGGTAATATGGAATTGTAGGATTGTAGATTTTCTTTTTTCCCTTATCCACTTCTGCTGGCTGTTCCTCATTCATTTCGAAACGCACAGTGGGATCAATTATGAATCCAGATCTTGTAGATTCTTTGAAAGCTATTATATCTATGCACCGTGTACTGTCAGTGATGGAGAGACCATGTACTTCTTCAAAGGTGTTGTAATCGGCAACTTTACTGTTTTCAAGTAAATGTAAAGAAAATTCTTTGTTCTAGTGTTAACTTGTGGGGTGGCATTTCAATAAACTAAATTTTATTTACATACAATAATATTAAAGACACTTGCACATTAAGAGCTACTGTAATACATACAATAATACTAAGGACACCTGCACATAAAGAGCCATTTACTAACACATGCACTGACTGACGTCATTAAAAAAAAAGTCACGTTTTATTTAACGACTCTTGCAACTGCCGAGGTTACATCAGCGTCGCCGGTGTGCCAGAATTTTGTCCTGCAGGATTTCTTTCACATGCCAGTAAATCTACTGACATGGGCCTGTCGCATTTAAGTACACTTAAATGGCATCGACCTGGCCTGGGATCGAACCCACAACTTCGGGCATAGAAGGCCAGTGCTGTACCAACTGTGCCAACCAGGTCGACACTGATGTCGTGCATACTGACTTTGTTCTTTTATGTGCCATAACTCTATGACAGGGATCTACAGCTTCACTTCTCTCCTAAATGAAGCCATGCTAGGGTAAGCAGTAGGCCACCAACAATGACGCCAGTCATACTAGGCAGGGGCCGAATTTAAGAGGGGCAGTTCCTTAAAAATTTGTGGTGCATCCTGTTCAATGTGCCACGAGTTGGGGAAAGACTGAACACATGCCCCAACAAAGAATAATCATCTCCAAAGACAAAGAAGAAAAGGAATATCTATATGGCAGACAAAATGAGTGCAATACCCTACCTTCATCCTTTGATTTATGACGGATTCAAAAGTGTAATTCAGACAAATACACTGAATCTGAAAGTACTTTCCATCTATATTAATGAGGTACAGAACAAAGGATTATAAAAAAGGATGGTTCAATAAATTCAAGGCAATGCATGTGTAATTTAATGTATTTTCTCAAACTTGTGACTTACTATATCACTATTGTGCAGAACTAGAAAAACTTAGCCTTAATTTTTTGTTGTAACAATATTTAGAGCCATAATCTATATGCAAACTACATGTAACATTATGGAAAATGCTTAAAGTTACATTCTTTCATAATAATAATTATAATTCTGCATTGTACAAGATTTTACATGCACAGTTTCCTGTTTCTACAAGAAAACTCATATCTTTATTAACATCTGCCTTTTTAAAAATCAGAATAACTATAAGTCGTGAGTCCCAGCTAAATTTCCTGGTGTTTTTGTCAGCCAACGAGCGGCAGAATCTCTCTCTCTCTCTCTCTCACTACTTGCATCTGCGAAGTCATGGCATTTCACTGGATTAAAACTTGCGTACTATGTTATATTTTAACAATATTCAGTACTCATCCTCGTCACAGTAGCTGCTGTAAGTGTTACCAATTTTGTGTGATAACATAATCACTTCGTCATAAGAAACTATTATTCACACATATGAACTTCTACATTATTTAGTACTATTTTTCTACATGGAACTGGGTGATCAGGGTAAGTTTTCCTTTGTTCCGCCACATGATTTCTTTTCTGTATCTACATTTTCAAAATGTGTGAACGTTTATGACATGAATATGTAACCACTGCAAAATACAAGGTAAAAGAATAAACTGCACTTATTCTTAGCTGTCTTTACTTCCGGCTGTCAAAAACAGACTGGCATGGCTAACACGAGAAGTGATCAGCTTACTAATGTCCTAGATTGCCCGGCCTTATAGACTTTGACCGTAATAACTTGCCAGGTTTACAACATTGCCATCTAATTGTTACATAAGGGATCACGTCATAACTCCTATTTGAATTGCATTAGCGATTGTACTGCCATCTCGTGTTCGTTTATGGCGGACGAGTGGCGATCCTGGTGGTTGTTCTCTTCAAAGTGCTACCGATTTTAATATCGGGATGAGCAATCTGTTATATATGTGATCTGGGCTAATGTGCAGAAGCCCACAGGAATGAAAGCAGTAACGGTGAGAGCATCTGCTGCTGATCAGCCGACAGAAACTGGGACTCACTATAGAAAGCAACATTTTATTTTATGGGAATAACTATTGAAAGAATAATTGTAATGATTTTAGTACCTTACTATTATCTGTGTATTTCGTACTGGTGGCTCAAGATCACGCACAAAAGTACAAATCACGCAAGAGACACTGAACTGAAGCACTAGTAATTCAGGCTGTCCCAGCTACTTTAGTTGAGAAGAATGGTCCAGGATTGGGGTAAGCACACATGACAAATGCAGTCCATTGCTTGACCTTGAGCTGCCAGTTCGAAATGCACAGATAATATAATAGGTGCTTTCATATATTCGATAGCCATACCGTAAAGCGGGGTGACTTTGAATGCCGAGGTGACTTTGAACAGTAATTTAGCGCCCTTGTAAATTAAATGCTGTACCCTATTGCGAAAAAACTGAACTAATTTATTGACAACTTAAACAGTTTTTTCGCAATTGGCTACAGCATTTAATTTAGAAAGGAGCTAAATTACTGTTCAAAGTCACCCCACTTTACGGTACTCTATAAGTGTGGGTATCAGTAACATATTATGGTACACAAAGAACATTTTCCCTGTATTTACAAAAAAAAAAACCTCCAGTGAAAAGCATATAATTTACAATAAAGGAAATCTCAGATTATTATCTTCACATACTGCAACAGCAAATAATAAGGTAATTTCGTTATCACGATTCTCATTCTATTAATATTGTACATTAAAGTAATTACACATTTTTATACGTTTTATTAAATTTTTATTCATATATTGTATATACCGTAGTTTCTCGAATACGCACGCATTCCACTTTTGGAAGAGGGAAAATAAAACTTTCAACAAATGTATAAATTAAAAACAATTGAACACAAATACAGTTCAGTCACTGTTCAGTTAACAATAAATTTTATCCTGAAACGGGACGTACTTCAAACCTATCCTATGCGCACGCACTATATACATGTTGTTTTGCTTACTCGACCGTTTATACGATACCCTGCAATATTAAGAGCATGCATCAGTAAATTTTGTACGATACTACGTGGTTTTGCTATAATAAATACCTGTCATCACTATTATCTTCATTCTGCGCTGTTTTCGTCGTAGTCTCCCCAGCATTCGTGTTCACTGTCATTTCTCCATACACAATCGTCCTCTGTTCAGTCCAGCTGATTGCAGATGTTATATTTTTTTAAGCTTTTTAAAAAGAGGTCGCGATATGCGTGCCAATGCATCACGAACCCATTGAAAAATTATAAGACGCACAAACTACACACTTATCCCACTTGAACTTGATTCAAACACTTGTACTGCTAGTTCAAACGCCATTTAACATTGAAATACCCGCGCGGGAAGATAATGGTATGCGCTACCACCTTAGGAATTGCGCTGGAGCAGAAGGAAAATAGGGCAATGTTGCCAACTTCATTTCGAATATGCCGCTCACTCGTATTTTTTATTTTCATATTTCGGGGGAAAAAAAAATGCGCGCGGTATTCGAGAAAATACGTTATATTATTTCAACATTACATATCAGGGCTCTCCACACAAGATAAAAAATACAATATTTTACAACTATCAAAATTACAAATTAATGAGCTTACCAATTCGCTATATCTCCCAAGAAGGAATATTTTAATTCTATGAGCAGCATCACTTTCATTGGTAGGCACTAATCTGTTGTTTTCTGTGTAACATGTCTTAAGTCTATTTGATAATTACATAAAATGTAACTGGTAATGTATCACATACAGAGTGTCCCAGATGCAAATCGACAAACTTTACGAAAGTACTTAAAGGCGCGTCTCCACTATTAAACATTTAACAACAACATGTTAAATATAACATGTTGAATTTAACACTTTTAACATGTTGGCGTGTTTTCCAGCAGAAATGGAAAACATGTCAAGTCAATTCATTTACTCGTGCAGCGTCGGTACAGTTCGGCAAAGTTCGTACAGTTTCCATAGCAACAACCATAAGTTCCGATTTTGTGGCGCGTATCTTGATCATTTTTATATAACGAGTTAGAAACTTTCCAACTCGTTGTTTTTGTACTATCATTGGTCCTTGGTGTTGGCTGCAAGGTGTTCGAAATAATGGAGTGGACGAAAGAAAATACATTAGAATAAAATTAATGCACTGATGGAAAGGCTTTGTTTGTGGGATGTGTCTGCAAAAGAATACACGGGGCAAAAGTAAGAAGGCTGACTGTTTTAGAGAACTGAAATTATTATTTAACTGTTCTCGAGAATACAATAGAGAGTTTTCGCACTCTCATCGTACGCTAAACGTTAATGCTATGTTGACGTCAGTAATGGTCGTATTGTCGTATTTGGTGATGTATGTTAACATTCGTAAAACCTCGGAAAGAATAATTATACGATATTACCCACTCCTTTAACATCTATCATGTCGTAGGTCCTATGATAATCAATCGCGCTGTAATTTTTTTAATTGAGATGAAATGGCTGCTCTTAAATTGTGTATTTCTTTGATGTAACAGGAAGTATTTTTGCAGCACTATATTAAAATCGTGTTCTGACATTCTCAGCAAGTTTTTGAATCCAAATCGATACTGTATTCAACTTTAAGCTCGTTTAGAATGTATCCTGCATAGTGTCTTTTACTAAGATATTGCCGCATCTACATTCTCATTTTCTTCCTTTTCAAAGCCTTGTAACAAGCAATAGAGGCAATTACAAAAGTCATATCATCATCTGAATCCATTCTCCAAGGTTTGAAAATAAAACACTATCTATATTAAAATCTCATAGACTGTTTATGGTGGACTACGCAAAGAAAGTCAAGTTTAACATGTTTAACAGTATGGACAAAGTGTTAAATGAAATTAGCATTAACATGTTCAATCAACATGTTGGGATGTTAACAGTAAACAATTTAACATTTAACATGATGTTGTTAAATGTTTAATAGTGGAGACGAGCCTTAAGAGATCAATTTAAGCAAAAAAAGTTCATAAACACTACAGTCCGATGGTTAATTCAACTGTTATTAATATGCTTATGCACTAACATATATTACGTTTATTGTAAGTATGGAATATTAAGAATATTAGAATATTAAGAATATTAGAAGTACAACTCCAGATAGGAAGAGGCAAACTAACTTTCTTTAGTCTTTATGCTCCAGAGGAAGGAAGAGTTGAAGAAACTGAATTGTTTTATGCCCAGTTGCAAGAAATTTTGAATAAAGTAAATAAAAATAATTACATATTATTAGCCGGAGATTTAAACGGTAGAATAGGCAACATCGAAATAAAAAATACCATAGGAAAATTTGGAGAACCTACCATAAACAATAATGGAGAAAAAGTAAGAGATTTTGTATTATACAATGAAATGAAAATCATGAATTCATTTTACAACCATAAAGATATTCATATGTATACATGGTCAGCACATGGCTCAAAATCTATCATAGATTATTTTATAGCAAATAGAAAATTATCCGAATTATTTTTAGATGTCAAGGTCTTCAGAGGAAGTGACATTGGATCAGATCATTACCTTGTATTAGCAAAAGTGAGATATACACCAAGATGGCTACATTTAACAAAGATAAATGCCCCCAAAAAAGAATTAATGCGTTACAAAATTAGATTAATCCATGACGACAATGTACGCTGGCTTTATCAAAAAAGACTTGAACAAAAAATGTTAGAAATACCTGAAGATGAAGACATTCACAAAGAATGGGAAAATATTAAAACTCAAATATCACAGGCAGCCACGGAGAGCATCGGAAAATATAAGGCTTTCACACAAAAGAAAAAATTAAGATCTTGGGATGATGAAATTAAGGAGATCATAAAAAATAAAAATATAGCTTACAGAAAATACCTTCAAACAAAATCCGTTAATGATGAAATAGATTATAAACATAAAAGGGCGATAGCTAACAGAGAAATTAGAAAACGACACAGGCAATCATGGAAAGAGTTTATATCTTTTTTAGAAACTGACATTTATAAAATGAAACCCAATACATATAAAATTTTAAAATACATGAACAGAGACATAAAGGAATCCGCCAAGATAAACCCTTGCCCCAAAATAGAAACATTCCTAGACTTTTACAAAAACTTATGGAACAATCCTACTTTTGATTCAAAATTCTGGGACACAAAAAACCCAGATGAACAATGTATTACAAAAGAAGAACTACAAGAAGCATTAAAGAAGACGAAAAATAGTAAATCACCTGGAGAAGATAACCTAAATTCAGAATTGTATAAATATGCAGGAGATCTATTTCAAGAAAGATTACTAAGATTTCTAAACAGAATATATCTGACTGCCACTTTACCGGAAGAATGGAAAAATAGTGTAATTATTCCCATATATAAAACAGGAGATAAACAGAATGTTGAAAACTATAGAGGGATTAGTATTCTCAACACATGTTATAAGATATTTAGTAGGATTTTAAATGAAAAATTAAAAAAACATGCTGAAACTTTCCTTCTGGAGTGTCAAAATGGCTTTAGAAAAGGAAGATCATGTGTAGATCCATTATTTAGTATCAAACTATTGTTGGAAAAAAGAAGAGAATTTAATTTAGAAACCCATATAGCTTTTATTGATTTTGTGAAAGCTTTTGATAAAGTCCGAAGAGACCTTTTATTCGACATATTACAAGAAAAAAATATTCCAAATTTGCTATTCCAAAATATAATAGAAATCTACACGGACAGCAAAATAAGTGTCAAAATAAATAACTGTATATCCGAAAGAAAATTAGTTAATAATGGAGTTCGACAAGGTTGTCCACTATCACCAACTTTATTTAATATTTATATAAATGAAATTATTTTAAAATGGAATCAAATCTACACATCAGGAATCAAAATAACCAGTGCTCTAACCTTAAATACCTTACTCTATGCCGATGACCAAGTCATAATTTCCAATTCAGAGGATAATTTACAAAGAGGATTGTATACATTAAATGAAATATTAAAAGATTTTGGGATGGAAATTTCAGCACAAAAATCAAAAGTAATGGCATTTTTAGGACAAGACCCAGTGAGAAGTAAGATAATACACAATAACCAATGCCTCGAACAAGTGCAAAATTTCAATTATCTGGGTTGTGAAATATCTTATCAAAATGAAAAAGATGTGAACAAGAAAATTACCAAATTTACACAAATTCTAGGAATAATAAACAATACATTAAAAGCTAAATTAGTACAAAAATCTACAAGAATAAAAATATATAATACACTAGCATTACCCACCCTTCTATACGGAAGCGAGATTTGGACATTAAAGAAAAAAGACATGAACAGAATCAAAGCAACGGAAATGAAATTTTTCAGGGGAACGGCAGGATATACTCTTTTAGACCGAAAAAGGAATGAAGAAATTTTAGAACAATTAGAAGTAGAGTCAGTAGAAGAAAAAATCACCAGATACAAATTCAATTGGCTAGATCATGTAAGAAGAATGGAAAATTCAAGAATCCCAAAAATTATGATGCAATATAAACCTAGAGGACATCGTCGACCAGGAAGACCGTTAAGAAGACTGCTAGATGGGGCCGAAACAGGTCTACAGAGGCCTAATTCGTGAAGGATGATGATGATGATGATGATGATGTAAGTATGGAATAATGAACAAGATTTTTCTATTAGTATACATCACGTCATTGTTTTGAATTTCATTAAAATGTTCCAGCAAACAGTGGAATTATGACGTCACTGTGATGGTAGGGTAAGGTGACCATATTCCTCAGTCGAAGCTGGGACCAAATACGTAACTACTGCAAGAATTCCCCCTCTCGGTAATTATCCCGATCAGTTCCAAATACAGTATTATTATACATGCGGCCATAACTGCTTCTTGCTTCCTCTATGCTTCTGAACATACAGGAGCATCAACTTACGAGCCATGAAAAAGCTAATATTCTTATGATTGTGAAACTGATCCAACAATGTCTTATTATAATATTATTGAATGCAAGAGTGGCATATCTAACATGCTAGGAATTTTACTAGAGACTCATTTTTGAATTGCGAGAAACACTGTTATATCATGGCATGATTTTTTTACTCACGGCTTAAACATCCTAACTCTGTCTACACTCATAATTATTCACTAGCGCTGAAAGTTAAGCAATTTAATTTACAATCTTAAATCAATGGTCATTTCATCTGACTTGGGAAAACCAAAACATCCAAGCGTCCCAGCCGAACCTGGTGGGGACAAAGGAACATGACTCTGAAAACCGAACTATCCCGGCCAAATCAGAATGTCTGGTCACCTTACGTAGGGCTAACAGGTCTGCATAGTTCGTTTTGCTGTCACTTGTTCCGACCTCAATCAAGCTTTCGCACAGTCCTGAATTAAATGTCCAGGAATGCAAGGTGTTATTAAATAATCTGGTCATGATCAAAGGAAGTAAATTTGCTTACATGACGATTCTTCTGTCTAGTGTTATTTCGGAAGATAACAATGGAAAGAAATAAAAATGGACAAGATGGACTAAAGACTGGCTTCTAAAATGTTAAAGATTTTCTCATGTTAATCTTCAAAGAAGCTCAAATTTGAAAAAAAAGATGACTGATTTAACTATCCAAGAATGGATGATGTGATTCTTAAAACTCTTGCACAAGGCTACAATGTCACAATCCTCATTCAGTTTGGAAATTAATTTGTCATAGGCCGCGTTTTTCTTATTTTGGTCACCATATTTTTTACTCTTAACTTTTCAAACAGCCGGCAATGTTCTGTACAATTCTATGAATTCACGGTATAAATTCCTGAATCCTAAGCAGGACCACCCATTGTTTTATTCTGAAATAGACAACATACTGTCACTGAAGAAAGCAGAAGACTGTGCTGTCTGCGTTGTGGTCTGTGTCGCCTTTGCATGTTCAAACATGTACCAGTTTGTCTGTGCTACGTAGGTCTGTGTTAATTCAAACCTAGCCAGACTTTGCACAGACCAAACACCGTCTGTTCAGACAAACCGGCATACATACTATGCTCCAACCACGAGAAAGTCTCCGCCGGATGAGACGAAGGAGGGTAATGCTGTGAATGAATGTTGATGTCATAAGGTCACACACGTGGGTACTTCTATTTCTATTGGTTAGCTCTCACAGCACAAACCATAACACTGATACAGACATATTGATACTACCCTAGTTACAAAATTAGATCACAGTTAATCTCCTGGTCTTTTAATCTCTTCATACAGGAAATAACATATGCAGGAGAACGCATGGTTTTTTAAACTGGCGTTATAACGGTAATATTATTTATCTACTTCGTTCCAATAGATGAGGCAATAGTAAGCACATTCCTTTCACGGTTGATCTCCTGGTTGGAGAACAGTACTTGTGCATGTAAAGGTTCTTTAACATCAGGGTGCGAATTGAATATTTTTTTCCAAGAGAGGGGGGACATTAAAATGTTAATTGCTGATAATAAAAATACTGTCCATCAGTGGTAATATTCAAGAACAGGGCTGGGCATCGGGAGTGGAACCAGACTCTAAACGGGGACGCTTAATTTTCATCCGTCACTGAAGAGAGGGGATGAAGAGAAATCATATGGCTCCCCGTGAGAGTAGAATCTGCTCTTGCTGCCCAGCCCTGTTCAAGAAGTTTAACAACCAGTTCTCTCATGTGTACCTATGTTAAACATACACAGTATATGTCCATGGTAATTGCAAATATTATCTAGAAATAATTTAACAACCGGTTCGTCTGGTGCAAACTGGTAAATATCACCACTGCTGTCCATAATAATTTGCAGTGTTGACTACTTGTAATGTTGTTGAAATTAGTATACGGAAATTATAAATTATGCAGCTGAAGGGGATAAATTTTGTCCCTGGCAGAGATAAATTAATACCTTTTCAGCAGGGGACATAGGATTCTCCAGAGGGGGATGATCATTGGGTTCCCCCCCCTCCCATCAATTCCCACCATGCTCAACATAGTCATGAAGTTAGTAGAGCTAAGTTCTCAATTAGTGAGTTGCATGCAGTGATATCAGATCAAATGCATTTTTCTCACAGCTGGATACAATTATCAATGCCATAACCTGCTCGGTCACCTGACTTCTCCCTACTAGATTTCTTTCTATCGGGTTTTTTACATTCTAGGATGTACATGAATGGCAAGCTGGAAACACAAGAATTGCTGATGTAGTACATAAATGATGCTACACCATAAGAAATTAACTTGTCGATGTTCAGTGGATGTGACTAATGGAACAATGCCTAGAAGCATGTTTGGATGTATGGGGTGGACATTTTGAACATTTGTGATAATAATGTCAATAGTAATGCAAGAAGCAACGTAAAATTAATAGACAACATCAATTATAAATAACTTCGACTTAGGACAGAACACACAATCATATCTCATGATACTATATATAATTATGAAACCCTTGGCTTAGACTGACTTCCCAAATACTCTGGTAAAGTTTGTGGGTGCTATTCATAGACATTTCGCTAGCCCGGGCTACGAACGTGCTAAAGAGGATTCATATCATATCATATCGCTAACACTGTTTTATGAATACGAAAAACGTTAGTTCGCTGATCATCCAACGAAAGCCCGCGTTAAGAATGTCTATGAATACGGCCCTGTATGTCTACATCTGGGACAGAATGTATATACACATCATACATTTGGCACAATTAGTTCTCTTAATAATAAATACATTAAATACTTTTAAATAACGTCTATTCTCGAGATCAAGTAATTTGTCTAAAATTCCATCCATTAAAAGTTTTTCACACATTTTCATATCTTACTTGAAGAAGGCTGTGTGCAGACACAAAAATATTTCTCTATAATTTCACACGTTTATAAAATATAATCTTGGAAAGTGTATACCCCAGGTAAGTAAGATTTTTGAACAAGTTTTGAGTTTTATATAATTAGGGATTAAGTTTTCTGAATGCAGTGCTACTGTAAGCAAAATAAGGGCACAAGCCACAAAAAAGGAACAATTTTAGACTTTTAAATGGTATCATAATGTAAACAAGTTTAATAAAACATAATTTTTCAGTAATACAGACTGCAGCATCACTTCCATATTTCAATAATGATAAAAGAACACATTATTCATACCACTTTCATCTCTCCCAGATGGAAGTAGCATTTTTAACGCAAGAACAACAGGACAGAAAGAGAGTGAAATGATTAATAAAGAGATATTGCACTTTTGAGACTGTCAATTTTGATTATTTTGTTCTGGATGGGTGATAATGACATGAAACTAAATGCACCAGAGCCACTATGGTTGTCTAAATTATTTATGTATGAGGAAACAACTGCCAAGTAGCAACAAAACAAACTACAAAATTTAAAATGATAATTTTTCAGTGATAGATGGCAGTGATAGATTGAAATTCAACATATTCTTACACTTCAGGGAGGCTTTTTTTTTTTAATGCAATGTCTTAATGTGAACGATACTTTCTCATAATTATCCTTACTCTGTTTGCATTAATGGACGTATTCCTACATCATGGAAGGAAAGAACGTTAGACTAGAATCTTAAACCACTCAACAATTATGGTTTTCCTCTATTCAGAAAAGTAGTTGTGCTATTAGATAGCAATTACTTTAGAGGGCTCTGTAAAACCGCAAATGGATGTGCCACCACCATCTTTGTATAATGATGAAAGTTAGGTGATTTCTGATAACACAATGATGTATTGTGAAAGTTTCTTTCTGTAATGACAATTTAACACGATAGTTTAAAAAATGTAAACCAAAGGGACTAAAAATTCGAGAGAATCCGTATATGGTATACATAAAAGTTATTCTTTGCCGACAATCAGGCCATACTCACTAATGCAACAGATGACGTGAGTTAAATGGAAACAAAATTAGAATAATAATAATAAAAAAAACAAATGGAGATTGAAAATTAATTACGAGAAAACCGAATATCTGAGCAGGGATCCTTCTGATGAATTACAAATTAATAAGAGGAAAATTCGAACAGTACCAGTACAATATTTTAAATATATAGAATGAATTATTATTCAAAGAAAAGGAACATCAAATTTGGACATGGAAAGAATTACTCAGATGAGGAAATTTATCACTATACTAATTCAATTTTATGAAATAAAAATGTTATAAGAAACACCAAAAAGATTATATGTAATATAATAATAAAAAAGTTCTACTTTATAGTGCTGAAATATGGACATGCAAACAAAAACAAAAAATAAATTGTTCACCATGGAAATAGACTATTTAAAACAATCAGCATGAATACAAGAATAAATAAAATAAAAATAATATAAGGAAAAAAAAAAGTGAGTGAAAAGAAAAACACACTCTAAGAAGAACTTAACATAAAGCAAAGAAAAGATTATCAATTACACAAGGAAGTCCTCCATTGAATACTATCTGGAAAAAAGAAACTAGCAAGAGTACAACTTAGTTGGAAGGACAAAATAGAGGACAATCTGCAGAAAAAAATTTGGAAGATGAGTATATGAATCACAACCTCTGGAGGAAGGAGAGTGTATCTTTTGGTTGCAAACCTATGAAGAACCAAAACTATTCCTATTAAATGAATAAAAAAGTTAAATTTGTAAACATGAAAATTATTTTTTTATTTTGGATATTCCTATTACAATTCTACACAAAGTGTTGTCAGAAAAAGTGGTGAACTATTCAGGATTCGAACTCAGAAGCTCTCTAACAGTATGACATCTATATGCTACACCATGTAACAAATTATTCACTCAACTACTGCAGCTATGATGGGAGGTGGAGGGAAGTAAATATAATAACACTTGGCAGACAAATTTTGCTATTAACTCAATAACATTTCAGTGTTGTACAATTTCATTTTATGATAAATGCATACAGGACCTGCAAATAACTATTCCAACTCCAAAAATCCAAAGGATAACAATAACTACAAAAATCAGATCTTTACTGGGAAACAGTGAATTTGATTCTTGGTGTGTATTAGATATAAAGGCAAAAGAGTTGTTTTATTCAAAGAGTACATCCCTACAAATAAATAGATTTGGCAGCATGAAGGGCTTTCCGTTTCGGAATGGAGAGAAGAAATTAAAATGGTATGCAATATATCTCCAGTACAAGTTGTGCCTGGAAGAAGTCAGGATAACGTCTGTTGTTGCAGATGAGATAGAAATACTTGCTCACGTCCTTGGTTCTTGCAGGCATGGTGAAGTACTATGTAACATACTGTATGTGACTCGTAACTCTGGCCGCCACAGAGGGGCCCGACCATCTCTGCGGGGACGGGAGAAGGAAGTTGTTGAGATTACAGTTCAGAGACGTCGCTTAATATCTGTTCATGTGCTGCAGTGCAATGAAGTTGACTTGTGACTCTGAGATTACGCAAATAGTGGGTATAGACCTACATAACTATAAGCTGCAGTATTAGAGTATTAGTGTACTTCTTACTGTGTACTGTTGTAGTGAATACCTCAGAAAGTGACCTAACTAAAAACTCAGTGTCGAAGGTTTAGAATAATTGTTTCCTTTTGTACATTAAATGTCACTGATCCCATGTTCTAGGATACTATATTTGACGGTTAGTCTGAGTTTGAAACATTTCCAGTGAAATATCGTTTTGGTGTGACAGACATTTATGAAGACGAATGGAAAACGGACATACTACGGGAGACATTTTAAGGATCATTCACATGTTTTGAAGAGTATTTCAGCTTTTGTACAGAAACTTTGAAAAGGGTTGTAAAGTAATTTAAATGATAATTCAAGCTGCCTCACAGCTCACAGACGGACTGGGCTAGTCATAACTTATCGGAACTTGTATGCCCTAATTGTTGTTCACGATTCTTATGTCTTGAAGGGAACATGTCCCATGTCACATAACTCAATGCGTGAGGGATGCTTGCGCCCCAGGTGTCTCCTCTTAATGACTGTTGCTTCCTATTTAAGCTTTGGCTCACCTGACCCGTCACTCATTTGTGAATTCTACGTTTCTGAAGAGAGTCCATCGATCCTGGGACTGCAGCCCGGGACGCGACACTATAAGCTAGAGTATTAGTGTGTTAGTGTACTTGTTACTGTGTACTATAAGCTACAGTATTAGTGTATTAGTGTACTTGTTACTGTGTACTATTGTATAGTGTAGTGTAGTGAAATAGTGTAACGTAATGTACTATGGCTTTACGAAAACCACATACCGTTGTGCATAGCGAGGGTAGGGAAATAATTGCGAATATAATAGAGAAATGTGACAAAGAGAAAACACGTAAGCATTTATTACTGTCTTTGCCTAAATCTACTGAAAGGGCCGCTATGTATGCTGGGGTATCGTACCTTACAATAAAGAACATTAGGAAAGAAAATAAAGAAAGGAAGGAGACCAATCCAGACAATCGTCTGAAGTCACCTGGAAAGAAGAGAAGAGTGATTTCCCATAATATCGTATCCGTTGATGACTTCGACAAGTGTGTGATTAGAAACGTCATACAAGACTTTTATGTTACTGAGAAAAGGGTGCCAACTATTCCAAAGCTTCTTCCTATAGTAAAAAGCAAAATCAATTTTCCTTGGGGTAAGGCTTCTTTACGCCAGGTAATAAAATCAATGGATTTTAAATGGAAGAGGTGTCAATCAAAGCGAAAAATTTTGATTGAGAGGCCAGACATAGTGGAAAGGAGAGCAAAATATCTCGTAAAAATGAAGGCGTATCGCGAAGAAACACGGCCTGTTTTTTTATATAGATGAAACATGGGTGGACAGTAATTTGACATTTAGGAAATGTTGGCAAAGTAGTGACGTAATGGGCATCCAGACAAATTACAATTCCAATAACAGGCTCATAGTAGTGCATGTAGGTAGCAAACACGGGTTTCTTCCCAACGCTCAACACACATACAAGGCTGGGTGCACAACAGGGGATTACCATGGACAAATGAACAGTCAACATTTTGAGAAATGGACAATGCAACAATTAATTCCGAATCTTCCTCTGCAATCTGTAATTGTATTGGACAATGCACCGTACCATTCCATCCAAATTGATAAACCACCGACTCCTTACTCTGTGAAACAGGACATGCTATCGTGGTTACACAAGAAAGGAGTAGAATGTAATGAGGGCATGTGAAAAACTGAGTTGTACGCTTTAATTCAGCCATTAAAGCCAAAAGAAAAAATTGTCAAGTTTGACAACATTGTAGCTGGTTACGGACACATGTGTGACCTAAATCCATTAGAACTTCCTTGGTCTAAAATGAAAAGATTCATTAGAGAGTGCAATGTTACGGCAGATTTGTCATTAGAAAAGTTACGTGCTACTACGATAGACACTACACAAAATGTTACTGCAGAAGACTGGGATGGTTTCTGTCGGCATGTGGAAACGATCGAGAAACAGTACTGGAAGAAAGACTGCATTGTTCCAGATGTAATAGACAGTATAATAATCAACCTGGACACCAACAGTGATAATGACAACGAAGCTAGTTCAGATGTGTCCAGTTCCTCCTCCTCCCAGGAAGACTTCGACTGAGCACAGCACGAGTACGGTAAGATAAACGGTTTTTTCACTGATAGTAGCTTGCTTAGTGAGTCACTCGCTCCTGCCCCCATAGTTAACTTGTTTACTTCTCTTCCACGGACAAAGTTACCAGACACCAACAGTAGGTGCCATACAATAAGAGCTATAATTGCAGAAAATTTGAGAAAATAAACCTACACTGTCCAAGAAGTCCAGTCTTTCCTCGTAAGAAGAATTGATATTATTACCTATAAAGAAACCAGTGAAAAAGCGTAATATACTAGATCCAACAATCAGATACGAGATGGGTAAAAACCAACTGATGGAAGTTGACAAGGAAAAGAAAGATATCATCCATAATACAAATTTAATTGAACACGTCCTAAAAAGCAGTAAGATTCCTAATGAATTAAACAAAATTATATTGAAAACCATTCACAGTCCCTGAACCACAATGGATACATATTTATACAGATGAATGCATACTGGAAGTAGAGAATGTAGCTAGAGCTGGAATTTACTCTCATTGACTGAATTCCCACGAAAAAGAAAAATCTGGTAGACCCAAAACAGTTTACATGGAGAACAATAAGCAACTTGTTGCCAAAGAATCTCTTTACAAACCCAAAAAGTTCACCGAACAGCCTCAGATGAATGGGACATTTCACAAATCTCTATCCTAAGACTTCTGAAATCTATTGGGTTGAAAGCTCGTCATAAATAGCTAATTCATGACTTACTGGTAGATGTTTCAGATAGTTCAAAGAACTCATAGTTGCAAATAATTTTAATATTTCGGCGACAGACAATTTAGCATGCATTCCTACAACATGCCTTGCAGAAATGATGAAGTGGAACAAAACACAGAGTATATAAAGGCAAGAATTGAACTAAGTACAATGAAAGAAAATTTGTGCTATAAGAGTACTGGAACTGTAAAAGTGCTGAAATGTTAGAACAGAATGGGTTGAAACATATGGTACTCAAACACGAAAGTGACAAGTCATTTATCACTGTCGTGAAAACTTGATGTCATTGACTCAATTCCCATGAAAAAGAAAAAAACTGGTAGACCCAAAACAGTTTGCACAAAGGGCAATAAGCAACTTGTTGCCGAAGGATCTCTTTACAAACAGATGTATTACACAATAATGTATAATATTCTTCGTGATTTCTCCGTTACATAATATGAGGATCCTCACATTCTTTCATCTTCATGTTGGCTTCAATACGAGTTTTCAGTGGAAGATGGGAAGAATAAAAATTTAAAATTATTTAAATTAAATTAGGGGGAATCAAAAGGGGGAGAGGAAAAATGTTTTATGCACGTAATTTTACTTTTGCCACTTAGCGCACTGCTAGATGCATCAAGTACAGACACATCATTATGATGTAAGACGAGAAAACAGCAGGTGACTCATTGTCCACTGCTAGCGTGGTTTCCGACAAGCGTGCAACCATTTCTCTGGCACTTCCACAATACAAAACAGTACTAACAATAAATGTTCTAATAATGTGGACTTAACATTCTCACAGTCATTGCTGAAAATTGCCCCCCCCCCCCCCCCCCATTTGCCGCCACACACAACTGACTTCTTCTGATAAACAAATGAACAACACTCTGAAGTTCCAAATCAATGATATAGCCTTGATTTCTTTCCACTTTTTCTATTGTAATAATTACATCAGTCTAAATTTTGTTTGATTTTCGATTGTTCACTGAGCCTGTTTCTTTTAATCTTTTAGTCAGTCTTCTAATTGTTTCGGCAGAAGGCACAGGTCTATTTGGAAACTTCATTCGAAATTTACATCTTGTTTTCGCACATGATCTTCTGCTTTTTATGTATGTATTATACATATACAAACATTCATGAAATGAGAATTTGTTGGCAGGCATTATCTAAATACACAATAATCACTAATCACTTGAAGAATCAAGATTTTTGTTACATAACTTGTGACTACAGCGAATGCCATATGGCGACTGAGGATCTAGTAGCCGCACCTCTAACAGCCTGTTCATCGCAGACCACACAGGAACGGGCCACCAGTAACCCACAGTTTTCTCACCTCACGTCATAATAATGTCTCTGTACTTAGTTACTCCTACACAAAACAGGTGCCAGCAAGATTAGTTTCTACATTAGCGCCTCTAGCATTAGAAATGAAAAAATCAATAAGTTCCTGATAATTCATCCATGTTCTGGTGTTTTAGGACCATTTTTTATGGAACAGTCACAGGTGACAATTATCTCCAAATTCTAATGAATGAAGTTGTTTCACAGTTACAACAACAGGCCACAAGATGGAGCCCTTCCACATTATTCAAGAGCAGTCCGTGAGTATCTTGAGGAAACATTTCCTGAGATATGGATAGGCCAAAGAGGTCCAACTGACTGGCCTGCACATTCACCTGACTTTATCCCTATGGATTTTTTTTTTCTTTTTAGGAGTATCAAGAACAAAATTTATAGTCGAAAACTAAGACATGTTGGTGATTTGAAAAATTACATCAGAGATGCATTTCAAGAAATTAATGTAGAAAGAAACTTGTTCAGAAATGTGTGTCGAAGTGTAAAAGACTTCAAAGCTGCGTAAATTGTGAAGGGCAGCAATAGCAACACCTGTGTTGATAAAATTTTCAGTACATTTGAGTTGTATTGTATTGTATTGTATTGGTAGGGCTACATGTTATTTTCATTAATTTACTTTGTATTACCAAATAAAAAAAAAATGAATACAACTGTAATATGTAACCTCAAAATAAATGGAATCATTTATTGTACACTACTGATTCATCCCGTATTTTTCATGTGAAAACTTTCATGTTGAATTTCAACAGTAAATAGATGGACGGTGTGCCAAAACCACATTTTTTTATTATAGGAATATCCAAAACATTTATTTTTATATTTCCAAATATATTGTTTGTATCAACACAATATACTTCCTCTCAATTTCTATAATAAGAAAGTAAAGATCGCTCACAATAATTTGCTTAATATGAAAATAAAGCAAAGACACTTTAAGATTCATAAATGATATATGACAATTTTCCTACTTCACAATATAGTTTAGATATTTACTAAATCCATTAGTAAGGAGATAATTCAATACACAGTTTTTACAATACAGTTTCCTATTCTGAAGCTATTATTGCTCTGTTTTGTATGTAACATCTAGAAACGCACGACTGAATAGGATCAGTGCAGAGGAAATAGCACAGCCTTGTAGAAAGCAATATGGAAGAGCGCCTCAGTCTAACTTTCCTGTGAAAGTTATTAGCATGTAAAATTGTAATATGTAAGAATTTACAAATTACCCTTCTGGACCTCTGACATTCAGGGATCTCTTTAAGTCTTCTAACCGATTTAATATTAAATCTAACTTATCATTCTGCTTCCTTTCTAATTCCTTCAACTTTTCTTCAACTATAAGGGTCATCTGCCTTTCATACTCATTCAACCTTTGATCAATATGATGCTTCAATGAATCGGTGACAAACCCAAATTTCAAGGAAGCGTCCATTTCTTTACATAAACCTGTGTTACCATGATAAGATGCTTCATCTTCATTGCCAGATTTTTCTTTTGTTGAAAGTGAAAACCCCGGCAATATGTCAGTAAGACATTTGGATACAATTTTAGCCCTACTGCTCAGAGGACTTTGCGGAGTCAGATATTCAGCTTCAAACATTTTCATCAGTATCTGTGGGTCTGGCCCCTTCATTTGAGTTTTACTAGGGTCCAAGAAGGAGCCATATAGTTGGAGAAATTTCTTGCATTTCTCAGCCTTCTCTGTAAGCTGGTGTCCAGAATCTTTCAAAATTCGGTTCACATTCTGAAAGTTTACTGATGTGTGTGTTGAGATGAATGGCTCAAATTTTTCGATGGTCACATGAATACCATACAGCCACACTTGATCCTTCCTTTTCAACCGAGCAAACTGAAACATAAAAGATGTGCACATAAATATGTCAGATGCTCATCTGTGAAATCTGCCTGTAGTATAACCTGTAAGTAATGAAAAATCAGGACGAGTGGAGAATTCAGGCAGTACAGCAGAGCTGACTACGCTCACCATTAGTCACTGGGCTGTACTGAGTCATGTCATATAAAAGAGAACTGAAATGTTGCTAGTGAAATGCATGACTATATTCTTTAAGAATTCACTGCACTAGTCAAGTGCAAGATTTATGGAGTATAATGGGGAATTTGTAATGCACAAAAAGAAAATGCACATTTTCGAAGATATCATTACACGTTATCATAGCAATTGGTTTATACGGAGTGAAAGTGAAATAATCCTGCAGATTTTCAGAGCGAACAGCTCATGTTATATGTAACAAAACAAAAAAAAAAGTCTAATACCATATTGGTGAGAAGCACATAGTTTTTTCAGAAAAAATTATTATTTTTTTTCCTAAATGTTTAACAGCCTCTTATTTGGTAACTACTGCGAGTAGGATCGTTATTTTTGTCCATATCAATAGAAAACCTAATAAAGAATAATTTATCTCTCTGGTGTATTTCAATAACGTAGATGGTTTTCGTGCAAGTTTAATTTAAAAAACCACTAATTTCAATCCACTGACCAATGCAAACAGCTTACAACATCATAGCCAGAAAGGGAGATAGGAAATATCTACGTGAAGATTAATTTTTTGGTCCTAAGGAATATATCTGTTATGGTAACAATTGATATCGAAAGAAAAAAAAAAAAAAAGGGAAAAACATCGGAGGAGAGGGATTCGATCTGGTGCTGTGGACTGAACTTCAGTTTAGCTCAATGGTTAGAGTGCTTGGTACGTAGAACCAAGGACCCAGGTTCAATCCCCAGCACCGGAGCGAATTTTTCTCCTCCAATATCAAGAGATGGGAGGTAGTTCACTAAGGCAGACAGACCTGAGATCGTTGACCTCTTATATCAGTATTACGAGAAGAAAGAGCAGTATGTTAGCAGCAATGTTGTCAAACTGCTGAAACTTCCAACTCAATTTTCTAATTAATGATGCATTTAACTATAACACTTAATATAGGTTTTCTATTAATTTAAGCGTACCCTATCGTCCCTTTCAATCTGCAGAATTATTTCACTTCCACCTTTTATATAAGCTTATGACGGAACAATTTAGAATACCATTTAATCAGTGATGCGAACAGCCCATGTAAGGCTGAGGTTGACCGGCTGGTTGCTGGCTTCACATCCACATGGCTCAGCAGATGTGAATGATCATTCAACCGGAATGGAGGTATTATATGGCCAGCACGAGCTATTACAGCTGATTCTTGAAACCTGATTTTGCTATCTATTATAGTTCCCCAAATTCACCATGATGCTGGGTGGGCACCAGTCCCATTCCGTGGCCAAAATTCCATGAGAAAATTTATTCCTCATGAGGAGTCAAACCAGCGCTCATTTCGTAATGCTAGTCTAAGTACAATGTCTGAGACCATGATGCTATGGTGTGGGTCTTAGAATACCATTACAAATATATTTTATAAACCTATTGGAAAACGAAATGTTGGCAGATGTAGAAAACTCTACAGAGAACAATTTAAAATCACATAAAACTTTGTGAAACTGAAACAGACCAGGAGGACTAATTCGTGCAATTTATGATGATGATGATGATAATGATCATAAATATGTACAATTTTAGAAAATAGTTTTGTCGCACAGACACTTCGTAAGTCCCAGAAAGGAGGCAGTGCGCATGATCAGACATACAATGAAACAATACTAATTTTATTATCTCAACTAGTCCTCCTCTTGTGAACCAGATCGTTCATCCTCTGATCATGTGCACTGCCTCCTTTCTGGGACTTAAAAGTATTCGTGTGACAAAACTTTTTGCCAAAACTGTACAAAATTTGCAATGAAATTTATCTTCAAATAGATATCTTACTTACTTACTTACTGGCTTTTAAAGAACCTGGAGGTTCATTGCCGCCCTCACATAAGCCCGCCAATGGTCCCTATCCTGAGCAAGATTAATCCAGTCTCTACCATCATATCCCACTTCCCTTAAATCCATTTTAATATTATCTTCCCATCTACGTCTCGGCTCCCCAAAGGCCTTTTTCCCTCCGGCCTCCCAACTAACACTCTATATGCATTTCTGGATTCGCTCATACGTGCTACATGCCCTGTCCATCTCAAACGTCTGGATTTAATGTTCCTAATTATGTCAGGTGAAGAATACAATGCGTGCAGTTCTGTGTCTTGTAATTTTCTCCATTCTCCTGTAACTTCATCCCTCTTAGCCCCAAATATTTTCCTAAGCACCTTATTCTCAAACATTCTTAACCTCTGTTCCTCTCTCAAAGCGAGAGTCCAAGTTACATAACCATAAAGAATAACTGGTAATATAACTGTTTTATAAATTCTAACTTTCAGATTTTTTGACAACAGACTGGAAGATAAAAGCTTCTCAAACGAATAATAACAGGCATTTCCATATTTATTCTGTGTTTAATTTCCTCCTGAGTATCATTTATATTTGTTAGTGTTGCTCCCAGGTATTTGAATTTTTCCACCTCTTCAAAGGATAAATTTACAATTTTTATAGGTATTTCCATTTCGTACAATATTCTGGTCACGAGACATAATCATATACTTTGTCTTTTCGGGATTTACTTCCAAATCTATCTCTTTACTTGCTTCAAGTAAAATTCCCGTATTTTCTCCAATAGTTTGTGGATTTTCTCCTAACATATCCACGTCATCCGCATAGACAAGAAGTTGAGTAACCTGTTCAATTCCAAACCCTCTCTGTTATCCTGGACTTTCCTAATGGCATACTCTGGAGCAAAGTTAAAAAGTAAAGGTGAATTGGAAACGCATCTGACAGAAACTGACCTATACAGACTCTGCTGTACATTTCATTGAGACACATTTTAATTAACTTGCTTGGCTACTGATAGTCTTTCTCTTAGTTCTCCACTTCAAATAGATATCAGTATTAAAAAATTATAATAAATAGATCAAACAAATAAAATCATACTACTTAAAGCATTGTATTGTGCAATTTGATAATAGTGACAATGAACATGTAATATGGTAGCTCACCTTCAAGGTGCACTCAGGTGATGGTTGTGTAAGCGCAGCTTCTGCTATATACACAGACATATCTTCACATTCGTCAAAAAACTCTGCATGGCAAGTTGTCATGTACTCCTCACATCTGCCATAAATTTCAATTATCCTAGCCTGTAAGTAGAGACAAATGAAAAATTACAAGAAGAAGCAAAGAGAGCTGATTTAAAAATAAATCTTCATAAAACAAAGCAAATAAGAATCAATTCTAATAACGAAAATAAAATTAATATAAACAACGAAGATGTAGAGAAGCTTGATTCCTTCTTATACACTGTGTCTCTAAATGATTTATCAGGGTTCAAGCAGTTGGGGCTTTACAAACGAATATGGATGCGTTTCCCACATGTAATGAAAGAAGAACTGTAAAAATTCCGTATTGTGTGCTCACAGCATTTGTTTTTCATCTTTGTTGTGTCGCAATGTCACAAAGCTTACATAAAATGGCGACTCCAGTATATAAATTTTTTTGTGTGTTACAATTTGCAAAGTGTGGTGCTGTAGTTTCTGTGCAACAAGCTATCCAATGGCAATTTAGAATCGGATTTTCTGTCTGATAACATTTGTTGATGGTATAGACAGTCTGAAATGACTGGATGCATCAGTATAGGGAAGAGTTCAGGAAGTCTACATATGCCCAACGAAAGAGTCGAGAATGTCAGTTCATGGTGCCCTGTCCTCACATCATGTGATTTCTTTCTGTGCGGGTAAGTGAAAGACCATGTGTACCTGCCAACCTGACAAGAGATGAGAAGAAGGATTATTGGCTACAGGTCTGCCATGTTACAAATGGTGCTCACATTGAACACTCACAGAATTGTTTTTTATTTCCATATACGGTTTGTTCTTATATATTGCAAGTAAGAGGAATTAAACAACTGTGAAACTCCAATAATCATTTTGGGACAAGCTGTTACTTATGAAGTACTGTTACTAAGACTGATGGGGCAGATATGAAATGATGAATTCGACAGACAAATGGAGCTTTCTTCAACTAGATCCTATATGGAAAAATTGCTGGTACATATACACCATGTCCCGCTTAAAATACCAATAAAATAAATGGTTATAACTCCAAATATATATGGCAAAGATAAATATATCTAGTCAGGTTTCCTCAACTGTAAGGCAAATGCCAGGAAAATCGGGCTACAACATCCCTGAATATCACCAGCTTCATTCATCATCAAAAATCATATTCATAACAAATCAACATCTACAGACGCCATCAGATAACTCGTTTAACAGTATTTCAGTCAAAGAGCACAGCTACAACAATATTATTCTAATAAGTACAAATAATTTATCAGCATATCAATAACAACCTCATAAAAAAAAAAAAAACAAAATAACAAAACCTCAGGTTTGGTAGTGTAGATCTTGCATTTATGCAACAATGGTTGTCATGGAGAAATAAATAAATAACAGTAAACTAATTCTGTAAAACTAGCCATGTGGACTGTTCAGCAGAAGCCTCATGTTCTTTGGTTAGCAGAAACAAAGTCTGTAAAGCATGTTCAACACCGATTTCGTCAGGAATACAACCTTCAAAGACATGAGCCCATTCCTGACTATAAGAGAATAATGGCCTGGGATGCAAAGTTGAAGTAAACAGGACGCTTGTTGTCGAGCAATGGTAAGCATCAATTTCATTTTTGTTTTGTTACCGATAAGCTGCTATAATTTAATATGTAACACTTTTATTAAGCCGCTAATGCTTATCTACTATAATAGTCATTTACATGAATAAGATTTTTACATGAACGTTTTCGATACCATTTTTTGTATCATCTTCAGATGCATTGTAATTAAATTAACAATTAACATTTGTAAATGATTGAAAACCTAGCCATTGGTGTGTGTGTTCTGTGAACTTCTTTTCGTGATTAAGTGTGTGATACATTTATGGATGTCGCTTGTACTTGTGTGTCTACTAGTAATTAGTGCTAATAGTAATACTAAGCTTACTTAATATCAATCAATTTCTAAAATGCAATATAAAACTTATAGTATAACACCAATATAAAAAAAATTTATAAAAGAACACTTGTTTGGTCGTTTTTGTTATTCTGTCTTTGAGTTCTGTTGTGTCTTGCCTTTTAATGGGGTGATTATAACTGTTCTCTCTTTGTTTTTATATAAAACTTCATAATATTAAAATGCTGAATCGTTGTGTAAGAAGCAATTTGTAGAGTACTTGTTTTAATCACTTGGTTTTTTACGAAGTGAACTGGGGTAGCTTACGAATTATTAATTTCACTTTTGCACTGTGTGTTGTTGTAGTTGTTGTATAAACCTTATCTACTTTTTACTTGTCACGTAACCACATGTTAACATTACCATTTTGGAGTTCACTGTTGTTCACTATTTCCTATGCAAATTCGATCGTCTAACAGGTTGAGTTACAATTTGGTTTGATGTCGAGCTCCGTATTCAAGCAAAGCCAGTGCTTCTAATTCAGCTGTTTTGCATGTTGTGTACTTGTAGGTTGCGTGGCTGAGCTGGATATAGTAGATAAGCATTGGCGGCTTAATAAAAGTGTTACACATTAAATGGTAAGCATGCTAAGAAAAGAGTTTCTGAAGAGAACATTGAACTTGTACGAAACTCCTTTACAAGAAGCCCAAGAAAATTAATCTGAAAAGCAAGTTTGCAACTCCAGATTCCTCGCAGTACTGTTCATAATGTTCTACACAAAAGGCTCCATCTTCGAGCATACACAATTCAAATCATACAGCAGATCAAGCCCAGTGATAAAGATAAGAGGCTAAATTTTTCTGCAAGTGTTTTGGACAAGACTGATGAAAACAACTCGTACTTTGATCATGTGTGTTTCTCTGACAAGACAACTTTCCACGTATCAGGAAAAGTCAACAGACACAATTGCAGAATCTGGGGAAGTGAGAATCTGTCTGTTGTGTTTCAATATGAACGCAATTCACCCAAAGTTAATGTGGTGCGATTTATTGAAAGATCACGTGACAGGTCTTTTCTTTTTAGCTGAACCTACAGTGACTGGCTCAATCTATCTAGATATGTTGGAATTGTATGTCGTGTCAGAGCTTCCTGCAGAAACCATTTATCAGCAAGATGGCGCTCCTCTTCACTTCGCATTGGAGGTACACAAGTTTTTTAATGACAATTTTCCCAGACAGTGGATTGACAGAGGATCCGAGACAATGACTTGGCCACTAAGGTCATCAGATCTATCACCCTTCGACTTTTTTCTATGGGGATCCGTCAATGATCAAGTATACAGAACACCAGTGGCTGATCTCAATGATTTGAAGCTCAGAATCTGCCTTGTGATTCAAAATGTCACTATTGATATGCTGAGGAATACCTGGAGAGAGGTGGAAAACAAGCTCGACATCTGCCGTGCTATAAATGGTAGTCATGTTGAAGTGTATTGAAATTGCAACTTTTTAGGTATTAGAAAATGTTAACAGTTTCAATTAAATAAGTTTTTCCTTAGAGGTATGGACTTTTATTTTATTGGTGTTTTAAGCCAGACACGGTGTATTTCAATAAAAACGAACATTGATTATTCAATGCCAACTCAAAAGCAGTTCTCTGATTTTATAAAAAGTGGAAAATAACAGAAGTATACCAAGCCATTGTAACTATGAACATAACAACTTTGCAGAATGTTGGTAGCACGTGATGAGAATTCACATAATGACCACTACAAAATAGCTGACTGGTCCTTAGTCTGACTATTTGACGCTATGCCTTTATGCAAGAATTCTCACTCCATGAGTGATTTCTTCAAACATAGGGTGACCAGATTCACATCAATAGAAAAGAGGACACAAAGCTTCAAAAAGGACATTACTCGAAAAAAGAGGGCAGAAAATATGTACTTAGATTTAGACTTAGGCCCATATTATACTATAAATTACGTCAATATCTATTTTCAGATTTAGGCTTATATCATACTTAAAAGTATGTCAATCTTACAAAAATAATTAAGATAAAACTTAATAATAATGCTTTTACAGTTAGCTACATATGAAAGTCAAGGGAACTATAATTATTAAAGACGATAGAAAATATCTACCCGATTTAGATTTAGGCTTAGGCCTAGTTCATACTTAAAATTATGTCAATATCTATTTTATTACAGTATATTTATGATAAAGCTTAATAACATAAAGTGATTTTACAGTTAACTACATATGAAAGCCAAGGGAACTATAATTATTATCAAAATACATATAAAGACCGCACAAAATGTAAATGTAATATTACTTTGTATGCAAAGAGAGTTATGATCGTTGGCAAAGAGTATATTCTGTCGATGCTGCTGCCACCTACAGGAAAATTACTAGAAAAAAGCGTCAAATGAGATAATTTCAAAATATCAGACATACATGTTACGAAAAGGGGGACATTTCTTGATTTTTTAAAAATCCGCCCGGACCCCGGACAAAGGCCTAAAAAGGACATGTCCGGACAAAAGAGGATGTCTGGTAACCCTAAACACTTTTTTTTTTGGGGGACATTTCTCAACAGTGCTACAAATGATTCATAACAGTTAACAAACAAATTGTGTAAGTGATAGTTAATCACGTAACACAGCATGTAGAAAACGAACAACACAACACTCCACGTGACAGTAAAATGCTACATTATAAGTGGTTCAGAAGGCTATACAGCAATCAATTTTTTCATGGGGAGGGTTGTCAATGCAAATAACAAGTGTCAAGCACATATTACAACGGCTTGGATATAATAAGTACACATACACAGATTTTGGCTTCTATATCAAAAAGATATGGAGATGACCAATATATTAGAAGGTTTGTAAACATGAAAAGAGCAAAAGAAGTGAACCAGCTGGCCAGAAAGAGAGAGAGTTCACTGAAAGCAATAAGACATGTTTAGTGATAACTATATTTGCAGAGAATTGTGCCCTGCAGGATCTCTTAATTTAAAAGCATGGCGATTTTTATTTATGGTGAACACTGAAGGAGAGAGTGTATGAAAACAATCCATATACAAGACAAGAATTAAAAGACAATATCTGGGCTATGATTGTCAGAGCTGCATCAATTAAACTTCAAAGTGTGTCCCAGAGATTATTCAAGAGGCGCCAATTCTGTCTGGACTGTGATGAACATTTTCAGACTCTCATGTAAAGATAGGAGTGAATTTATTAATTTTTTTGTTTTGTTTTTCATACACCTTATAGAATCTGCACGCTTGCATTCCACCAAGTATTTAATTAATGTATGACTAATGGAGGTCATGATGATATCTTTGAAAAATATTGGAGTGCAAGAGGTCAAATGACTTTATTGTCAAATGCCTGGCATTAGAAAACAACAACAACAACTTATTTAGAGAACTCTGTATATTAATGTCAACTGTTATTCTTCTCTCTATTCCTCTGCACAGAACATCCTTCTACCCATCATCTTTCAGAATATCTATTCCACGCCTCTGGAATTCTCTCCCTGACCATGTCAGAGACTGTCGGACAATATCAAAATTCAAATTTAAATTAAAAAATCACATTCTAGTTCATGGAATTGCTTGTTGAACACATGTCAGATTGCCCAACTTCACCTTAACCCATGACATATAGTAAATATTGTAACTATGCTGTTGTAAAATTGAAAATTAATATGTAATGTATTTATTATTATTATTATTATTATTATTATTATTATTATTGTCAGTTATCAATATCATCATTACTATCTCTGTTTTCTTTCTTTTTTCTTGTATTAGCTCGATGAGAGCTCTATAGTGTTCTTTTGACTCTGTTGACCCTCTATAGGGCTTTAACTTAATTTGTATTATTTTCATCAGTGTTTGTATTTCTTTTTTGTATTTATATGTGCTATCTGGTAGGATGGAAGAGAAGGCCTTATGGCCTTAATCCTGTCAGATTAAATAAATTATTATTATTATTATTATTATTATTATTATTATTATTAAGATTATTATTCTATCAAACAAATTACTAGTAAAACACCACAAAAAATCCATAACACTAAGTACCTAGGGAAAATTCTATTTAACATGAAGCAACAATTACATCTCAAATCACATTATACCCAGTGTTACATACACTTATCCCACTTGACTTTTCCACGTCCCTTATTTCCATTGAATATTTCCATCGTGACAATTTCATTTTATTTATGAGCATAAACATTATAATTTAACCTTTATTGTACTGTATATGACCACGAACATTTTTCTATCACCATTTTAGTGGAATTATGAAAGTTACTCATTCTATGCATAACATCTACGTATAAACGGTTCCATGCACGAAGGATGCAATGACCTTCCAGCCATCTCTAAATGTATTCCTTTTTTGTTTCATTTGGCAAAGATCCTATAACAGTCATGTAGCTGAATAATAGGAAAGAGTGACTCAACTTTGTCTTACCTCAGAAACAACACAGATTTTCTTTATTTGCACATTTTTTATCACATTAAGTTTCAATTTTAAAGCACAAGGTGTAACATCTTGATTAAAGAGTTGAATGCAGGTGTCCAGGTTTACTATATTTTCAAGATCATACCTGCAACAAAATAACCCATTGGTTTACTGACTAAATAAATTTAACATTTACATTTCTATACATTTAGCAACTAAACTCTGCAACATTAGCGAGATGGGAGATGACGTTATAGGGGCTATTCCTATTACACGAGTCGACTAAGGGAATCAATGAATCAATACCTACTAAATTAGGTGATGTTTGAATACATGGCACTAGACACGCTGTAACTTCGTACTTAATCAGTAATGCACAACTAATCAAATACTTTTCGCGATGCATAATGCTTAGTGATGGAACTAACTATTTTACAGGTATTTGGAAGGAATCTCAGGCAGAAATTGTAATGACACTGCACGACCCAGTCGTGCTCTGTGGTTATGCCAGCTTGTATCTTATTACATAAGCAATAATTAAAATAGCTATCTCATAAAACTTCAACATAAAAAATCATGGTAATTCTCCAGAAAAGCTACATTGAAGAAGGCACGATTTCCTTTTCCTTCACTGGTTTCTGTAAGATATATACAGTGATTAACACGTGGTTTTAGTTTGCAGACACAAACACTTTCAACATAAAAATCGTTTGATACTTACTGTAGGTCTATATTCTAATGCACTGTTGTGGCTAACTATCCAACGGTTTTTATGTTGAAAGTATTTGTGTCTGCAAACTAAGATGGAACTTCGATATCCCCCCACACTACACACGGGAGAGAAAATATACCGGTACTTAAATAATTTTCACATTCCTCCGCCTCGTATCACTTAAATAATCCCCTCAACTAACCTTGTCACACCTCGGTCGCTTGACCGTTCCTACCGAAACTTTAGCTCAAACATCAGTCTCGTGTGTGATCTGTGGTGTGGGGCGATATCGAAGATTGGCCCAAACTAAAACCACGTATTTATCACTATAATTATAAATCTCACAGAAGCCAGTGAAACAAATGAAAACTGTGTCTTCTACAGTGTAGCTTTTCTGGAGAATTACCAAAATATTTATCTATTTTTATTTACTTTCTTGAAATTCAAGGCTGACTCCCAACAAAACTCAACAATCAATAAAAAAAAATGATTCACAAATGAAGTAATGGTCAAGATAGTTGGAAATCGGTTATAAATCACATAATTATTTTGATAATTTGTAGCCTATCATGAATTTCACTTACTTTTCTTTTTGTTGACTTGTTGCTAAAGTTATAGTATCGTTGATAGATTTATCATTCCCGATATTCCACGAACATGTTATCTCTAAGCCTACATCTTCAGCTCTGATACTGGAGTGCATCATCTCAAATTGTTTAGTTTAATGCAAAAAATAGCAATCCTCTTTTAAAATACTGACAACCTTATAAATCTTCCACCATATTTGTAATCGTTATTATGTCAATTGTTTCACCCACCACGTTGGCGAAGTTCAGTTTTATATTCATGCATTACATGAAAATGTTAAATGAATGCCAGAGAAAATGTGGTGAAATTTCTGCAGACATCTATATATAAAAATAATTTTGTCGATTTATACCGTTATGATAATAAGAAAGAATTATGGCAATTAACATTAAAGTTTCTATTATTGTACGTGTACGAATGGGTGTAACCAAGTTTCAGAACACACACAAATTTGACCTTGTGTGAAAGTCAGACCGGTCGGTGGTTTGGAATTGGGGTTGCGGGCTGCTCTTGGTGCTTTTAAAATTAATCAAGTAAAATGTCTAAATACAAGATTGTTATGGTGAGACATGGCGAAAGTGAATGGAACAAGTTAAATCTCTTTTGTGGGTGGTTTGATGCAAACTTGAGCGATAAAGGTAATATTGCAAATACTGTAATATTAATTTTAAGGTTATTTTTCGGTCATTTGCACAGGAAACGAATGTCAATATTAGGTTTAACTTGTATGAGGTTTGTAAATATAATATAGGAAATAAGCATAAGTATGCGTGGTTTTTAATTTACACAATGTCGTTTCTGGTTATCTCAGTAAAACAATTTGCAGGTGCACCAGACTGCATAGAAATAGTTAATTTTGTGACCATGGTCTGAACAGTACTTATTTTTTTGCTGCAGGCAAAGAAGAAGCTCTAGCTGCAGGTAAAGCCCTGAAAAAAGATAATTATACCTTTGATATAGCTCATACGTCAGTACTCACAAGAGCTCAGAAAACATTAGAAGCCATACTAAATGAAATTGGACAAACCGATCTACCAGTTCAGAAATCTTGGCGACTAAATGAACGACACTATGGTGGATTAACTGGCTTGAACAAAGCAGAAACAGCTGCAAAGTACGGCGAGGAACAGGTAAGTTAAGCCATAAAATGAACAATTCTTAATAATGTTTTATTCCTTTCTATCTTGTACTTTTTACATACTTTAATGACACTGATTTCTTTGTAATTAATATTTTTGATTCAAACTACCAATGATTATTATTTTAAATTGTTTAATTTAGAGGTAAATGCATATAACTCAGACAGGACAGGGAGAGGGGGTATTAAAAAATAAGAACATGATCCCCATTCATCTGTCCCGAATTCGGATTATGGAAAGAAGTCACCATACTGATATACAATGCAATAAAACTACTTGTAATTATGGAATTGAATTTCTATTCTACATCATTCGTAGGTAAGTAAAATCTACAAAACAGCTAGTACCGTAGTACTTAGATAAGCTATTATATTAAGTTCATAAACTTTCAGGTTTCAATATTTCATCAATTTTTTTTAATTTGCCTTCAGATAACTCATTTAGCATTGTATTCTATTGTTTGTGAACAAATAACTAGCTGTAAATATAAAGTCAAGAAATGATTCACCCAAGGGGGATAGCCCTATTAGATTCATTCCCATCTGAAGTGAATAAATATGCTGCAATACCACACAGTTAAGTGGCGTTTTTAAGTCGTGACATTTTAATTTTTAATGCATTTTATTTTTATTTTATTTAGATTTGCAATAAAATATGGTCATGTACATTTTGAATGAGGTAATTGATACAGAATTTTATAATGCAAATTTAATTAATATCTTCGTATTTGTATGGTAGAGAATAATGTTCATTAAATTTTTATAAAAAGAAGTTCAGAGTCGCCTTATTATATAGGTAGAAAGAACTTAAATTATATAATATAAAAATATTAACACTTTGACTATCTTCTCCTAACTTATATTTATTTTTTTTTTTAATTAATCTTCGAGCCCTCTGTCAGTATTGAATGTATGAGTAATTAGGGTTTCACTAGCTATTTTGGTGTGATTTGAGTTTGTAAATATGTTTATTTGTATACCAGGTTCAGATATGGCGACGTAGTTTTGATGTACCACCGCCACCCATGGAAGCAGATCACCCTTATTATGACAAAATTGTGAAGGATCCAAGATATGCTAACGAACTCAAGCCCGAAGATTTCCCAAAGTTCGAGTCTCTGAAGCTTACGATAGAACGCACACTACCCTACTGGAACAGTGTGATTGTTCCACAGATGAAGGAAGGGAAGAAGATTCTCATTGCAGCTCATGGCAACAGTCTGCGAGGAATTGTCAAGCATTTGGACAGTAAGTCTTGTAGTTTAACGGAAATTGTTAGCATTTGAATAGCAGGTTACATATTCAGTCGGATTTGTTGTACCAAGATTTAGCTCATCAAATAGAGTCGGAAAGCTAGAGTTCTGTTTCTAGAAAATTCATTGAGTTGTACTGTACAAAAACTGCACGCATTGTATTCTTCACCTGACATAATTAGGAACATTAAATCCAGACGTTTGAGATGGGCAGGGCATGTAGCACGTATGGGCGAATCCAGAAATGCATATAGTGTGTTAGTTGGGAGACCGGAGGGAAAAAGACCTTTGGGGAGGCCGAGACGTAGATGGGAGGATAATATTAAAATAGATTTGAGGGAGGTGGGCTATGATGATAGAGACTGGATTAATCTTGCACAGGATAGGGACCAATGGTGGGCTTATGTGAGGGCGGCAGTGAACCTTCGGTTCCTTAAAAGCCATTTGTAAGTAAGTACTGTATAAAATGCAGTTACATTTTTACCGAGTACTTAAGTTTTTTCCCTGATCTCTCTCTCTCTCACACACACACGCACGCACGCACGCACACTTATATATATCAGATTGGCCATTTGCGTCATTCCCGTGTTACAAAATGGCAACATATAAAAGAGAACGATCACTGGGATCTGTACTGTCGAAAATGAACTCTTAGTAATAACTGCTAGATGGAAGTATAGTTGCATGGTATTACTCCATGCAATTCCATCAGGGTTATAACGTGATATCTTTTGCAGCTGTTATATGGCAGCATACAGAAATTGATATAAGTTGTCTTGAAAGTGTTTTAAGCTAATCAATCTGTTATATGTGATCAGCGGTTTTATGTATAATTTTAATTCCAGCATTGCTCCATTGTCACATTATCTCATCTCTCATAAACCTATGTAGTTGAAAAGGGATGTTAAATAAAGAATCAGAATAGATGCTAGGCCTACTCTTTGTTGACTAAATCAGATTGGATTTTGTATTAACTATCCTGTACCATAATATGGACTGTGTTGAAAAGTTTGTGGACTTATACCAATTGAAATATATGTTACATAGTCAGGATTGTTTAGAACTATCAGTTCGCAAGTTGGCTGCTTACTGGCACAATCTCCTTACAACTGCCAGCTTCTCCTTCCATGAACTCAAGGCACCCCAACACTTCACTGGCATTCCCCTACATTTTGCTCCATAAAGTTACAGTATACTACACATTAAATAAAGAGATTTATTAATTAAATCGGGATTTACCCTTCTCGCAGAAGGCACTGAAAGTGTTGCCCAATTTGTGTGATGTAGGCCTACATACTACATCTTCGTCGGTACTAATGGACCTAATTTCTCTGACTTTTTTTTTTATTTCATCTAAAGTGTGAGGATTAATTGGATACACTTTACTTTATTTAGAGTTGTTAGGAAATTTATGTCTACATTTTTACAGTGTTCTACTGCACGATTTCTTGTACTTTGTGTATGTCTTGAAAATTTACATATGATGACGCAGTGAATATATCTAACCATCGCACAACACACTACTGCACTACCCCTAATGAAGCGTGACTCATGACTGACCTGCCCATAGCTCGAGACAGCTCGCAACTATGCCGTAACTTTATGGAGGGGAATGTAGTGGAATGCCAGTGAAATGTTATGACTATGAGTTTGCAGAAGGAAATGCTGATAGTTTAGTATATACAGTCACGAAGCTCAATATGTAGTAAATATGCATCCATAGATAGTTGCTAACCACTAGGATCGCTAATATCGCCTCATTACAGACAATGCAAAATAGTACTGGCACAGTGTATTGTTTCTAACATCCTCACAACTTAAGCTTCGTGACTGAATATACTAGACTGTGCTATCACTGTTTATACTTTCATAAAATTTGAACTGATAAGTTTCAAAATGTTGAAGACCTCTGTTTTCACTACACAGTTAAAAGACATTGATATTATACTATGAACAGTACAGCTCTAACTAAAGACTTCACTACAAACAAAACTACTGACAGAAAATATAGTACAAACAACACTGCTGATAGCCATGAGAACTTATGAAACTACACAGGAGCAAGACTGTTACTAGCAGACAGCAAATTTTTGGTCCCTACACAGCGACAAAATGTCACATTTCTTGGAGTATAGAGGAGTGTGACATTGAGTTCAGTGACCTCCATGCAGCTGATGCTGTCTGGTTATATTAGTCATCAAGATCCAAAAAAAAAATACTCTTGAAACGAGACTGTTATACAGAAGTCCACACCTGTGGAGTAACGGTCAGCGCGTCTGGCCGCGAAACCAGGTGGCCCGGGTTCGAATCCCGGTCGGGGCAAGTTACCTGGTTGAGGTTTTTTCTGGGGTTTTCCCTCAACCCAATACGAGCAAATGCTGGGTAACTTTCAGTGTTGGACCCCGGACTCATTTCTCTGGGATTATCACCTTCATATCATTCAGACGCTAAATAACCTCAGATGTTGATACAGCATCGTAAAATAACTCAATAAAATAAACTACCAGAACCTAAAATTACTTTTGAAATGAGAGACTGTTATTTGTCAGCAGAACCTAAAAATTTAACACTTTAAACAAGACTGTTTTAGTAAAATGTAAAAATTATACTTCAGACAAGATTGTTGATAGTTTTATCTAAAACTTCACAAAAAACAAGACTGTTAATTGCCAGAAGGACCTAAAAGCAACACCACAAGTAAGATTGTTGATGGTTAGCATGATATAAAAACATATTAAACAAGACTTGTTAGTCAGCAGGACCTGAAAATTAAACCATAATTAAGACTTAATAGCTATCTAGACTTAAAAACGAGAATTCAAACTTGACTCTAATAGTCAGCAGAACCCAAAAAGTACACCGGAAACAGAATTGTTGATAACAATATTTCATTCTTTTGCAAAAGAATAATATAACTCATACGCACACATACAGGCTGTTATGAAAATTTATTCTCTAATGCTTTTCCTGTATTTCCAGATATGTCTGATGAAGCCATCATGGGGCTGAATCTTCCAACTGGAATCCCTTTTGTATACGAGCTTGATGAAAGTTTAAAGCCCGTAGTATCAATGAAATTCCTTGGTGATGAAGAAACAGTGAAGAAAGCAATGGAGGCTGTAGCTGCACAAGGAAAAGCCAAGTGAATCCCATGACACAACAAAGAGCTGAATGGCATAGTGTTTTCATTTCTGAAATTGATCTGAAGTATCTTGCTGGCTGGAATTCAGCAGATTGAAATTGAATTGTTTGTTGTTAATATATGTTTGAATAAATTATGAAAAGTTTAGAATGACAATTAAAAGAAAATAACAAATTATTAATAACCAATGTAAAACTATTTATTGAAAATGTTGGATATTCTGTAGATACGTAAATAGCACCGAGAACAATAAATTGTGGACCATTGTCTTTTTTGTTTTTATTTCTGTATATAGTAACCAGTAAATGACCAGTTCGATTTTAAATATGAATACCTTGAACATTCATACAATCCCCCAAACTGTTTGAAGGACCACACCTGCTGTTGGTTACTGGATCCATATGACCTAGCCAGGGGAATTATCACATAACTCCATCTACCATATCCCCTCTTCACCATTTAGGAGATGCTTGTGCATGCCATAGGTCACCATGCTGAAATAGTATTTTCTTAATTTTTTATGGAATAGTTATACCGCTGTGACTCGGTCCCCAGAGCTTCGTTTGTTAAAAACAGGTTGCACCACGGGAAGGTGACAATGGGATTTGAGTAGGAGAGGTTATGCACTTCACTACTACAGTACTTGCAACCCTTAATTCGCGGGTGCTCGTGTAAAGGGGGTTAAGTCAAATTGTAAGGTATGTAAACTTCTCTCCTTTGGTACTGAACAAAACCCCTTTGTCACAAAATACGGAGCACTGTAACTGCATCATGGATGGAAGCATGATTTAATCCCTTTAACACAAGATGGAAGTAATCGTGGAAGATTAAAATCTTTACTTATCCTGCTTTAACCAATTCATACTTAACCCCCTTTGCACGAGCACCCGCAAATTTATTTGTGAAAAATACGCAAGAATGGACAGGTGCTTGATTTTCATCAAAGAATTGCATGGTGAAATACTTGCTTCTTACTTCTTAGTATATGTATTGTCGGCCCATCGGATCTATGCCCCTTCAGCGCTGTCGTCGTTCTTGGAAAAGTTAACGCCTCTACTTACCCCATTCCACCAGTTTCTCTCCCACTACGTCAAACAGCAGGCCACGAACCTTGCCGAATAGGGATGTTGCCAAACTTCCGTCAAACAGTGTCATGTCTCTTGAATATTGCTTATAACACTGTAAGGTTAATTATTACTTATTCATAATTTAATTTAAGTAGGTCTAATGACGCTGACCGACTTATGCAAAATGCTATTACTTGCTTAATAATATTTCTTTCACACTCTGTGCTACAGTATTCATGTTGAGTTGACAACACTGGACTGCAAGTGCAAATAAACTGTCCTGCAAGAAGGCTCAAAATTGTGAGTAGTGGGGGAGAGAAAGAGAGAGGGATAGAAAAGAGAGAAATAGGAATACAGGGGGAGAAATGAATTGCCGAGGCTGAAAAGGAATTAAGGTTCAGTTCGCATATCTTACGGGGGCACAGATCCGATGGTCGGACTATATCTAGCTACACACTGATTACACAATGTCTGCTGTTTTCCAAAATTATGGATTAATGAGAATTTCTTGTAGTGACTGGTTTTCTAATTTTTCCGACCAATTTTTCTTATTTAACATAGACTTCTTAACTCCAGAGGTTATACAGAAAAAATAGGATGACAATTAGCAATACTGGAGCAATGGCCAAATAAGAATGCGAGTGGGAACAAGTATTGGTATTTGGAGAAACATTCCCTGCAGCCACCATGCTGACTTTACATTTCATAGGATCTGCTTGAACATTTACATTACTAGTATGTTGTTATTTGATCATCATATTGTCAGGAATTTAATTACAGTTGTGTTCTATAACTTAATATACAATAAAGTGTACAAATTCAGAAGCAAACTAGTACTGCAAGACATAAAGAAAACAGCAAAGCAACAATCAGCTAGGTGGGCCAGACTATATAGGCCTATCTAATGCTGACAATAACGGGCGCTAGAAAAAAGGCGAGTGGGGATAAAAAGAGAAACCAAGAGTCAGGAAGTGATAGGGAAGAAAGTAGCGAAAAGATTAAGGGTGCGAGTGTAAGTGGAAATCTAGGATGTGAAAGTGAAAGTGTGGGGGGGGGGAAATAAAAGAGGAATAGAAGAAGAAATAAATAGAAAGAAAGACAGAGGCGAACAGTAAAGGAAAGTCAGAACCTGCGACAGCTGAGGATATAGCAGAAGTATTTGATATGTTTAAAACAATGTGGGGATGTGATCAAAAAGTGCAAGTGAAATTGTAAATGATCGAGAAGTATAGGGGAGAGGGAAATTGTATAAGCTGATGTGTAGAGATAAATATAAGTATTTATAGGAAGTGAGAATAGTGAGAAAGGATTAGGTGTACGTGGAATAGTGAGAAAGGGAAAGTGAGCGCAAATAGGAATAAGTGAAAATAGTGAAAAAGGGTTATGAGAAGTGAACAAGTGACAGCATAAAATTAATACTAACTTTTGAACGTTGGAACAGTAAATGAATATAAGAGAGAAATAGGAGAAAAGGTCAAAGAACAAATAGGACAAATAATTCAATATGATAATTTATAGAGAAAAAGTGAAATTTAGATTTTAGTGAGTAGTAGTTAGAGGAAAAAGGGGGTTTGAAAGACGTATATAATATTGGATATATTAGGATTAATGAACAAAAGAGAATAGCAAATGAAATGTAGGCGAAATACTGAAGGGGAGATTGAACAAGTAATAAAAAAGGTACATAGCAGGGGCGATTTTTCAGGGCATGCTATGCTTGCTGCGCAAGCCCAATATTTTCGTAGAATGTGTGTTTCTCAAAATGGAATTACGTACATTAAACTTTATTTTGATTTTTGTAACATTGTATAGGCGTAATACCATCCGCAGGTTGCATACCGCAAGTATCGCAACGCTTGCTCGTTTCTCGGAGCTACAGGAAAGACGTAGAAATAGCGAGAATATGATGCGCGCGCAAGTGCCTTCCTCCTTGGTCCGTCCTAGTCGCACATGCTTCTGTTATGTGTTGTTTGAAGCTCTGGTCCGAGAGCTACACCAATGTTACACAGAGCAGTACTGGCAGCGGGAATGTGCTGCGATTTGCGAGTGCAATGTAATTGTATGAGCGGAATGCATGTATTATTAATTCTTAAACATTAATTTGAAGTATTGCAATAAGTTCGGAATTGTGTGTTATTGAAACCTTATTATTAAATCCATTTTCCTTAAGGACTATTCAAGGGAAGATAGACATTATAGAGAATATGTGCGCTCGTTCAGTGCAGCTCAATACAACAATATGCATTGGTTGGCAGGGTCGAAAAAACTAAACTGTTTTGTTGACCATGTTTGTTATATCATATCGAACTTCTACATCTGATAAGCGAATATGATCCATGACTCATAATGATTTCATAATTATAAAATAAATTATTTAGGCTATGTGGGTCTGATTATTTTTATTAATTATGAATTATTATATCCTCCCATCTTCCCCTATGAATAAAAGAGCAAGCCTAACATTTGTGACTAGCATTCGCCCCTGGTACATAGTGTAATTGGGAGTATTTGTGTAGACGTGTAGTGCAAATAATGTGTTATTGTAATATGTTAATGGTGGCACCGGATATAGAAATGTGAGGTACACCATTACATGTAAAGAAGTGCTGTGACGAAATATATCATATCATATCATATAGGCCTATATGGACTTGTGCAAACATTTGCTGCACATGCTAGAATTGGACACCATGTCACAGAAGCATACCTACATTGCTTTAAATTATCAGAGTTGCTACTATGTACAAAATGCTCAACAGAGAACGAAACAATAGAACAAAAACACGGACCACAGTATTACTAAGTTTACTTGCTTCGCGTATTTTACTTATTTCATATCCAATACAGAGATACAATTTTAAAGATCGTATGGTTAATCAACAATCTTGTTTCACGGTCAGGTATGCTAACCATTACTCCACAGCGGTGGACTGCCATTTCGGAATAGAAGGCAACCAATAGTAGAGGAATTAGCAAAAATTGCATCAAACCTTTTTCCTGAATTACAACTCGTAGACTCACTTGACAGGAAAATCAAAAAGATCAACAATCTGGCAGTTGAACAATGGACAGGATTATGTAAAAGAATCTTGAAAAAAGAGTAAAGGAAAGAAAAATGAACAAGTTCACCATTCTCATTCGGTGTCTGGGTAGCTCAGTTGGTAGAACAATTGGCTACAGACTGAAAGGTCTGGGGTTCGATCCTAAGTTGTGACGAGATTTTCTCGTTGCCAAACTTCCAGAACGACCTCGAGGGTCACTTTGGGTAAAAGGCAGTTGGAGTGTAGTGCTGACCACACCACCTCATTCTAATGCTGAAGTCAAGAAAGCATGGAGCTCTACTTAATGCACTTTTATGGCATGTAAACAGGATATCTTTACTTTTCATCTAATTTTCAGGATTTAAGAATGAAATCATTATCCTTATTGTTATAGTACTTAAAGAATTTTAAATAGTCTTTTGATACACAGAGAGAAAGGATAGGAAGGAGAGAGGAACAGATATATATATATATATAAGATAACAGATCACACAATGCTTCAGTGTTTATCAAGTGGAATTAGCCACCAGATGTTTTAAATGACAGTCTAATTAAGTCATCCCTCATCAGATGTTTTAAAGGATAACCAAACTGAATTGTCACCAAATGTTTTTAATGACAGTAATAAACAGATGCTGCATTCACCATACGGGTAAAAAAAAACAAGTAGATATGCTAAGCCAAGTTAAACATATATGTATTAATTAATTTTCGTTGTTTATTTTATTTAAAGCTTCTGCAGAAAATCGAGAGTTTTAGTGTTTATTTCCTGAAATGAAGCACTACTGGTAAGGAGAGAGTACTGCCCAAGTTTGCATTTTCATTGTAGAAATAAAGTTATGTTGTGGGATTTAATCGAGCAATTTCTATTGTAATTAAGGATCAAGGATGAAACTGAAAATAACGATTTTATAAATGATCTATGAAAATGGTACACTGAAAATTAATATTAAGAAATCCGAATATTTGGTAGTAGACAGTAACACAAAAATTTGCCTAGAAAGTGAAAAAATGTAAATACTTATCACTGAGTAATTTTTAATAAAGATAATAGTAGTGACGAGAAGTTTATATGCAGAATAAATAAATGTAGGAATTCAACATGGTATCTAAATTCTATTTTGTGGGAGAGGAATATACGGAAAAATACAAGAAAACGATATACAGGACTATGGTTCAGAATACAGTAACATGGAGCAGAACTGTGGGAGGTAAAACAGATGAATAGGAAGATGTTTCTGACAACTGAGATGGCTTACCTGAGAAGAACAAGAATTGATAGCATACCAAATAGAATAACAAGAGAAATTATGGAAATGGATGGATATACAGGTTGGAAGTGAAATAACCCTCCTGATTAAAAGGGATGATAAGGTATACTTAAATGAATAGAAAACCTATATTACGTTCTATGATTAAATGCACGATTAATTAAGTTTGAAGTTTCAGCAGTCTGACAATATCACCGCTAACACTCTCTTCTCACAGATGTAAGAGGTCAACGAACTCTTTGTATATTGCTAGGTGAGCTGCTCTCTGGCGCAATGTTGCAACCTGCTCGCATATGCAGTGGCTTTAAATTGGAAGTTTTTTAAATTAAATTTACATGAAAACCGTGCACGCTATTGCAATACGCCAGAGGGGTAAATTATTTGTTATTAGATTTCCTATCAATATGGACAAAAATCATGATCCTATTCGCAATAGTTACTGAGTAGGAGGTTGTTAAATATTTGAGAAACTATCAACTTTCCACCAATATGATGTTACATATAACACATAAGCTATTCGCTCTGAAAACCTGCAAGGCTATTTCACTTCCACCCTGTATAGTCAACAAAGTACGTAAATAATGTTCCACACCATAGCATCGTGGTCTAAGGCATCATTCCTGGACTTACGTTACGGAATTATCACTGGTTCGAGTCCTTATGGGGAAGGAATTTTCTCATGAAATATTGGTCAGTGTATGGGATTGGTGTCCACCTAGCTTCATGATGAATTTGGGGATCTATGATAGGTAGCAAAATCCAATTACGGTCTAATGGTAGGAAGAGGATCATCATGATACCTCTGTTCTGGTTCACCTCTGCTCAGGCATGTGGATATGAGGTCAGAAGCCAGCTGGTCGGTCTTTGTTCTTCATGGGCTGTTGTGCCACAGATTTAATTGAGGAGATTGATGAAAGGACCAGGTAGGTTCACTTTTTTCACATTTTAGATTTTATACTCACATATGTAGAAAAGAAAATTCATTTTTCATTTGGTAAAATAGCCATGTAGCTCCACAGCATATATAGAGATTTATAGCTGGTAAGGATATGCCTCTTCCTGCCAGTGTATTAACTTCGGGGAAAAATGAAAGTAGCTTCGATCTCAGTATGTACCACCATGTGACATGCCATTTTACAACACACTAGTGTGAAAATATGAAACCACCAGGAGATGTAACTTCTGAATCAGAAGGGTAATGAAATAATATGTTATTGAACCTTCAGAACTGTCTACAAAGCAGAATATAGATCAAAAGTTTTTACTAAAATAAGTAAAAGCAATATATAAAACTTAAAAAGTGAATTCTTGTATCAATTTACTTAACAAACATGTAGACCTACATATGTAACAAATATTAAAATCCATATTATACTACACAGTAGCTCCATGCAGGGTTGCTAGATTCTCTCATCAGGAATCCAGGGCAAATGATGATACTGCATTCCTATCTTAACATGACTACACATTTGAATTAATTCAATTTGCAATACAACTGATATTATTCGTTTTATGCATTTCAACTAATTATATACCGGTACGGCCTAAACTTTTAATTTTGTTACACTTGTCCTAAATTATGAAATTTCCTTTGAATTACTGAGAAAGTCTGGAAAAATAATGTCATATTACAGCCTGTTCTATTCAGAAGAAATTAATGATACAGTAGTATTTAAATCCTATATATAATAAATCAACTTCTTAAGAGACTAAAGAATAAAGATACAGTACCTACTGTATTATACCTAATATATATTATAGCATTATCGTTTTTATTTCAATATACAACTGGATAGGAGGCACCAGGTAGCATTGAGGACGATGTTGAACATAGGTTGAACAGGATCTTGAAAAAATGAAGAAGGAATTTTAAAGACAATTTATAGATATGAGCAAAAATTGCATTTTTTTTAAATTCCGGAACAAATATAACTCAATACAGAACACGATTAAAATCCAGAAGAATACTGGGAAATCCAGGACGTCTGGTAACCCTGGCTCCATGTGATTAAAATAGTACTACCTATTTGACGCAAAAAATTATAATACATTTTTTATTTCCTAGGTTAAGTAGGCCTACTTCTACATGTCTTACTACATGCAATATGAAAGTGTTGAACTCCTAGGAAAGAGAATGAATTTTTAAAACAGTTTTCTTTTTAATTCTCTCGGAATATTCTAAAATGGAGCTAACTGGTTCTTTCACCAAACCCCTCAATTTTAACATAAATGAGTTAATTCGATAAGGACATACAGTCTGGATGGATGAATCAACATGGCCTAAGATGATTCCAGCGAATAGGGATTATAAAGAATGGACACTTCGTGTCGGTACCTTAGATGTAGCCGGACTGATTTCAATGACCTTCAAGCCAGCTAGAGCGTGAGATTCTGCTTTCTCCCTAGAGTTGGCGCTGATATCACACCAGCTAGCAGTCGACACAGCGGAAATATAACACATATAATTAATACATCTAGGTACATTATGTACTCAAAATAAATTGGATCCATAAAATAATAAATCCGTCATTAACTGTAATGTCTAGACTCTAGAGTTCCTTTATAATGAGAGTTGAGACGTTGACCCCAACAACAATAATTGTTAATTATTAAAATATGTAATGATTTGATAGCACTGAAAATGGAAAAAACAAAACTTTTATGAGAAGTAAAACCATATACCTATATTATATTGTAAACAAATATTAAACGAATTTGATACATAATTTTATAATGCATTTGAAGCAAAGCGTTACTGGATTATGCAATAAGGTAGGCGATGTTTGAATCCTGTGTCTCAACTCTATTCTCAATTATTATCTTAGCCTATGCTCGATTACACTAACCTCTAGCGCTTGAAAGTAGAACTAAACGCTGGTGCACAGAGAAACAAAACACAGGAAAATTCGCTCAGTGTCCATTCTTTATAATCCCTATTCGCTGAGGATTCTAGAATGAGTAGGATCAGAGAGACAAAAATAGGGATGACCAAGACAGTTGGTAGGAACCTATGCAGCAAAGGGGACTTCAGGAAGATGACTGAATACAGAGCACTGGAAACTGGAAGGGGGGGGGGAGGTGGAGAACCAACAATAGTTGTGGCACTTCAGCAAAAAATAAAATAAATAAACAAGTAAAATAAAAACAGTCAAGATTTAGAAGAATCATTTATCTGTGTAACTGCTAGGAATTAATAGAAAGTGGATATGAAGGCTATCAAATAAAAGTAAAACTCCAGTTTGTGTGTGTTTTATTAGGTACTTTATTTCAAGAGGGGAAGGGACAATCTTTCAAACATTTTATCCAGTTGCCAACAATCTTACCACTAATAGTAACCGAAGTACCTGAAAGACAGCATTACTAATAAAAGTAATGATATCCCAACAGCAACGTTCTGTTAAGATCTGTGTGTTGTTTTCCCACCAACTGGACACTTCCACTGAAGAGTGCATGATCCTTGCCCACTTCCCTCAAACAAAACCAAATATCGTGAAGACAATTTTTTAAAGTACTGTTTGATTATCTCACTGAAGTCACATCGTTAAACAAGACATGTTTTACTGTATTTTATTTTTTATTTCATTTTTTTTTTTTGTTTTTCTCGGATATTCTCAACCCATTGGCAATTAATATACTTGTATACCAAATTATTTGCTCTAAATCAAAGTTTATTTCTTTACGAAGTGAGCAAAAGACTAACATTTCTAAAGTCAAATATGAAAATTAATTTCCTACTTTGGTAATGAACTCAAGGAAAGAAATCTTTTGTGCATAGTAACAGTCATGCAATGAGTAGAAGTGACTATATGCTCACTCCAAATCGTGCAATATCATTTAAGGTCGTGTTAAATTATTACCTTCATTTTCTTTCAAGTTACATGCTGCTTTCTTGATTGCTATTATCAAAATAAAATTTTGTGTTTGTATTCTTTAGAATTGTCACATAATATAATAAATTTTCTTGTAACCTGAAACAATTGGTTAATTATGTTTTTATTTTTCACCAAATTTCTAACGAGTATTTTTAATTAGCACAAGCATAATTAGCTTTACACAATAGTTCTACAAATAAAAAATTTTTAGAGTTCTTTTGATTGAGATATAGTCTTTTTATTGTCTATTCAACTGATCATGCATGAGTTAGGACATTTTGTGCAAACATGTAATTTTCTTTCATAATCATCACTTCATCAGCAATGAAATAATTTACCTATGTTTGTACTTCTGAATTCAATAGTACTGAAGCAATATCAGATTCTTAAATTCTAAACTTTCGGTAAAGGATCTATCAGAAAAATTGCACTTGAAATTCAAGCTTATTTTCATGAGCTTTTATTCCTAACAGACACTGTATCAGGAGGAGATTGTTTTCAGTAAATCTGTTTCATTTTCTCTTAGTTAACTTTGTTACTTTTTTTTTCGCATGCTTGCAACTCTCATCATTATACTTGTCGTACTTCAGAGTATCAAAGAAAGAGCAAAATATACAGGATTATTAAAAAATATGAACCATTTCAACATATTTCAAACACCAAAGACTGAAGTTTTTATAATCACCGGAATTTGACTACGTTTGCTAGAAGAGCTAGCTTGTGATGTAGAAAGGAGAATTTTCCAGAAAATTTTCTGATTTAAAAAATTGCCCCCTGTATTTTTCCGAAAAATTTTCCGCCTGAGAAAATTGTTGCATTCTTCGCTCCCTCACTCACATCCTCAAGAGCTGCACATGTATTGCTCATTCAGTATTGTCAATAGCTACCAGTTTATCAGACTTAAGTCATAACTCGTAAGTCGTTACTGATTAAGAAACAAGCGTTGAAGAATATCACACTCTGAAAACTTTACTAGTCTAATCTAAATTGTCACAACACTATTAACTCCACATGGGGCTAATGCATCCGTATCATTTTAAAATAATTAATTATTGTTGGCTAAGGGAAACATTAATATGGTGTGTGGTTCGTGATTCTCCTACTCGAATCCTGGTTTGGACAAGTTACCTAATTGAGGTTTTTTCCTAAGGTGTCCCCTCAACCCATTAAGAGCAAATGCTGGTAACTTTCGGCGATGGACTCTGGATCATTTCGCTGGTATTATCACCTTCATTTCACTTAGACATTAGATGAACATCGCAGTTGATAAAGCATCATAAAATAACCCAATTTAAAAAAAATAAAAAAGCGGTATGTATGTAGTCTCCCGAGGTACTTCATTTTTTACAACACATTCACAGTTCAGTCAGTCACCGATACCCACAGCAAATGTGAAGTTCTGCGTTGTATCGAAAGTGATTTGTGATTGTTTCGTGTAGTTAATTTCCAGTTAAAATTTATTTTTAAATCCTGATCCGTTTAGATTTGAGTTTATTACATTTATTATTGTTATTGTTTATTATTGTTTTATAGATAAAATGTGTTTAAATGGTGGCTTTCTGAGCAGCAATTATTTAATCCACCAATCTGGATAAGAGATGCATGATAATTATACTAAAACTTTTAAAAATCAATCAGCTAAAAAAATTCCTCAATAAGAGGAAAATTTTCAGAAAATTTATAATCGTATCAGTTGTTATAAAACTTAGCAGAATCGATAAACTAAAAAGTTGCTTAATAAGGGGGAAAGAAAATTTATAATTGCATTAATAGGATTATAAAACGAAGGAAAAAAAAAAAAGTAAATTATGTTTTATTTAATGATGCTCGCAGCTGCCGAGGTTATATCAGCATCGCCTGTGTGCCGGAATTTTGTCCTGCAAGAGTTTCTTTACCTACCAGTAAATCTAGTGACATAAGCCTATCGCATTTAAATGCTATCGACTTGGTAAAGGGAAAAATTTTCAGGTAGTACGTTTATAAAAATAAATCAGTACAATTATAAAGTTTAGTAAAATCAATATGCTTAAAAGTCCACGTAGCATACACGTTGCCTATCCAAGTAGTCCATGGTTCCCGGCATAGGCAATGGAAGAAATTATCTCCTGTCTATGGAGCTGGATGGTTATCTGTTATCTTGTGGTATTTCTGTGGTAGCACTGCATTGTGCCAATCTCACATCCAGGGAAGCCCGCATTGTGCAGATGTCTAATGTGGATTTGGAGACAATAACCTCCCCCACCTACACTGCATAGGTCTGTAAGTTGATGCTAGGTGGGAGGCAAAACGAATAAAGAAAGAACAAGGTAAAAAGTACTTAATAAGTGAAAATTATGTAGTAAAATTTAGAATTATATCAGTACAATTATAACATTTTACAAAAGAAATAAGGTAAAAAAATGTATATATAATTGATTAAATGGTGATCTTACTCGTGTTAATTGTGTAAGCATGTGCGGCTTACAGCTGTTTCCGTGTTTCTTCACACCATCCTCAGAGCCTACTAGATCTCGGCGTCATCTCGAACTTCGCTGCCTGTTGTGTGGGTGCGTTCGATTGTTGAAAAGTGTTGAAATGTGGTGTCAAATAGCGTGTATGTTCTGAAATTGATCTGTGTGTTGAGAATTTGATCAGGATGTGTTTTGGTGTGTCTGTATATTTCATATTGTTCTAGTGTGTTGAGTTTTTGGTTTTTGGGTTGTATGTGTAGGATTTCCATGTCTGTATTTATGTTGTTGTATGTGTGGTTGGCATTAGTTATGTGTTCGGCATATGTAGATGTATTGTGTCCTCTGGTTATTGCTTTAATGTGTTCTTTGTATCGAGTTTGGAATGATCTGCCTGTCTGTCCAATGTAGAAACTGTCGCAACTATTGCATGTGACTTTGTATTCGCCTGTGTAGTTGTATTTATTTGTCTGTGTTGTTTGTGTGTTGAGATGTCTTTGTAGTGTGTTTTCTGTTCTGTATGCTATGTTGTATTTCTGTTTTCTGAATGAGGATGCGATCTTGTGTGTGTTTTTGTTTTCGTATGTTAGTGTGATGTATTTTTTTGTGTTCTTGTGTTTGTGTTGTGTTTTGTGTGTTTGTTGAGTTTTTGTTTTGTCTTCCTTATGATGTTGTCTATTATGTTTGGGTTGTAACCATTTTCTTGTGCTATGTATTTGATTGTGTTCACTTCTTCATTGTAGTGTTGTTGGCTCATGGGTATGTTGAGTAATCTGTGTAATCTGTGAGATGACGCCGAGATCTAGTAGGCTCTGAGGATGGTGTGAAGAAACACCGAAACAGCTGTAAGCCACACATGCTTACACAATTAACACGAGTAAGATCGCCATTTAATCAATTATATATATTCAAGTGTTAAAAGTAGTGTAAGATTCAACATGGGTAAAAGAATTGCTTACTAAAAAGAACATTTCAGGAAATTTTATAATTGTATCAGCACAATTATAAAATTTAGCAAAATTAATACGCTATAAATTTAATATTCCTTAAGGAGAAAATTTTCGTCTCTATACTAGCGTATTTTCAACATCAAGCTGTCTACTACACGTTAATGTCTCATTTATTGAAGTAAATTTTTCTGAAAATGATTTGTGGTTACAATTAGATGGATTATCTACATATTGATACTTCGAAATCCGTATTTGATTATATAACTCTTCAAACAAGGCAGGCCTACTATAGTTTATCTGTTTTATATATAAAGTCAGTCCTCATCTCCGAATATGCCACATAGTGATTTATGATAAGTTTACTGAAGTTCGGTGATGTCAACAAATGCTTTTCAAACATACTGCACAGTCGATCTTTTTTCACTGTATTCCGCGTAAATGTTTGGACTATTTTTAGTGGTCATCAGAATGGTCACTATGATCTGCAAGGGTTTAACAGTCTCTGGCAAATGATTCACAGAGTTATTTTTATAAATACAGTCGAGCAAGGTTAACGCCCCTGATGAATTTGCAGAATCTGTTCGGTTGTTCAATCCTTGGCGTAATTCCTAAAAATTAAATTTAAATCCGAACAGCTGTTTTGATTTAACTTTCAGGGAAAACCATGCTGATAAAATGCCCGAGTGAACACTAAGTAGGAAAGAGTGGGAGGAGGCAGGAGAGGTGTTATGGTTGCCAAGGAGGAAGTACTTGAAGGAAGCAATTATCTCCTCTTAGAATGCAGTGATACCTTCTGCTTCTCTTAATTCACTACAGTTCACCACTGTGGAGTAACAGGATGTCAGACCGTGAAACCCTGGTTGGGACAAGTTACCTGGTTGAGGTTTTTTTCCAGAGTTTTCCCTCAACCTATTAAGAGCAAATGCTGGGTAACTTTCGGCGCTGGATCCTGGACTCATTTCGCTGGTATTATTACCTTTATCTCACTCAGACTTTAGATAACCATAGCATTGAGAAAACATTGTAAAACAAATCAATTTTTAAAAATCCTTGTGTTAAATTTTAACGTACCTTATTAACATGTTTCGACCTATTTTCGGTCATCTTCGGAACTGATCGTTGTTGGTCTTGGCGCCTCTTGTTTCCTGTGTACACTAAAAACGCACCCACACAGGAAACAAGAGGCGCCAAGACCAACAACGACCAGTTCCGAAGATGACCGAAAATAGGTCGAAACATGTTAACAAGGTATGTTAAAATTTAACATAAGAAAGTTCTTATCATACATATTCCGAAGTGATACAGTGTTAAAAGTTGTGTAATCAAGATGTATATTTTAAAAATCACTACAAAATACTACTCTGGAATCCTCGTCAGTGCTACAACAGTTCTCAGAAACATCTTCATACTCTATGGTCTCATCAACAATTCTAAATACATTTATCACCATCACCAATTGCTCAGAGGAAGGATTTATGGAACTTAAGGGATAGTTCTGCCTCAGAACCTTCGTTTATAAGCAGCAGTTTAGAGTGCCTCATTGGTAAGTGAATTTGGGTGAAATATCTCTAATTCTCAGACCACCTAACTTGAGAGTCTCAGTTTTGTATGTTTTGTTCCTTCCTTAATACTATCACTTAAAGTTTACTGGTCAGTTGTTGGAGCTATGAAACATGACTAAACTGAGGAGTTGTGATAGCAACTCGATTTGTCGTGCTACAAATTGGATGTATAATGAACGTTTATAGCCTATAAAATTTGATGTGATATTCATTTAAACACCGTGTATTTCAATAATATATTTTATTTTATTTTTGAGCACTGAATTCCTGAAATGGCTCATTGTTTTTAGTAACCTTGCACAATACAATCCATATGTGGACAGCCATCAAATTTCGGTCTTACCTACAAGATAATGGTCACACTAAACAGGTGCCATCTACTTGTGATACAGTGAGTTACACGTAAAGCCCGAATTTTTCTGTATTTTTACTTCATTCTCAAACAGTGAACACAAAATAGGCCAATGGGTTAACAGAATGTGCTTCAAGACTTGTAACATTTATACATACATGTTTTAAAACATTAGCTGGTAAGGTTTTTGTTTGATTCAAGTTCTAATATGCACTTCCATCTCTTATTCAAACTATACAATTGTATAGAAACGTACTAAATTGGTGATAAAGTTTTATACTATACTAAGAGTGTAAAGAGACAATAGCTAAGAAGAAATTTCAAGTCATAGTTGCCTCATTGCTCTCAGATATGACTAATCAGGTAATCAGAATTGACTTACATTGCAGTCCTTTTTTTGTCCTCACATATTTGATGCAATATCTAGAAATGTGAGGACTTTGTGTTCCCTCAATGAATAACAAACGCACCAGAATTTCTGGCTTAAATAAAATTTATGAACAATATGTATAAAATTCATTTCTTTTTTCAAATTGTCCCCTCTATAACATAACAATATAAGTTTCTAATACAAATAAAAGTAAACAATATGCATTACATCACTAATTTGCTATATACCAGATAGGAAAGCAGTAAGAATTAGGAGTCAAAGAGTTAAAAGCTAATATAAATGTATAAAATCACAGCACTGGTCGGCTTTAAGGGTAATTATGAGGCCCAATAGAACGCTAAACAGTTGTTCCAAATGCATAATAGTAATAACAACCTTTAGTTGGCCATGAAGTAGCTTTTCTGAATAAATTATGCTTCATATTACATTAAATTCTTTCGTGTTTATAATAATTCCTACATCACTTCATAAAGTATAGAATATTTCGAAAAATGTAACATTATAAATACAAATATACTATATAAACGTCCTGTTGGATCTCCTTACTTCCCACATTTATTAATGACTGGACACAATTTCTCTCAATATATGGAATATATTGTAAAATGTATCAAAATTCACGCACTAACACACAAAGTAAATTGTATTCTACAGTCAAAACTGAGGTTGCAATGTAAAAGAAATAATTCTCTAGGCGTAATATTTGCGTTTGAAGTTAGCCATTATGGTGCATACACACGTACTGAATGAACAACGAAAAAATGATAAAGCAAAACTTCGTTGTTTGTTCGCTGTTCAGAGCAACATACAAATCATCAGCAAATGGTCAGAGAACATTCGCGTTCGCTGATTATCTGCAGTAATTGCAGACTAAGATGTAATTATAGCAAGTGTAGCCGTTGTTATTATTATAGGCAGTTTAACAAAAAGAAAGTTAAAAAACAAAAGGGGATGGCAGCAGACGCCACTCTATGAAAGTCACAATCGATATAGAGACACTGACTTGCTTCATGATTTACGTCGAATTGAATCGGGACAGTTTCACAACTTCTGTCGCATTTCAGAAACAGACTTTGAAATACTCGTATTACTGTGCAAAATAGGGTACGTAATAAAATTTCATGCTCCCTATATATATCAATAAGTTTGATGATAGTTTCTTCAGTCCACTCCAGTTTCGACATCCTGGTGGTGAAATTAAACTAACCACTACATTCTGCTATGAACTGCAAACAAGTGGCAAATCCCGTCCATAACGAATACCACTGCATTGTGAACATTATGAAAGGGATTGAAATATCTGATTCTGTATCAACTCAATTATTTTAATTTCATTACGGAAGTAAGACATAAATTTATTAATATACGTCTAACATTTATATTTCAATACACAGTTTTATTTTATTAAATTAAAAGATTAAAACTAGCACGTACTTTCCTTCCTAGCTTGTACACTCCTGTTAATTAGAACAGGGTTCCATAGAGTTTCAACAAATCAAGGCGTAAACATAGCAGTATTGATATTACACACTGTGGTTGACTAGCTCCTACGTATTAGTTAACTTCGTTAACTTTGATGTCAAATATCAGTGCCTTGAAAACCGGTCACCTATAGAAACATTACTATCTCAGTTCTGGCTGTGAAATAATATCTTAGTATGCGAATTTTGACACTCTGTTTATCCTGGTAAATATTTCAGTGGTGACTGCATAACAGCAAGTGCAATCTGGTAAGATAAAAGATGTATAAATTTTTAAGCTTTATAAACAGTTTTCAGAACGACTTATTGTTAAGGAGTTAGGAATGATTCAATGGGTTCTGAAATTACTGGGTTTCGATCAGTATCATTCATTATTCAGAACAAGCACATCGTGAACAGTTCATTAATTTATTGTACATCACAATACGATTCATTTTCAGAGTCAGTGAAGTTTCAAACGTGAGGTATTCATTAAACAAACATCAGAGTTTAACTTAAAAAACTTCTCAAGCGATATGGTATTAAGGTGTAACTACAGTTTAGTATATACAGTCACGAAGCTTGAGTTGATGAGGGTACTAGGAACAATAGATTGTGCAGGTACTATTTCACATTTCCTGTGATGAGGCGATAGTAGTGATCCTAGTGGTTAGCAACTATCTATGAATGCATATTTACTACGTATTGAGCTTCGTGACTGTGGTGTAACTTCATTCAGTACTGTATGCATTTTAGGCATAGTGCCAGAAGGCCGAAAAGATATTATGGAAAATTAAAATGTTAGAAAAATGAAATGAAACTGAATCGCATTTTAATTAAGAATATAACTTAACCAGCCGAATTTAGTTTCTTTTCCATTTAGACAAGAGACATTTATTTTCTACTTAAAGTGATTAGATTATGTTTATTTTATGTTGTTTCAAGCAGTGTTACAGCAGCATGCTTGCCACAGAGACCGTTAAATGTGTATGTTTATTGTTGTGCCAGATGCATCTCAAGAAAAGCTAAAATAAGAATATATAAAACTATTATTAAACCAATAGTAGTATATGGAAGTGAAACCTGGACTTTACCTGAAAGGGCAATAAAGATCTTAAATGCCTGGGAAAGGAAAGTATTACGGAAAATCTTTGGGCCTACTTATGAGCAAGGGTTTTGGCGAATCAAAACAAATGCTGAGTTATATGAATAATCAACATTGTTGTTGACATAAAACTCAGAAGGTTAGAGTGGCTGGGACACGTAGCCAGGATGGAGAACAATCGCACACCCAAAGCTCTACTAGATGCATTGCCAGTAGGAAGAAGGAAAGTCGGACGACCTAAATTGAGATGGCTGGATGACGTTCAGGCTGACCTAACAAGAGTTGGAGTTAGGAGATGGAGAACACGAGCATTAGACAGGAGTGATTGGTCGGATGTTCTGAGGGAGGCTAAGGCTAAACTATAAGGGCCGTAATGCCAATGATGATGTTTATTGTTGTGACTAATATTTATGGAAATACAATATGTCAAAGTATTCAATATTAAAAAAAAAATAATATTAGTTGGGAATTACATTTTCTAAGACTAGGTTAAAAATTATAAATTATGGTTTATTTAACGACACTCACAACTGCAGAGGTTATATCAGCGTCGCCAGTGTTCCTCAATTTTGTCCCACAGAAGTTCTTTTACATGCCAGTAGATCTACGGACATAAGCCTGTCGCATTTAAGCACACTTACATGCCAGTGGCGTATACTGGTTAAAGGGTTTGGGCTACCGCTGACCCTATTATTACACAAAATATATCTAACAATTACTTTAATTTTAATTACTATGGTAAAACTAATAATACAAAATTATTACATTATGTTATATTATAAACTTTTTCTTTTGTAATTTCCTTGGGCTACCGCCGGTAGCCCCGGTAGCCCGCAAAATACGCCCCTGTTACATGCCATCGACATGGGCCAAGATCGAACCATCAACCTCGAGCACAGGAGGCCTGCGCTATACAGACTACGCTACTGAGGCAGACAAGAATAGGTTAATGTTTGGTATAAATTCTTTTATATTATGTTCAATGAAAATCATTTGCATAGTGTGACTTATGAACTTTTAGAAGTTATTACAATGACGTAACTTAAATGTCGGCCCAATACCGAAGAACTTCAAAACTTTCAACCCTTAATATCTGTTATATGGGACACTATTTTCAATCTCGGTTTTCGCGTCACAGTGGGTCTGCCGCGCAACAATGGGGGGGGGGGGAGAGGAAAAAAACCAACACGTTGTACACCAAATTATATAAATCATTTTCTTAATCATAAATAAAATGTTATCAAATAAATAAAATTAACGCAGAAGCTGATGAACATAATATATCTTTCATTAACGTGAAATGTGAACCAGTAAATACATTCACTTTCATTATTTTCATTAAACAATAAATGGACTGGTTACACGTGACCTTCACTGTAATTTTATTAAGAAAGAGAATATGTTTTTTTGCTCAACTTAATCAACACCATAGCCTAATGAAATGTGTGTGTGTATCTAATGCTCTGGATTTAACAATAAAGTCATCATCCTTCTTGCTTCCCAATATTTTGATGGAAGGTCCACAAATGTCCTAAGAGTTTCACAATTAGCCAGGTGCTCCATCTCCATGTCCTCTTCTCGCCTAATGAAATGTAAATGCTGCTAATTACATCGAGGAAAAATATTCCATTTTTATTCTTTTGGTCCACTGTAAAAATACTAATTTTTACTCCATATGTATTGCATTTCCGGTCCAGGGGAAATTACTCCAACAGGCTGGTAACCTTTGCTCCAGTAGCTAAATGTTTAACACAGATCTCAAATGCTTCCACAACTCCCTTTGCGATAGCTCTCTGGTTTTTTAGATATCTAAATGTAATTTTGTTATTATCAAGACTGTGACATTCAAAATATATTACTCTGCTGCATCAAAATTAACTTGCGTTATGTTCATAAGCAGTAAAGTCATCGTCATCCTGACACATATTACACCTGTAACGGTCTCAATCCATCGTTTGTCAGATTGACTGCCTCCTGAATTCTTGAGTTGTCCATTTTTTTAGTTGGTTATTTAACGACAATGTATCAACTACTAGGTTATTTAGCGTCAATGGAATTGATGTTAGCAATAGTATTTGGCGAGATGATGCCGAATAATTGCCATAGATTATCTGACATTCGCCTTACAGTTGCGGAAAACCTTGGAAAAAAATGAAACCCAATCAGGTAATGAGCCCAAACGGGAATCGACTTCATGCTAAGTGCAGCTCCAGATCAGAAGGCAAGCACCTCTGCTGACTGAACTACGCCAGTGGCTGTTCATTCATAACCTGTGATTTTCCTATCTATATAAATAAGTCCATGCACATGGCCCTAAAGGGTAGAAATGTTTAGTTTTTCATGTGTATCTCATTTCATTTACTTTCGATCTTTTCATGTCATTAGCAGGGATAGTCCATACTTCACTGCCAGACATTTCTTTGAATTATATTTCGAAATCTTGGCTTCAGTATCTTCTTCTTTTAAATATGATCAATTAGGTATTTTATAGCCTAAATAAGAAGGTAAAAGTGCGAATACTAAATGAGGCAGTAGAGCAAGTGGACAGCTTCAAATACTTGGGTTGTACTATAAGCAGCAACATGAGCTGCTGTCAGGAAGTTAAAAGGAGAATAGCAGTGGCAAAGGAAGCTTTTAATAGAAAAAAGAGCATCTTCTGCGGACCTCTGGAGGGGGGAGGGGGGATTTAAGGAAGAAACTAGTGAAGTGCTTTATGTGGAATATGGCATTGTATGGAGCAGAACCATGGACATTACCACCAAGTGAAGAGAAGCGACTAGAAACATTTGAGATGTAGATGTGAAGAAGGATGGAGTGTGTGAAATGGACAGACAGAATAAGAAATGAAGCTGTGTTGGAAAGAGTGGGTGAAGAAAGAATGATGCTGAAACTGATCAGGAAGAGAAAAAGGAATTGGTTGGGTCACTGGCTGAAAATAAACTGCCTACTGAAGGATGCACTGGAAGGAATGGTGAACGGGAGAAGAGTTCGGGGCAGAAGAAGATATCAGATGATAGAAGACATTAATATATATGGAGACTAAGAGAAAGGCGGAAAATAGGAAAGATTGGAAAATGCTGGATTTGCAGTGAAAGACATGCTATTTAGCAGAACATTTTGTATGCATATGTATAGCCTACATATATCAAACATTTAACTTAATTTGTAAGTTGATATACTGATCTCTATAATGCATTTTCAGAATTTGCAAGCAATAAATTGAAGTTTCAAATTACATAAAGCCAATAAATCGGGTTCGAAGTGTTAAGACAAGTACAAAAATTCGTAATGAAGTGTCATTTCACTCCCGCTTCTATTGACACTATGCCTTTGTTGAAAATATTTTGAGCTTAATTATGTATTTTTAATTATGTATTTTGTGAAATTTATATTTACATAGGCTACTGGTGAATTAATCGGGTATGTTTCTGTTGTTTATACCCTTAATTTACAAAAATGAGTAAACTTAATTTATGTTATGCCATAAATTTTAAAATTTCTTCAACGAAACAATGAATAAGAATAGGTACATTAGTGAACAATTTAATCACAACAAATGGAGTTAAAGCATTAACTCACTCACATTTACCCTGTACACCTAATAATCAGAAAGAGTAACTGGAAACTGTTCAGTATATGTGCCTGTCTGTGCTGTAATAATATTAGCTTATTTATAAATCTAGTATTCAAAAAGAGGGAAAATGCAGGTCAGCTGTAAACCAATGCTGTGATTTCATAGTATCGATATAAATATTACCAACTGTGAGTGTATAAAAAAACACACCAATATGGTAGTGAGCCAACACTGGCTCAGTAAATACCTATCAAACATATAGTGAGAGTGTTTTTGACCATAAGCCTGTATTAAGGACGAGGCTTTTCCTGTCTATCCTCAGTTCTCACAAAAGCCGTTGATCAGTCTTTTGTCTTGTGACAATTTCAGTCCCTCAAGAGCCAGTCACAGTTGCCACTCCGATTTTTAGCTTGCTGGCAGACCGATTGGCGAGTCATTCAAAGTTGATCCGGGGGAGGTACATTCCTCTCCGACTCAACCAGACCCTGTGAACACAAGGAAGAACGTTACACATAGACAAATACGGCCAGTATGGAGTATTCAGGTATCACCACAGTCTAGTATATAGTCACGAAGCTCAATACGTAGTAAATATGCATCCATAGATAGTTGCTAACCACTAGGATCGCTAATATCGCCTCATTACAGACCATGCGAAATAGTACCGGCACAGTCTATTGTTCCTAGCACCCTCACAATTCAAGCTTCGTGACTATATATAGGTACTAGACTGTGGTATCACCGTAAAGCTTCCATTTGTTTAATGGGGCTGATCACTGGAAGAACATCACCAAGAAGTACATTCAATCAGTTTTTTTTTTTTACTCCAGTGATAATGTGATAATCATCCATTAATATGTTTCTTTTTACGTGAATAGTCTTTGTTATATATAAAATTAGTGAGAAAATCAACATTTTAGCGTAACACTAATTTTAATATATTTTTTCTGTATTTAATTATATTTCAATTTCTACTAGTTAAATATGATATTTGGTTGCATTCAAAGAGTAGATGCTAGATGCAGCACATGCTAAAGCGTATGCGTGCTGCCATTTACCAAGTCTTGAATTAACTACTTGAAAGTGAATAAGCAACGAGAGTTTGTAATAAGAAGCAACTAGCGTTATTTGCATATAACCCAATAATGTCAAGGAAGTTATGACATCAAATACATAAAAAAATATTATTAAACAATAATTCCTCATACATATTACAATAAAATACAAAACAATAAAACAAAGATGTACTGACGCAAACATCGGGATCTTTTTTGTATGTATTGATTCTGAGTCACTATGAAAATTAACTTACAGTAAGTCTACCTGGGGGGGGGGGGGAACTTTGACACTGTTTTCATTCGTTATTGCCAAAGAACCTTCCCTTGCTCTAATAACCAGTAATTTTACAGTCTTTAAGAAAAATAAATATTATCACATTTTTTTCATAATGAGACGTGTTCTAAGTATTACTTCAAATCCATACTTACTTACTGGCTTTTAAGGAACCCGGAGATTCATTGCCGCCCTCACATAAGCCCGCCATTGGTCCCTATCCTGAGCAAGATTAATCCAGTCTCTACCATCATATCCCACCTCCCTAAAATCCATTTTAATATTATCTTCCCACCTACGTCTCGGCCTCCCAAAGGTCTTTTTCCCTCTGGCCTCCCAACTAACACTCTATATGCATTTCTGGATTCGCCCATACGTGCTACATGTCCTGCCCATCTCAAACGTCTGGATTTTATGACTTCAAATCCATACTATTCTTATTTACAATATGCAATAACTTTTATCACATCGAAATGTTTATACCGATCGGAATTTTTGTCGTGAAGGGCACTATGAACTCTATACGATATATTATTCATTCTATTAGCATTTACTTAGGTTTTGAAAAATTAAAAATAACATTTTTGTTTTCGTGCGTTTTTTGAGGTTATAGCCACAAACAGCTCCTAAATCTAGAAAGTTTGGACATAGCCGTCTTCATATATATAACTTGTTTATTTAATGACGTTGTAACAACTGCTAGGTTATTTAGCGTCGATGGAATTGGTGATAACGAGATGGTATTTGGCGAGATGAGACCGATGATTCGCCATAGATTACCTGATATTTGCCTTACAGTTGAGGAAAACCTCGGAAAAACCCAACTAGGTAATCAGTCCAAGAGGCAATTGAACTCACGCCCGAGCGCAACTCCGAATCGGCAGGCAAGCACTCTATCAGACTGAGCTACGCCTGTGACCTATTTATTATTTTAATTTATTAACAGCATTGATCGTTGGCTAAATAATGCTGATGCCCGTCTTCATTTGCCTCATCACAATCAAGTTCTGTTTAATTTACAACGATTAACGCTACCAAAGGCAATCATTGCTATTGGTTGATTCTGAAGCAATTTCACAATGATTAGCGTCGCGTATTGATCATATAAAGATGGCCATACACGCAGTCATGTTTAAGTCCCTCGGAATCAACTAGTGCTTGTGAATTTAATTAGTAACAATATAGTAAAGCAGTACATGCTTAGTAACTTTTTTTAAACGAATAGAAATGCAGATTCCTTTTTATAAATGCAAAATTCTTTCTCTCTCTCTCTTGCAATTCATTTTGATAAAGACGCAGAAACTTAATACACATGTGTCATCATCATAACCATTTCATGTATTAGACATAGGAGTCTGTTATGGTCTCTATCCAGCGCTTTTTAGGTCTTTCCAAGTTTCTTCGGCATCTTGGAGTATAGCGTAAGATCAGTTTTGGCGAGCGGTTGGAGGGCATCCTGGCGACATGTTCTTTACAGTTCAGTGTGTATTGTTCTATGTACTGGATAATTGTATCTACTTTTAGTTCTTTAAGAATGTCCTCATTTCTTTCATGGTCAAGGAAGGAGTAACCAGCAGTTCTTCTCATAAAATCGCATTTCGGCTGTTGTAAGTCTCCCTTCGCCAGCCTTTTTTATGCTCCAGACTGCGTAACATATAAAGACATTACAAAAACAGCCCTAGTCATTTTTAATGAAATTGAGTTAAGGACACATTTGCTACTAATTCAAATGTTTATAGACTCCAAAAATGATACATGCCAGGTGCAACAGCCACAAGGATAAACACTAATTGTACGAAAACAGCTGACTTGTGTTGCTCTATTTATTGTTATTGTTTTCCTGAAAAATAACAATTTCGACAAGGGTTGTTTTTGTAATAATGTCTTCATATATTTAAGCATTCGTGCATATATTTATATATCCTCTTCAGTCCTGAATTTATATTAAAAAAAAAAAACTGAAAAAAAAAATCGGTCACATAATCATTCTGGGGTTCCAAAAATCCCAAATCAAGTCTTTGCAGATAATCAAATTTTGGGGCAATTTTGACTCTTGGGGCCCCAAAATTTTAAATTCTAATTTATAATTCTGGTATAGAAATGTTTCAAAAGTGATACCCTTAATTTCTATCAAATTAAATTTTTCCAAAGTATCCAAGATATTGCAAAAAAAAAAAAATTATAACAAAAAATAAAAGAAAATTATGTATAGTATATTCTACAACAGGACTGAAGAGAATATATAGCCCTAAGTCTATTTTACATAAATATAATTCAAAATCCGATAACATTGGAGCTGTCATTGAAACTTGCATAACAAGTAGCTATAAATTTTCAATTGGACGGGGTTACGCAATAAGTGACCAACCCCCAAAAACCTGTTTTCGAGATACTACCATTGAAATAAATCTGGCTTTTATTAAACATTTTATGCGAGAAGTATTGTAAAATTCATATTATTACAAAAATAGCACAAATAATAGTTTACTAAAAAAGGCTAACCGATTTTTAATAACAGACTAGCAGTTGATTTAATATTGCAAAGCATAATAATAATAATAATAATAATAATAATAATAATAATAATAATAATAATAATAATAATAATAATAATGGTTTATTTAACCTGGTAGAGTTAAGGTCATACGGCCTTCTCTAACACTCAACCAGGAGTAAAACTGCGTTACAAAAAACACTACAAATTTACTATGTAAAGTACACTACAATTTTACACACAAAACTGAAGAAGATAATCATAATATGATGCAAACAACAAGTCAGTAGAAATCAGACATAATATATAACACATAGAAAGAAAGGAAAATGCGTAATAAAATGTGAACAGTAGGTCAAAATAAATAAGACATACAAAGTATAAAAATATAAGATGATGATAATAATAATAATAATAATAATAATAATAATAATAATAATAATAATAATAATAATAGTAATAAAATGGTGAAGTACAAAGCATACAACGAACACAATATTTTTAGGTACACACAATAAGGAAAATTATGATTATATTAGCTCAAGTTATCACAAATACACGTATTTTATGCAATAAACGAATTTTGTTTATAAATACCAGCAAAATGCAGATATCGCATTCTTGATTTTTTCCGAGTTAAATAATCCAGCCAACAACAGATTTGTACAAATATCTCAACTTCTTTTTCAAATTGTCGGTCTATTGTTGCGTAACTCAGTCCAATTAATCGTTTTATCCTTGTCATTCATTGTATTTCATGACAAACCTTATCGTCATTACTAAATGTCCTTCAGTCAAGTGAAGCAGGTGACAGGGTTTCCCCAGGATTATCCTCCGCCAAATGAATCACAAGATATGCAAATTGTAATCAGTGAGTCTCAGATTTGCGTGCTCTTACCCGACTCCAGTGCCAAGAAGAAGTGAAATGAAGTTGGTGAGGAACAGGGTGTACAGCACTTCCTTGGAGAACAGGCTGTTCTTCCCCACCTTTGCGTGGCGAATACTGTATGTTTTCCTCTTAGGGTGCTTGAATTTCCAGTCCCTACAAACAAACCAACAAATCTTTCAACTACACATTCTGATATTTATGTAACATTTTAATGAGAACAGGACGTTGAAAAATACGTAGTGATAAGCAAACAGACGGACCCATTAAACCTATATTCACTTTATTCACGTAGTGATGATGTTCTTCATGGCTTACTGCATTATATTCTCTTCCTCCTTTTAATGGAATATGAAACATACACTATTCACTTCTAAAGAGCTACTTTTTTTTGTAAAAGTCCGCCATATTCAGCAGGAATGCACTAAAAATTTTGCAGGTCACCTTGAAAAATAATGAAAGATTTCATTTTTGGTTTTTTACTGCATTATATTCTCTGAAATTTCCTCCTTAAAACGGCATATGAAACATATACACTACTCACTTTTAAAGAGCTATTTTTTCTTTGTAACAGTTCGCCGTATGCAGTTGGGATGCACCAATATTCTGAAGGTTATTTTCCGTAAGTTTAAATTTTCTGTACAAAATTTCATTTTCTCAGCTTTTACCCATCATAATTGCTTTAAACTTTCAGGAAACATTCACTATAACTTAGTGCATGACTTAAAACAGGCACTTTATGAAATGTAAATCTACAAATGAGTTATCCTGAAAAGGCAGCAAAAAAGAAAGTACTCAAATTTGCATTATGTGAAAAAAATTCGTAATTTAAATATTATTATGATGTACCGAAGTACATATGATATTTCCGTGCAGGAATTCTGCGTTACCATATGATGAAGGATGGATAGAACAGAAAAAAATTCTCTCCGGCATCGGGACTCGAACCCGGGTTTTCAGCTCTACTTGCTGACGCTTTATCCACTAAGCCACACCGGATTCCAGTTCCGATGCCGGATTGAATCCCTCTCAGTTTAAGTTCTACCTCTCAGTTTTCCCTTCGGTGGCCTACCCTCATGTACTGTGTCACAGAATATGTGACAGTGGCATAATGTCCAACGTAATTTGAAGATTAAATTACATTTTTCCAAAACCCCCGTTAAATTGACAGTAAAAAGTTCCAGAAATAAGCTGTAAAAATTGAATAGTTTCTGAGAAAATGTGCATTAAAACAGTTACTTTAACATAGATCAAGATACTTGTAGGGTTTCTTTAGGTTCGTTATATATGCACAGATACTGATTAACAAAATTCTGAATTAAATGTTTGTATTTTATGTGCATCTGACGTTCCGTAGTGACATATGTGCATATTATCTCTGATCCTGCTAAAATAAAAATTACAGATTTAATAATTTATTACGCATATAAGACAGAAAGCAAGGTTAATTTCGATACGCCTTGCCAGGGCGGCCACTTCACTGACAAGCTTGTATCACTGGTTGCCTCAATGGCACATCCCTTTACCACTAGAGTTAATACAGTAGGTACGGGCTATTCCATATGAAATCGATCAGTAAAAACCTCGCATTTTTTATACTCTAATTTTTTCCCTACTTATACAAGTTGGTAAGGGGAGTGCATTTTCAAAAATATACTATCGAAAGTCAAACGGTTTTCGTATTATTGAGCGACAAATTTAGCGTATTTTATAAAAACAAGCCTCTTTCAGCGCTCAGAACTCTGGAACCATTTACTGCAGAACATTGAACGAGAGTTCATTTTGAAGCTGACATTTGGTAGGTTATGTTAAGAAGTAATCGTTATTTTTATTGTACACAGAGAGACAGATTATCTGATTTTACTTACTTTTAGGCTTTTTGGCCATTTGTAAAAATGTAAAAAAAGATTGAGAAAAAACCTTGCATTATTAAGAGGGATTCGGCATTGTTTGCTTAGTAGTACGGCAATAAGTTTCGAGGGTATTAAATAGATTATTTTCACAAGCCTAGACTTGAACGGCGCAGTACCGCAAGCACCGGCAGAGAGCTGAAGATAAGCGAGCGTTGGGCGTCATTTTACTCCTGTGTTTATGAAAATCTGTGATAAAGCTAGCACAGCCATGCGCTGCTAGACGACACATCACGTGTTTGTCTCCTGGCCTTACTTGTCTCGGCTAGCTCCCGTCTCACAGTCAGCTGGTTAGTTCACGCGCGTACTATTTATTTTCTTTATTTGATATTTTCAATACTTTCTTATCAACATACCATCAGTAAAAAATATGTGTTTATTTGTACCTTCAATGCGGAATCTAACTATATATTTTTAAAATATTTTTTCCTAGCCAAAGGCTTCTTAATGAGGAAAAATCTAAATTTATCCATTTCCATAAAAAGTAAGAAAATCTGTTTATATGTCAATATAAACTTTAATTTCTCAGCATCAAAATAAACCATGATTTTGATCATTGGGTGAAAGGATTTCGGAGCTACAACAGTTTAAAGTTGCTAATTTTATGAAAATACGATAAATTTAAATATTTTAAATTTAAACACTATGAAGTTCTGATTCCTCAAACTTTGCACAAAGCATTGTATCACAGTTGTCAACGGACAGAAAAAGTTTCATTGTATTTAGAAATTGTAAGGTCAATTTTCTCTATATTTCGGTCGATTTGAGATGGAATAGGTCACACAGACATATCATACAGATAACTTTACACTTAGTGACTATCAACATTTGTGGGTACTATCAGTGTTTATTTATTCGTTTCATGTACTGTACTTGTTTACAAAACTCACTTCGGTGGTGCCTGGTCTGGCCGACTGCTCCAGTCCCAAATCCAGTCTGTGCTGCGGTCTACGTTCATGAAATCACCATCCTGTAACAAGCAGACACCCTGAGTCAGTTCCGGATTTTCGAAAGTGTTAAATACACTTGGAATAATTCTTTTAGACTTCAACTCTCTTTGAGGCGACAGCTGTAATTATTTTTAAGCGAATGATTTATCAACTGCGAGGTTATTTTCAGCGTCGGTGGAATTGACAGCGAGATGGTATTTTGGCAACATAAGACAGAGGATTTATTATTCGTCTCACAATCTGCGAAAACCTCGGAGAAACTCCGACCAGGTAATAAAACCCAAGCGCATTCGAACCCACTTGCATCGAATTCTGGTCTATAGGGTATTTATTTTCGCCAGTAATAATGATAATAATAATAATAATAATAATAATAATAATAATAATAATAATAATAATAATAATAATAATAATAACGCTTGAGATGGGCAGGGCATGTAGCACGTATGGGCGAATCCAGAAATGCATATAGAGTGTTAGTTGGGAGACCGGAGGGAAAAAGACCTTTGGGGAGGCCGAGACGTAAAGATAATATTAAAATGGATTTGAGGTAGGTGGGATATGATGATAGAGACTGGATGAATCTTGCACAGGATAGGGACCGATGGCGGGCTTATGTAAGCACGGCAATGAACCTGCGAGTTCCTTAAAAAAACATTTGTAAGTAAGTAATAATAATAATAATAATAATAATAATAATAATAATAATAATAATAATAATAATCGCTCGCAGATAATTTGTATGTATCCATTTTTTATGGGATATTCATAACCTTTGCCGAGGAGTTCAACATAAAAGCAAGCTATAAAAACACATTTGGCTATTAGAACTTATTTAATTATTTATTTTTACACATATTCCATATCAATAATTTGTGTGCCCACCATTTGCCTTCCGGACAGTACATTATAATATTAACATTCAATAGGGCTAGTAGACCTATTTAAAACAAATAGAAATTAATGAAAGCTTTATTTCTTCAACTGACTTCATTTTTCTACGTTTCCTTTCATGTATGAGTAGACAGCCTCTGTTGTTACGCAAGATCTAAATTATAGTTTCTTTTTCTGCCGGTTTCACCTCTTCCCCCACTCCAGTACAGCGTAAATCCCCGCAGAGAAAAAGGCCTGGATCTTACACAAAATGTGAAGTTTAGGCGTGAAATTCATCTGCACCAATCCGTTCTCATAGACTCCAGACAAGATGAAGGTGAAAAGGTCGTACACCGCAGACGATTATTTGTATTTGCCCTATGAGGCAGCTTAAGCGAAGCAGAAAGATACGGAAAGTGCAACAGAAGGTGGGGACGCCGTCAAAACAGTTTTAACAACTCGTCACGCGGACTGACACATCATTACGCGGTGACAGACAAGTCTGATACGAAAAGGTTACCACACTGGGTCGAGACGAAAGGAATTTGGTTTGACTTTGAACACAACATCATGTTCTGTAGCTCAAAAAACAGTCGGGACGGTAACGTGACTCTAGAATCTTCATTCGTCTTCTGTTTATTTAAGAAAAGAAGCTATAGAACAGCAGAAAACAGGAGAAGGGAGAATAAATAGGAATAGGAGAAAAAGCAGAAATAGGCTTATGTTAGAGAAGAAGAAACATAACAAAAGAGCATAATGAGGATAAATAAGGAAAATATGCAGGAAATAATGATGATAATAATAATAATAATAATAGTAATAATAATAATAATAATAATAATAATAATAATAATAATAATAGACTAATAATAATAAGCAGAATGATAAAAAGGAAGAAGCAGAAGGATAAATAGAATATAAACTGAAATGTAACGAACGTACGGCAAGCAAAATAAGACGCAGAAGAATAGCAAGATGTATTATAGTCCCGTCGCTCTTATTTCCGGCAGCCAATCACATTGCAGGTCGGCTACATTTAAACGTGTGCGTCTTGTGATTCGCTGATGATGACGTTATGCATTTCCTAAGGCTCGATAAATACTTAATATAATCGCCCGCCATTTTGGCTCTTTCGTTGGCGTTCGCAGAAAGGACATGGGGACGTTATTTCCCGCTCAATTATTTGCTGAATTACAGTGCGTTTGATTTATTATCATAGGAGCTACGACATGATAATGTTTAACGGCATGGCAAACAGATTCCTCGTCTGGTAGCTCGGCAACGAAAGAACAAAAATTGCGAACGATACTATCTACCTAGACTTTACAGAGCCTTCACTTCCTAAGACGTAAGCAAATAGGAGAAGTCATGCCGGGAATAACAGCGTCGCGACTATAGAAGCTGGAGGTACAGAAGAAGTGAGATAAGAGAAAGCAGGAGAAGAGAAAAGATAGAAGGAAGGCAAGTGGGGAAGGAGGAAGGAAACAGTAAGCAAGATAAATCGCGGGAGAAATCAGAAAAGAAAACGAAGGAGAAGGAAGAAGTGTGGGAGGAGGATAAAAGAAGAGCAGACGCAGAACGGAAGAAAAATAAGTAGCAGAGGGGTGGTACAATAACAAGGAGAATTAGAGAATGGAGCAACAGGAAACGCAGAAGTACAAGAAATAGAAAAGTATGAGGACCAAAAAGAGGAAGTATGAAAGTCAGAGGAAGCATGTATGAAAGGCAGGAAAGCAAGTACGAAAAGGAGAGGAACATATGAGAAACAGGGGAAGAACACATAAGAAGCAGGAGAAAAACGCATGAGAAGCAGGGGAAGAACACATGAGAAACAGGGGAAGAGCGCATGACAAGCAGGGGAAAAACTCATGAGAAGCAGGAGAAGAACACATGAGAAGCGGGGAAAACACATGAGAAGCAGGGAAGAACACATGAGAATCAGAAGAAGAACGCATGAGAAGCAGAGGAAGAGTGCATGAGAAGCACGGGAAGAACACATGAGAAGCAGAGGAAGAGTGCATGAGAAGCACGGGAAGAACACATGAGAAGCAGAGGAAGAACGCATGAGAAGCAGAGGAAGAACACACGAAACGCAGGTAAAGAGCGTATGAGAAGCACGGGAAGAACACATGAGAAGCAGAGGAAGAACGCATGAGAAGCAGGGGAAGAACACACGAAACGCAGGTAAAGAGCACATGAGAAGCACGGGAAGAACACATGAGAACCAGAGCAAAGTCAGCATAGGAGAAGAAATGTCAGAGGGAAATGGAATAGGGAGAGGAGTACAAAAGAATGCACTTTGTCACCTACCACTAACAAGTAAATAGGAGAAAGAGAAGTAAAGTAGCAAATGAAGGAAGAGAACTAAGGAAAGAATGCGAAGAGTAAGCAGGGAAAGAAAAGGAGCAAACGGCTTAGAAAAGCACAGGAGAAAGAGAAGAAAAGTAGAACAGTGAAGGAGGAAAAACGGCGAAACGAGAAACATGGGGCAAAAAGAAAAAGAGAGACTGAAAAAGAAAAAAATGAGAAAGGAGAAATGTGGGGAAAAAGAAACAAGGGGAAAAATAAAAAAAACGGGGACAGAAGAAAAACCGAGAAAGAAAGAAGAAAAAGAGGGAAAGCCAGTAAAACAGAAATAAGAACATAAGAATAAAGGGAAAAGAAACAGAGAAGAGCGGGTTCGATCCCCGCTTGGACTGATTACCTGGTTGGGTTTTTTCCGAGGTTTTCCCTAACCGTAAGGTGAATGCCAGGTAATCTATGGCGAATCCTCGGCCTCATCTCGCCAAATACCATCTCGCTATCACCAACCTCATCGACGCTAAATAACCTCGTAGTTGATACAGCGTCGTTAAATAACCAATTAAAAAAACAGAGAAGGCGTGGAATGGAGAAGTAGCAGAACTAAGGGAGAAACTAAGAAAACAGACAGAAAAGCGAGAAATAAGAAACAAATGCAGTGGAAACAGAAGGAAAGCAAGCATAAACTTCCATGCTCTGTCGGAGAATGAACAGTTGTTAGAGTCCACGTGTGCTCCTACATCTCACCGTTTAGTCCACGTGTGCTCCTACATCTCACCGTTTAACATGTTACATGACTTACTTAAAGAGTCATTTAAACAGATGTCTGATTTGAAATCAGATTCAATAAGCAGCCTGCACAGGCACACGTGTGCGCACCACCCACACCACAACCACATGCTGGACACGTGACGCGGTGCACGGCAATGCCGGCTGACTAGCTGCTGCCGACCTTGACGACCTCTGCTTATGTGACCTATTAATACTAGTTACTACTATTATTTTTACCAAGATTTATTACATTATTAAACAAACAAGAATTGTTAGTGTGAGCACACAAAGAGTCTATTCAGAGCCGTCGTGTTACGAACTGTACAGTATCATGCTGCTGAATTATAACAAGCCGTCTCCTTTCTGGATGTCTGTAGCAAATGATTCCCAAGCTGTGTTGTATAAAATTAACGTTTCAGCCTGCGGTCCGAGTTCGAGTGCCGCTCAGGTCTGGGGATTGTCATGAAACAGTGTAACTTCTCGCAGCTGGGGCTTTTGACACAGAATTACGTCTTTCTTCTCACTGTTTATGTGCGGTTTAATTGAGAATTGACCATTACATAAAAATGCAACCTCCTCTCGTCGCTACAGCTCGCAAATGAAAAGACAAGGAGAACAAGAGGGAAGACGAGGAGTACAAGGAGAAATACAAAGAAAACAAAGGGGAATATAAGAACCAGGGGAATAAAAGGAAAACAAGAGGAAATACAAGGAAAAGAGGGAATATAGCAGAACAAGGGAATACAAGAACAAGAGGGAATAGAAGGAGAACAAGGGGAATGCAAGAACAAGGGTAACGCAAGAATTACAGGGGAATGCAAGAAGAACAAGGGAAATGCAAGGAGAACAAGAGGGAATACAAGGAGAACAAGAGGAAATACAAGGAGAATAGGAAAATACAAGGACAGTAGACGGAATACAAGGAGAACAAGAGGGAATACAAGGAGAATAGGAAAATACAAGGACAGTAGACGGAATACAAGGAGAACAAGAGGGAATACAAGGAGAACAAGAGGAAATGCAAGGAAAATAGGAAAATACAAGGACAGTAGACAGAATACAAGGAGAACAAGAGGGAATACAAGGAGAACAAGAGGGAATACAAGGAGAACAAGAGGAAATACAAGGAGAATAGGAAAATACAAGGACAGTAGACGGAATGCAAGGAGAACAAGAGGGAATGCAAGGAGAATAGGAAAATACAAGGACAGTAGACGGAATGCAAGGAGAACAAGAGGAAATGCAAGGAGAATAGGAAAATACAAGGACAGTAGACGGAATGCAAGGAGAACAAGAGGGAATGCAAGGAGAATAGGAAAATACAAGGACAGTAGACGGAATGCAAGGAGAACAAGAGGGAATGCAAGGAGAATAGGAAAATACAAGGAGAATAGGAAAATACAAGGAAAATAGGAAAATACAAGGACAGTAGACGGAATACAAGGAGAACAGGAAAATACAAGGACAGCAAGACGGAATACAAGGGGAACAAGAGAAATACAAGCAGAGCAAGACGGAATACAAGGAGAACAAGAAGGAATACAAGGAGAATAGGGAAATACAAGGAGAATAAGAGGGAATACAAGGAGAACAAGAAGGAATACAAGGAGAATAGGAAAATACAAGGAGAACAAGAGGGAATACAAGGAAAACAAGAGAAATACAAGAAGAGCAAGACAGAATACAAGGATAACAAGAGGAAATACACGGAGAATAGAGAAATACAAGGAGAATATGAAAATACAAGGAGAGTAAGACGGAATACAAGGAGAACAAGAGGAAATACAAGGAGAATAGGGAAATACTAGGACAGTAGACGGAATACAAGGAGAACAAGAGAAATGCAAGGAGAGCAAGACAGAATACAAGGAGAACAAAAGGGAATACAAGGAGAATAGGGAAATACAAGGAGGGTAAGACGGAATACTAGGAGAACAAGAGAAATACAAGGAGAGCAAGACGGAATACAAGGAGAAGAGGGAATACAAGGAGAATAGGGAAATACAAGGAGAATATGAAAATACAAGGAGAGTAAGACGGAATACAAGGAGAACAAGAGAAATATAAGAAGAGCAAGACAGAACACAAGGAGAACAAGAGGAAATATAAGGACAACAGACGGAATACATGGAGAACAAGAGAAATACAAGGAGAGCAAGACAGAATACAAGGAAAACAAAAGGGAATACAAGGAGAACAAGAGGAAATGCAAGAAGAATGGGGGAATAGAAGGAGAACAAGAGAAATACAAGGAGAACAAGAGGGAATATAAGACGAATAGGGAAATACAAGGAAAATAGGAAAATACAAGAAGAATAGGGGAATAGGGAAATACAAGGAGAATAGGGGAATACAATGAGAACAAGAAGAAGAGAAGGAGAAGGCAAGGGAAACAAGGGAAAGGACAAAGAGAGCAAGGGGAAATACAAGAAGAGCAAAGGGAAGACGAAAAGGCGGAAGACAAGGAGAACAACGGGAAGACTATGAGAACAACGGGAAGACTATGATAACAACGGGAAGACTAGGAGAACAACGGGAAGACTATGAGAACAACGGGAAGACTATGAGAACAACGGGAAGACTATGAGAACAACGGGAAGACTAGGAGAACAACGGGAAGACTAGAAGAAGAGGAAGACAAGAAGAAAAGGAGAATAGAAGTAGAATACAAGGGAAGGAGAAGATAAGGGATCACGTAATTCTACATAAAGCTAGGCATGTCTTTTTTTTTTTTTTTCGGAGTTCTTCCATTTCCCTGTGTTAAACATCTACATCATTCCGTCGCGATAATTTCATAGCACTCTCCGATCGCCGGCTAGACAGACACGTAGATCAAGTGTTGCGGACTGCATTCAACAGTGTTTCGCCACTACCCATTTCTTTGGACACGCCTGATTTATACAGTCAATCACTCTTTGTCCTCGAGCGATCCCAGATCTTAGTCCTGTTGCCTAAGCCAGTTTCATCGAATAGGCAACCTACTTAAGTACTTGACATATTCCAACTTATGTTTATAGTTTCTCGGACTAAAAGCCGATATGCAGCATGTTTATGGCTTCATTCATTTTGAATTATGTATCTAGCGTAAACGTTATTTTTGGAACGATATAAACTGTGAAGCACACAGCTGTATATTTTTTCTCTCCATTCCTTTTTTACAGAATAAACCAGGCAGGTCGAGATGAAAGATCAAACAGATCGAGGTGTGAAAGAAGTACAGGCACGACAGCTTTACCTCTCAATGTTCCCACCGCCCATTCCAAACAGGACTCCGAGATACTTTACATTCAATACACACACTGTTCGAGCAGAACAGCTCTTATGTTCCGAATTGACGTCAGCATTGATAAAATAAACGCAGCGAGATGTAATACTAGCGTTCCTAACACAGTACGGCAACAAATTATACAGAGTTATGGTTGTCATCATTTATTAGTACTGCAAAACATCCGCATATACTTGTTTTCTTGAAAATGTTTCACAATTTGTTGAACAATGCGATTATTACAGGAGTCGCCAACAGAACACACTGTAAGCTAAAGATTTTATATTAAGAGTAGTCCGAAACATGTATGCGTCGCAATCTTGTTTATTATACCCATATATAATTCAAATTTCCGAGGTATACAATTTTGTCCAATTAATGGCACAGAAACATTCTAAAACGAAGCTGCCGTCCGGTCCAATAACTATCCTTTAATTTGTAGTTCTTTTCTCGTCAGCAGCGAATGGATAACGAACACCAGTATAACGAAATATTCAGTATTACGGATTTATTTTCTGTTTCCTGCTTCCCCCCCCGCCCACACAATATAATTTAATGTTAAAATATAATGTTAAAAGTAGAAGTAGGCCTATGTTTCATGCACTGTATTTCATTTCTTGGAGCCTACACGGTTACTCTTGGGTTCCTTGCCTCAGAAACAAACATCCGCATCCGTGGTTAGAACATACCAGCCTTCTCTAGTTCAGAGCAGTGAACTGTTTTATCTTGTGCTATTTACAAGCAGTCTACTATTCAGACAGATAAGAGGAAAGCGCCAATCGCATATCGTTCATTGCCAAGTACGAAGGAAGAATAACCCATCTGATTGTTTTGTTAACCTCTTGTAATCTCATTTATTTAGGCCTACTATCAAATACTATTAAAGAATAATTCTTGCACCATTTGTAAATTTGATAATAATAATAATAATAATAATAATAATAATAATAATAATAATAATAACAATTTCATTTTCCGATGAAAGGCACATTTAAACTTATTTTTCACCAAAAAATTAGTTGCCCTCGGTCAGGCTTTAACCCGGGGCACTTGAATCCAGATGCAAGTATGGTAACCTCGTGGTTCCTCTAAGGCGCCAAAATAAATGTCGGGATGAGGCCTATAAGACCTGGACCATGGACCTATCATCCACTAGTATATTTCGGTTTTACAAATTCTGCCATTCACGTATCTTCGTTTTCCAATCAAGCCTTGGCATTCTCCGGCTAGCATCGGGGACTTGGTTTTGGCGGTGCTGCTTATCTACCTGAACTTGACGACTAAGCTGTTGTGGGATGCGGCGGCAGTAGCTGTCTATACTGTTGCGGGTAGCCCTGCGCGGTTGGCTTAGTTGCCCAGCCATTTAACTTTCTTTATAGTTTACGGTTCTCTAGGCTTTTACTCCTGTAAAATTTACTGAAGTCCGTAAGTGGGACAGTGCGAATGAGGTGAGACAAGTGGCCTTTAGGCTAGGACCTCACATAAATATTAAGCTGAGGCCCAAGAGCCCTTGAAAGGACGCGAATTCGTGTAGCTTTTGCCATACACTTCCTCCTTTCTGATTGATTGATTCGTTCTTACTTCTAGTCACCAGTAAGTTTTATTTCTCCCTTGTGGTTCATCTTTGTCCTCTTCGGCACGGTTCAGTTCCTCTTCAGTTCCATTATTTCTATATATCACTGTTTACTACAGTGAAGGTTACAACGCCGGAATATAAAAATCGGTCACAAGATAGAATAGCCGAAAAAGCTGATGTAGGTGTGTTGCAAATACACATACATATACTACAGGATTTATAGTTGGTGGCCGTATAATTAACACCATTTTTGTGGCGCTGTTATACTGTCACAAGCAGATCGTTTCGAGTTATGTAGGGAAACGCCTGCGTTTGACAAGTGTTATTTGTTGAGGAGACGAGGAAGCAAATAAATTATTGTCCTGCAGAGTTGTTCTGGAAATCAAACCGCACTCTCTCGTCTCCGTTGATGCATTTTTTATTTGAAACGACATTTTTTTCTCCCTTTGTGCATTATGGATTAGACCATCTACTTGCTCCGCCTTCGAAAGGCTGCCTTCATGTTTATCTCTCTTCTAAAACCTCTAGGATTTTGTACAGATTATTCTTTATACATATATCGATTGCGGGTAGGATCAAAGAATTGTGCAGTATTCTTCTTGTTGAAACTTCCAGAACTATTCTGTCAGTCATCTATTCCGGAAAGCCACCGGCGTGGCTCAGTCGGTTAAGGCGCTTGCCTGCCGGTCTGAAGTTGCGCTCGGGCGCGGGTTCTATCTCCACTTGGCCTGATTACCTGGTTGGGTTTTTTCCGAGGTTTTCCCCAACCGCATGGTGAATGCCAGGTAATCTATGGCGAATCCTCGGCCTCATCTCGCCAAATTCCATCTCACTATCACGAATCTCATCGACGCTAAATAACCTAGCAGTTGATACAGCGTCGTTAAATAATCAACTAAAAAAAATTATCGCGGAAGCAAAACATGGTAACCACTTCTCTACAATTCTTAACAAGTACACGTTTAGCCTATATGCTAAATGCCTTTCACAATTGGCAGATGTTTCTAAAAATAATAGTGTAATAAACCATGTGGTTTCCTTACTTACAAATGGCTTTTAAGGAACCCGGAGGTTCATTGTCGCCCTCACATAAGCCTGCCATTGGTTCCTATCCTGAACAAGATTAATCTAGTTCCTAGCATCATATCCCACCTCCCTCAAATCCATTTCAATATTATCTTCCTAGCTATGTCTCGGCCTCTCCAAAGGCCTTTTTCCCCCCTCATAGCTTCCAACTAATCCATTTCTGGATTCACCCATACGTGCTATATGTCCTGCCCTTCTCAAACGTCTGAATTTATGTTCTTAATTATGTTAGAAACATTATTTGAAAAAAAAAAAAAAGCGAAGTTCTGGATGAAATATACGAATAGTGATGCTTTTATTATTACATTATTATATATATTTATATTGTCTCCTAGTGCGATACATTCTGTCGACTTTTACTGAAATGAATGTGCTGATTCCACATCTAAAACCATGTGCTGTTAAGTATGTCAGGATTTTTGAGCCCAGAGAATAATCAGTAAGTTTCAGTTTCGCAATTCAGCGCTTATAAGCGCAGTTGGAAATAATGATTTCGGCTTGATTTTTATGTTATGATATTTTATTAACTTAAATTAATTTTAATGTATTAAAGAAGAAAAAACTGAACAGAAACTAAACACACTACAACAATACGACAAAAACACATCCTCGACATTCAACTGAATTTCGGAACACACCATTTTCGATACATTACCAATCATAAACATATCCCCACAAAGATAATAGCAAAAAGAAACACGAACAAAGCGCAAGACCACACCACTAACAGTCTGAAGATGGCGTAAATTCCCGTCGAAATTAGCTTAAAATAATGTAATAGTTTTAATATTAACACGGTAAAATTAAAAGTTGTTAATTTAACAGATCATTAATGAGAAAATGTTATCTGAATTACAGTATGCAATAAGCTTCATACGCTCTTTCGAAAGTACTTGAGAGCTTTGCTTTTCACCTTATGAGTACAAATAGTTGATCGTTGTAGAAACCAGCAGTAGTCACCCATCGTGTTCGGACCAAATAGGCCTTTGTAGTATCTTAGTTACATTACATTTGTCCTACTGAAATCTTTCCCCATTTTCATCACTTATATCACCGAAATTACGTGGAAAGAAGTCAAGGTGCGAATACAAGAATTGCAACTACAAAGACACACGGTAGCCTAGATTCTGATATGCTGTAAGCACGTTATGCACTAGCTCAGCGTAGTTATCAGCTCGGCAATTCCCTAGAAGCTCTGTTGCCATAACAACGAATGTATTCCAAATTTTCACCTCAAGAGAACTGAATTTTTCTCTAAATGTAGTGTCGTACATCAACTGTTGTGTATCTCTGATCTAATAAAAATTCCTACTTTCAATTTTTCATCACATTTCACTGAATCGAACTTCTTCTGCAGATACTTAAAACCAGCACCATCACGATTCATAGCCACTACAACGTTCATCAAACCAACTTTAATGTGAAGAAGTGGAAGGTAGATCTTCTATGGTTCAACGGCTGTTCTGTGTTTCATATTGTGTGTCCTAATAGTATGTTCAGCCCTTAGAGGGAAAGGAACGTGAAATGCAACATAACTTTATCACAAGACCATCTTGATCAAAACCAGGACAAATCATTTTTTCTGTATTTGTGAATCATTCGTAATAGTAGTGATACATAGAAAATAAGCATTAGAGAAACATCAAAATTGTGACGTGATAGAGAAAAAGCCCACCGCTGTGGAATAACGATTAGCACGTCTGATCGTGAACCGAGCGGGCCCGGGTTCAAATCCTGGTTGGGACAAGTTACCTGGTTGAGGTTTTTCCGGGGTTTTCCTTCAGTCAATTAAGAGCAAATGCTGGGTAACTTTCGGTGCTGGACCCTGGACTCATTTCGCAGGCATTATCATCTTCATTTCACTCAGACGCTAGATAACCTTAGTTTATTTTACGACGCAACGCTTTATCAATTGCCAATCTGAAAAAAAAGACTTCAGATTTGGAATCAGCACTCAATTTAGATTAGTACGATTATTTTTTTCTGAGTGATAACTACGCTGAACTAGTACCGTACATAACATGCTTAGAGCATATCAGAATCAGTGTTGACCAATGTTATTCCTGTTACAACTCTAATCTGAAGCGTTGACCGTCCCTCAGGACATACAATGTTGGCACTTTCTACTGTGTCTGTCAGGTTAACAATACATGCATGGCCTTCCTAGTGCTATAAAGAAGAAATATCCATTTGCGGTTTACAGAAAGTGAATCAACCTTGAGTCCGATGGCAGATTCCCAGAGAGTATTCCTCAAGACAGGAGCTCGCTGGCCCTTGGCCAGAACACGCGACAGACTGGGGAAAGATAAACAGATTATGGATGTACCACCTCAATGCAGTCTCCTTGCAGACTTGTTACACTGCTGCATTTTGTATACCGCATCCAGAATTCCCAGCAATGTCAACATCGTTATTAATTTGTGAAGAATATAACAGAAGTTCAAAGTTCTTATTAAGGACATCTTCTACATGAATCGTATGTTCCTTTTCTTTCACCTATTTTTTCCTCTTCAACCGTTTTTCTCGTCTTTTTTCATCCTAGTCATCATTTTCCCCTCCTACTATAATCTGATTATCTTCTTTCTCTTTCTACCTCCTCTACTTGTCTTACTCTTCCTATTCCTTCTCTTTATTCTTTCAGATTACTACCTTTCTTCCTCGTATAAATTCCTTTCGTATTGCTACTACACTGCTTCCTAACATATTAAATCAGATTCTCTTTCTTCTACTCCACATCTTTTCCGTTCAAATCTATTCCCTTTTGCTGCTCCCTTTATCGTATAATAACATTGTGTTCCCTGCAAGACCGAAATTTGTGAAAGTGAAACTGTATACTTTAGAGAGATGAGTCTGAGGATAAGACATGAGATTACCAGATATTCGCCTTTCAGTATGAGAAAATTACCGGACAAAATCCTGACCAGGTAATTAGCCCAAGCGGGACTCGAACCCACTCCAAAGCGCATCCTTTTGAGGACGAGACCCGTTTATAAACTCCTATATTACAGTGATGGCTTATTCTCATTCGTCGTTTAAATATTTCTCCTACTGTCTATTTTCTTAAATTCCCCCTATTAATCCTTCAAATCCTACCCTTTCCTTCCTACTTCAAATCATCATCCTACTCTTTCCTTTCTCTTCCAAAACCTCCTACTCTTTCTTTCCTCCTCCAAAACCTCCTCGTACTCTTTCCTTTCTCTTCCAAAACCTCCTCTTACTCTTTCCTTCCTCTTCCAAAACCTCTTACTCTTCTTTTCATCCTCCAAAACTGCTTTTAAATCATCCTAATTCAAATTCTTCTCATACTCTTTTTCCCTCTTTCAAAGGATGCCTATACTATTCCCTCTGTTCCAAAACCTCCTCCTACTCTCTCCTTCCTCTTCCAAAACCTCCTCCTACTCTTTCCTTCCTCTTTCAAAACCTCCTCGTACTCTTTCCTTCATCTTCCAAAACTTCCTCCTACTCTTTCCTTCCTCCTCCAAACCGCATCGTACTCTTTCCTTCCTCTTCCAAAACCTCCTCCTACTTTTTTCTTCCTCTTCCGAAACCTCCTCCTATGTTTTCTTTCCTTCTTCAAAACCTCCTTGTACTCTTTTCTTTCTCTTCCAAAACCTCCTATTTTTTCTTTCCTTCTTCAAAACCTCCTTGTACTCTTTTCTTCCTCTTCAAAAACCTCCTCATCCTCTTTCCTTTCTCTTTCAAAACCTCCTCCTCTTGCTCTTTTCCTTTGAAACCTTTCTCTTACTCTTTCAAATCATTCTCCTACCGGTTCCTTCCTTCTTCAAAACCTCCTCCTGTTGCTCTTTCTCTTCCAAACCTTACGCCTACTCTTTTTCAGTTCCTCTTTCAAATCATCCTCCTATTCTTTCCTTCCTTTTCCAAAACCTCCTCTTCTTTTTTCTTTCTTCTAAAACCTCCTCCTCTTTCTCTCTCAAATCTTACTCCTGCTCATTCATTTCCTATTTCAAATCATCATCCTCTTCCTCTTTCACATCTTATTCCACTTTCAAATCATCCTTCTACTCTTTCCTACCTCTTCCAAAACCTCCTCCTCTTTTCTCCTTCTTCCAAAACCTCCACGTCTTCCTCTCTCTCTCTCTCTCTCTCTCAAACCTTACTCCTACTCTTTCGCTTCCTCTTTCAAATCATCCTGCTACTCTTTCCTTCCTCTTTCAAATGTTCTCCTACTCTTTTCAGTCCCATTTCCAATTCTCATCCTACTCTTCCTCTTTGAAAATCCTTCCTCCTCCTTCTCCTTTAAATCTTCCTACACTTATTCCTCTTTTAAATTCTCCCCATTCCCTTCAGGGTCCCTCTACACTTTTTCTTCCAAGTTATCCTCTTAATTCTCCTTTCTCCGGTTTATATCATAATTCTCCTCATATCTTTCCTTCCGCTACTGTCTAACTCTTCTCCTTTCCCTAAACTCATCTTCCTTTTTGTTGTACTCTTCTATTCTCGTGCCGTATCACACTAATTCCCCTTGTCTCCTTATATGCGTTTCTCTCTTCCTCTTTACTATTCGCCCTCTTATGGCCAATAGTGTTCAATATTTCTCTGCATGTACGTAGCGTGCAGGTCTCAAATCTCACATAAGTACTTCATAGGGATTAGGCTGCATACACGACAATCCGAACGCAGCACGAGCGAGCGCCTGCCTGGACGCGTTTGTCAATCCTTAATTCGTGCAAATATTCGCTCTCGCTGTTTGCGCACGTGTGTCGTGCTGCTCCATAATCCATGCCAGAAGGTCGATACGGACGGGCGCTGCTATCGTACAACCGCATGAATGTACTGTACTTATGCCGAGGGACTTCCCACCCCAGAGCAGCATTTAACCACTCTTTGGAACTATAAGAGACCACAGATTACTGTTCATTCGTTGACAATGAAGAGAGGTGGAATGACAATGCCAGGAGAAACCAAAGTACAGACACAAAAATTACCTAAGGCACAAGGAAGAAGAGAAGCTACTAAAATAAGGTTAAAAATCTTCATCCGAGGAACCTTTGCCAAGCACTTCAACATACGTGCTTGACAAGGCTCTTTGTAATCCATCTTTCGTCATTATTAATTAAATAAACATAATCATTCAATATCAGACCTCTATTGTATTGAATTTCTATTTGCAAAAAGGGTCGAACCTCAGCATAGTCAGCTAATGTGGATTGGGAATGCGCATAGTTGGGAGTCAGTGTAATAGTTCACTATGGACGCAGGGCAAAGATTCGCTTTCTCCCTTCACGATGATGATGATGATGATAAAGACAATAATAACAAATAACAATGATTAAACAATAATATTAAATAATAAAAGGTAATAATAATAATAATAATAATAATAATAATAATAATAATAATAATAATAATAATAATAATAATAAATATGTAAGTTAATTATATTTTGACCAAATTATGCACATTTTCGTCCATAATTTAAAAAAATCACAATCTATTTAGACTAATAAAACAATGTACTGCATATGTCCCATCCCTGATCTAGAGCGTCTACAAAGATTTGAGCCCGGGATGAAAAGTCTACGCACGTTTCAGTTTATGATGTGCAAGGCCGGATATTTACGGAGATCGCGAAAGTCATGACATAATAGATATACAATAGATTTTTACTAATCTTTACGAATTAAGTGATTCTGGTTAATAATATGCGAAAAAAAAACAATCGCGAAATAGAGTTCTAATACCGAAATATGAACACATTCGCGAATTATTACTATTGCGTCGTTTTATATCGAATTTCATATTCCAAGTTTTTTTATATATATATTTTTTTTTTCACTTGAATTTGTTATATATCCAAATAGGCTAAATTACATGGTATTCCAGGTGTTCTGATTACATTAGTGAACTCAAAAGACGGAGAATTCAACGTTTCACTAAATTTGAAAGTGTTAATTTGAGGACTGCAAGTTTTTTTCGTTTTTAATGAATGTGTGTTAAATACAGTCTCAATCCAACAAATATTGTCTATTGACAATACCGAACCGTTACCAGAATCCAACGAACCTTTCATATTAATTATTTGGAAAGTTATATTCATACTGAGTTAATACTCCAATTCCAAAATAATTGTATTTTCCAAAATTTCCATTAATCTCCGCCAAGAGTACAAATCAATCTCCAACAATCTCTGTCGACACCAATATTAAAAAAAAAACACACACAAATGATAAAATTAGTGTCCATAAATACTTGCGTCCACACCTGTGGAGTAACGGTTAGCGCGTCGGGCCGCGAAACCAGGTGGCACGGGTTCGATTCCCGGTCGGGGCAAGTTATCTGGTTGAGGTTTCTTCCGGGGTTTTCCCTCAACCCAATATAAGCAAATGCTGAATAACTTTCGGTGCTGGACCCCGGATTCATTTCACCGGCATTATCACCATCTCATTCAGACGCTAAAAAACCAGAGATGTTGATAAAGCGTCGTAAAATAACCTACTAAAAAATAAATACTTGCCCCTGATGTAATAGATTCAGCCTAACTCAGCATTATACGAGTATATGACAAAAAGTCGTCGGTGGAAAATACCCTAGGGGTTAATAGCTACTCCAATCTTGACTTCCGAGTTCTGAAATCTGAATACAACGTGAGACGCGTACTTTCTCCCTCTTCTACTTCAGAAGTGTAACGACTTCGCGCTTCGTTGCAGTGAGGGGAAACAAGTGACCCAGATCATCGCCCAATCCTGCAGGCACCCTCATACTGCGGCCGGCGTAGTACACAATGCGGACTGCTTTTACGAGGCCATGCAATGACGCAACCTCTTACACATTCTACCGTATTGTAATGAGGCATTAAGTCAAGTACGGCAAGTTACAAAACATTACAGAAGGTAAAATGACTACTGAAGTACGAGGGTGGATCGAAAAGTAACGCACAACAATTTTTTGTGGCAACATATTTCATAGGTAAGCAAAATGAAATAATGCACAAGAAAACTACAAGTTTTACCTATTCTTCGACATTGGAAACAAGTCTCTTGACAAATTTCTCCCATCGTGACACCTTATTTAGTACACCGCGTTTAAAAACTCCGTTTTTTTTGGGGCTTATAGCCACCTGCGCGCGACTGATTTCACTTCTCCATCTGAACCGAAGTGTTTTCCTCCTATGAATTTCTTCATTAGTCCGAAGAGGTGAAAGTCAGATGGTGCGAGGCCTTGACTGTAAGGTGGGCGATTGCCGCCTTAATGATGCCTCTAACATTGGGTGGTGTTGCAGCGGTCACTGGTCGGCCGGAACGTGCTTCGTCGGCGGACTTCTTCGAAGAACCTGCACCACCTGGAGATCTTGCTATGGTCCAGACAATCAAGAGCCATACACCTCCAATATTTCCCTGTAGATTTCGCTCGAATTTTTCATTTTTCGCACAAAAAAAAAAAAGACTACACCTCGCTGCCCTTCACAAATGGTGATACAAAACGCGCCATTTTTACTCAGTAGTTACAGCTCGTTCCGCCAGGGTGACATCCGATCGAATCATTGCTATCTGTAGCGCAAGATTCAAACCAACTATCTGAACAATTTCAAACGTCCTAACCAAAATAGTATTCCGTAAAATAATTGTTGTGCGTTACTTTCTGATCCTCCCTTGTACAAATCACATAAAATTAAACCTGATGTAAAAAAGATGAAAGTGTACCCTGATAGTACCTGTGTCATGCACCAAACATAACGCGAAGTAATATAGGCCTACTCTATGAACAAGTAACCTTAGCTTCGTACGCCCTGAGCCAGAATACGGTTCCCACCCATAACTGACACCAATAAGGCATAACTCACGAGGCAACTAAGCCAGAAGATAATGGAATTGGGTGCCAGTTCATTTTCCCCTTCCTTGCATATATCACTGACTAGTAAAATATTTCAATAATTCAGACTTCAGATGTATACAAACAATTTATTGTTCTTCCTCTGACACATATCGTCAAGTGAGATGTACTACCACATAGTATTACATATCAGCCATGACCTCAATTAGAGATATAATACTGTGTATACACACATTACAAGAATACTGGAATTAGTCCATCGTCTAATTCTGACATTACAGCAAGTATAAATTCTTATAAAATTGAAGACATAGCCTACACATTTTCATTTTGTTGTTAAATTCCGGGGAACTACTATTCATATGTAGGCATTAAAAGTACGTATAGGATTTCTGATTGTTTTACGGAGATTCGCAAGGAAACAAAAGACAGACAGTATCTATGTACGGTACAGAAGGAACTAATATATATTTATTTATTGAAATTAAAGAATAGCCTTTTGAATTCATATGTTTTATAGTCTAATATCGGCCTAAAGTTGATTAAATTTTATTTTACTCATAATCTTAGGAAATTATTTTCAATATCCTGACTGCAACATTATGAAATATGATCACTGCTTTCTTAAATGTCATTATTGTTAGGACGGATGGAAATTCCGTGCGTGTTTTTAATGATCCTCTGTGTACATTTTACAATAATTAAAAATACAACTAATAAAGCAGACAAAAGAAGATCAAATTACAAAAGGTGCGGCATAAAGTGTAAGGAATCTCAATTTTCACGCTCTCTGACGAGAAACTGAGGCTTCGTCAACCACTCAGTCTTTATCTTACAATATTTATTTACATGTCACATAAACTGCAGTAAAATAATTCACTACTATTATAAATCACTCTAAGTTATAATATTCTTGTTAACTCCTACTAGATTTATTACTGATTTATTGTTAGGAATTCTTTGAAATTTTGCTGATGTGTGGAGAAAGATATATTGTACAGCAGTTGCAAAAATAGCCACGTTAATGAGAACACTGAGAACTGCCTTTAGTTTAAATTAATGCTTGTTTCACACTCAAATTCAAGACGAATTTTAAATGCTGTTTAACTATGAATGGTCCAGTATTTACCGAAAATGTCAGTCGTTCATACTCATAACAAGCGCGAAGTTTTACGTTGTTTATGGTCTATGATTGAGAACATTGTTTCGTGTAGTTAAATTAAGATAAAATTTGTTTTTAAATCCTAATACGTTTGAGTTGCGCCAGGGCCGTTGTCGTACCCGGGCGCCTCCCCAGTACTTTTTTCTGCAACCTCGGACCGCCCAGATTGTTTATTTTTACTTCATAAAATAATAATCGTCTTACTTGAGTCTTACTGAACTTTATATTTTAAAAGTACGGATTAGTAGTAAATAGCGATGTTACTAATAAATAATAATGATACTTCTTATTAGAATCAGAACACATACCATTTGTAACTGTAGATTTACATAAATTATTACAAAATAAGGAAAAGAAGCAACATATACACAGTAATTATAAAACATAGGTCACAGAAATAGACTGTCTGAAACTAATTAGATTACTATATAAGAAACAATATTTAGATAAAATATTTAGAAAATAATATGTTCTATTTAATAATATAAACCTAAACCCCGTATGAGTAAAACTTGTTACAAAGAAACGAAGATAATATTATCATATTATCCTACTTAAAATGAAAATAAGTGAAATATTCGATTTAGTAAAAATTTAATATTTATTTATTTATTTATGTCTACAACAGGGTAAAGCCCCAATGACAATAGACAGTACAGTTATTTATTAAAAAAAAACATAAAATTGCATATAACATGAAAAAAAGAGATAAAACAGATACAAATGCAAGATCAAATTAAAAATTGAAAATGAAAAAAAAAAAAATAGATACTACCTAAATAAAAGACACGATATAGATATAAATGAAAAATATCAAATAAAAATAAATTAAAAAGAGTTAATTAAGTATAGATACCATAGCCAAAAATGTAAAATGTAGCTATAATTGGCAAATTACAGAGTAAATATAACACTATGTTAATAAATTCAATATACAATATTATATAGTAGGCCTAATAGGCTTAATTAATTTATTTATTACCCTTATATACGTAACAACTCAAAATGAAAATTTTGTAGGTTAATTTGACAACAAAATAGAGTAAACTAAGAATCAAATGAAGTAAAATGAAGTACCAGCAGTGACGGAAGTGAGACGGTATGCGACAATATGGAATACCGCCACTGGTTTCTATGGCCAGAAAACATACCGTTAGTGAAAAATGACATACCGTCATGTAAAAATTTGTTTACACATTTCTTCACAGCAAAGAGTACTATCTGTTTGCTTCGTAAATCTAAACCACAGCCTTCTGGAACTGTATTCAGTGTGTATATTTAGACACCTTATTTGATAAGCTCAACCCCTGGAAGGTTTACAACGGTAGTATTTCAAGTATAGAAGGCTGTGGTCTGTAGCTTGTGGCGGCCATTGTTGCCAATTTAGTGACTGTGTCATTTTTTGTCGCACTTTTTATTAATAATTAAGTAAGGCAATTTAAAGCTTTAACATTATTTTAAATAATGTCTCAAAGGACATTGTAAAATGATCTAGTAAATAGCCGAAGTAACTTGAAATTATTTTATTAAGAAATGTAATGTGTTGCGTAAGCTTCAAAGATTTGCGTTACTGACTGGAAGAAACAATTTATTGTATACATCATGTATGTCTATGTTGTAAGGGAGAGGGTATGCCTTTTTTTAAATCTAGAAATGCCAGATTGGGGTAGTATATCGCCTCTGGTTTTTTCCCCACTTCCCTCACTGAGTACCGGTATCACAAATTAACAAGATACTTGTTTAAAATATACAGTACCGGTATGTTAAATATAATAATATATTAATACCAATTTAAATTACATATTCTAAATATCGCCTATTTCTAATTTGGATTTATACGGTATAATTTTTAAATACAGATATCGGTACTTCAAAATCATGTCATTATACATTTTAGTCCATAATTAAGACTGTGTTTTTTTCCCAGCAATTGTGACGTATTTTGCTATTTCAAATAATAGTACATTATGCAACGAGCCTATAACGGTAGTAATTAAGACGCGTGTTTAATAATTTTCATACGAGCGTCTTAATTACCATTATAGGCAAGTTTCATACGACTTTTTATGCTCGACCATATTTCTAACTTGAAATTACTCATAAGTATTCATGTTATTCTTATCTGACTGGGGAGGGGAACTGACCTTGTACAATATCTCGTAAATTGTAAGATGTGCGCAGACGCGAAAGTATTGATTTTTTCCGAGAAACAAATGACATTGATCTTGATATAATCTAGAGAGTAAAATAAACATTAATCTTGATATAACCTTGAAATTGATTTAGGCATTGAAAAACGAGATGACAAATTGAATTTATTTTAATATTATTTACAATTAACGCTAATTATTATAGTAACAGAACATAACCTTCTGCTACAGCATTGGATTTCCAGCCTCCGTGACGTTTCGCTAGTTGTCTTTCGATTGCATATCCGAGAATAATCGATACTTGCGCTTTCATATTGCTACAATGGTATTTTCTGATTGGTGGAACACCTGAACTTTAATGAATAGGTGTACTTTAATGAGGTCCATTAAAGGGCTGCTACCAGGTGTATAATTACTACATTTCGGCATGGTCGAGCGTAAAATTACTTATTTACTAACTCAAAGAACGCAGGCGCCACATAAAAAAAATTAGACTCTATGGTGACTTGACACCCGGAATTTGTCTACCCTTGATTATATCAGTACAATTGAAGACCTCCCGGAATAAGTATGTTACCAACATAACGGTAATTCAGATTTCAGAAGAAAGAAAAATAATTTCAGGGGCATATTTCATTAGGCCTATATTTACTAGCAGAACCACTTGACTAATCAAGGATACACGCTTAGTCTGCTATTCAATGCGATAATTTATTGTTATAAATGAATGCTTCAAAATTACCTTTTCCACCTATGTCACACATTAAAAAAATTTGATGTTGCGTCCTTTTTCCAGGGAGGTCTTCAATTATAAAATTCAGCAAGATCAGTAAACTAATATAATAACTTATAATTTAGGCCTAGATACATTTTTCAGGCAAATCTAAAGGGACATCATTTTATTTTTACTAACATTTTTAATATTAACTTGCCTATACCTCTGGATCAACGGCGTTTGCTACCCTCTTCCACGACTGGTCCGAGTTCGATGATACTGGCTTACAATGTACAACCAAATCACTTTACTAGGTATAGGAGGGAAGAAAAGTCGTTCATCCATTTACGTAAAGTAGGAAATATTGCGCGTTTGAGTTTGATCATTTTCATTAGGTTTTTGTTTAATCAAAATACAGTTTTTACTCACGAATTGAGCTGTCCACGTGGACGTATTCATTATGCAGTGTATATCATACTGTCTACAGCACATTAGCGTACAATATAGAGAATGAAGTTAAATTGAAAAATAATCATAATATGGATAGTTAAACACATTTTTTAAAATGGTGGCCGTTTATTTCGATACAGGCTTCAGTTATAATGTGCATATTATCGCACCACAGACTATTGTACCTAATTCTAATTACCAGTTTCGTCCTTCGCACTAGTAACTCATGTTGAAATAATTCTGTACCTACTCTATAAAAGAGTACCTTACGTACTACTGTAAATTCAATCTTCACTTCTGCTCGATCCGAAAAGATAAAATTACTCAGACATGCTATCTACTGTCCGTCCAAGTAGTTATGTCGTAGGGTCGTAGAAAGGGAGGAAATCACGTGACAGTTAATTACTTAACGAGGCCCTTTTATTTAAGTTATTTTAAACAGTTGTATAATATTACGAAGACGTCCAATTCCTAACAGAAATTAATGTTCTCAGAAAAGAGCTAAGACAGCCCAGCCACTAGCTGGCGAATAAAAGCTGGTGGGGGAAACCGGGATACGACGTAGGCAAATGGAAAACGCGAACATATTTTTGGAACGTACTGTTTTCTAAGACCGAAGGCTACTATGAATGTATATGCGGTCTTGGATCTGTGTGGAGGACGGTTGAACTTCATTAGTAGTAGTGAAGTACATTAAAAAACTCAGGTACAATAAAAATTAAAGTAAAAATAAAATGATGTCCCTGTATAACTAGGTCTGTATCAGTAGAATTACAGAATTTAGCTAAATCTATACCCTAAAAAACTGCTTAATAAGTGGAAATTTTCATCACTACACATTAGTCTAACTTCAATTCTGAAATAACTGTAAGGTTATTGCGCTTCCGGTTTGTTTGTACCAAGACAGAATTGATGATAAAGCTGTTTGCGAAGAAGCAATGAGTAATGACAACCTGGAAGTGGCGTGATCCCACGCTCTGCTTAGTCACTGTTTGGGCGCTGCCAACAGCTAGCTCGCACGCGGGACCCACGCGTGTCTCAATGAATCGTTAAAACTTCGCTTACTATCTCCTTTCGCAACGACCCCATCTATTTACAGCCTACTTGACGGAAGATGTACAGTGAAGTAATCATATCGCAATAATGGAGCGATGGTTAGAATGATAGTGGTATATTAGTAAACTAGTACCCGAGCGCGGCACGCTTTGTATCGAATACTGGATGTTCAGTTCAAAGTGTGTCATGGCTCGCTGTATGCCGTCATGTGGCTAGCCGATGAGCCTAGAGAATTCAATTTTCCTACACTTCCGCAGAGCTGTATTACCTATGTGCCAGAGTAGTTGCCTAGAAAGTACGGCGTTCATTCTGAAGTGTACTTACCGATAAGTACGGTAACGCCGGTAGTGGCAGGAATGTGAATGTACTGAGGTGAGTTTTTTCCTTACTGTCGAGATATGGGGAGAGGGTTAAGACGATTACTTACGTATTTGTTGACATTAATTTCGACGGTAAAAATGGACACGGAGCATTTGATTTGTGTGTGGAATGTTGCCGTACGCAACCGATGATAACAAATACCCTGCGTACGACTTTCCCGCGCAAAACACAGTTCGAAAGAGGTTATGGTAACACACAGACCGTCCGCCATCTGTCGCTACGACGTTCAAGTTATACCGTACACGTTCTCAAGTTCAGGTTGAACGTCTTGAATAATAGGCAACTCCTCTGACATAAAAGCTGAAACTCGCTTCAAATCGCTGACTCATCAACAGTGACGTCATGACACACTTTGAAATGAACATCCAGTATATCTTTTTTTGCACGCATCAATACTTGTAATGTCAAGCGGTGTTGTCATATTTTCATTGTAAAGATTGTCCCTGGTTACAATTGAGGCGGTGAGTTCAGAAACTACGTAAATACACCCGACATAATTTTTCGTTCATGATTTCCACATATGCTTTGTACTTTTTAACGAATGTTTCTTTTCATAATGATTATTTCGAGATCGCGGTCTCGAAATAGGTTCATTATCTCATGACAAGAAACATGAGTTTAAGAGCAAAATTAAATTACCGATGAAAACTATTTCGCACGTGTGAAATTCAGCTAGATAATTCCCATGCGAACAAATGAATTCTACTGCATGAGTGCATTCAAATATTTTTCCTGTGAAAGCACAGATTATAAAAATACATGAAAACATAAAATACATTGGTAAACATGTGATGTTATACAGAGTGTTAATTAAGTATGAAATATCACTCATAACGTCTTAAATTTTAATTTTACAAAAAAAAAAAGTTTTATACAAGAGCTGTTGGAGATAAACCATACAATATGATACCAGTGTTCGAAAAGAAGTCAGTTATTCAGGCATACAGGGTTTGATAGTAAAATTTATTTATTATTATTTTAATGGTATTCTATTTTAAGATTTTCAAAAGCAGAATCTTCATTAAATTTTACGCATTTATGTGTAGAAATTTCACCCATTCACCCGTTTCGTGTATTTTAACTACTGTATTTATTAAATTTGTTCATAGATTTCAAACTTGAAACAAATAAGTATGTAAAATCATGTTGACACAACTAACCAAAGCACTATCACTAACCAAATTTTACAACAGATACCTACTCAAAATGAGAACCATTCACAGCCAATGTTCCAGTCTATCACGAAAACAATCCATTGTCCTTCTCACAGTTACAGGAGTGATCTGTTCTATCTCATATCTAGTTCTTCCTTTTAGGTCTTCAGTATTTCTTGATTTATCCTGATACACTCTGGACTTCAAGTAACCCCAAAAGAAGAAATCCGGTGGTTTGAGGTTAGTAATAGTGGTTTGTTTAGTTTTATGGCCAATTCTATAAATTATTTTAGATACTTATTTGTCTCAAGTTTGAAGTCCACGAAACAAATTTAATAAATAGTTAAAAGACATGAAACGAATGAATGGGTAAACTTTTTACGCAGTCATACGTAAAATTTAATGGAGATTCGGAATATGTAAATCTTAAAACAAGATGCCTTTAAAAAATTAAGTTTACTGTCACAATCTGTATGCCTGAATAACTAACTTTTTCGAACACTGGTATCATATTGTATGGTTCATCTCCAACAGCAACGCAGAATAAATATGAGAAATGCCTGTTATTATTCGGTTGAGAAGCTTTTGTTATCCAGTCTGCTCTCAAAAAACTGTAAGTTAAAATTTATAAAACAGTTATATGTATTACCGGTTGTTCTGTATGGTTGTGAAACTTGGACTCCTACTTTGAAAGAGGAACAGAGATTATGAGTATTTAAGAATAAGGTGTTTAGGAAAAAAATTAGGGCTAAGAGGGATGAAGTTACAGAAGAATGGAGAAAATTACACAACGCAGAACTGCACGCATTGTATTCTGCATCTGACATAATTAGGAACATTAAATCCAGACGTTTGAGATGGGCAGGGCATGCAGCACGTATGGGCGAATTCAGAAATGCATATAGAGTATTAGTTGAGAGGCCGGAGGGGAAAAAGACCTTTGGGGAGGCTGAGACGTAGATGGGAGGATAATATTAAAATGGATTTGAGGGAGGTGGGATATGCTGGTAGAGACTGGATAATCTTGCTCTGGAAAGGGACCGATGAGAGGCAATGAACCTCCGAGTTCTCTAAAAGCAGTAAGTAAGTAAGTATCTCCAACAGCTTTTGTATAAAACTTTTTTAAAATTAAAATTTAAGAAGTTATGAGTAATATTCCATACCTAATACTGTATATCAGGCCTGGGCATTGAGAAGTGAAAAGGAACGGGGAAACCACCGCCCATGTATTTTTCGCGCGCGCGCACACGCACGCACACACACACACACACACACACTGTGCATCAGTAACGGATTTTAGGCGACCAGCGAGAGTCGTAAGTTCGTAAAAGCCATAATGCCTACCTTACAGGGTAAAGTTGCCTAATTCCGTGATAAGTTTTTTCCACTGAATGTCACGGGATTGGGTATCTTGCTATGAAGTTCACAGATGTCTCAAAAGTAAGCGAAAGATGCAGCCTTTCGAGAAAGATATCTGGCACTATGGTCGAACGGAAAAGCTTTGACTGACATTCAATTTTAAAAAAGTATCACGGAATTAGGGGTATCACGGAAATAGGCAACTTTACCCTACAATCCGTCACAAAACAATGTGCTTACCTTCTTGTCTACTCGAAACATTACTGTCTCAGTCGGGGAAGGTGGAGTGGGGAGTTGGCTCGATTGAGGTATTAGCGCCCATAGACCTACCTGCTGTAGCTATATCACAATAATGGAGATAAGTGCACATGCACCAAGATTATACTGTATTTCTCTCCAGTAATCTTCGCAACAGAATTAATTAGCGCAAACTGCACGTTCACATCAGTATGAGCAAATTTCATAAGCATGTTCAGAGTTTGAACCAATAACAATAGTATATTCTTTACGTTTGTAATCTTTCTTGCTCCCAACTGTACGTTTTTCCATACACGCGTGAAGTAGGCATACCAAGAAAATCCCAGGGTTGTGTAAAGGTATGTTGGGGTTCTTGTCCGTTTCTAGACGAGTAGCAATTAGCAAATAGAACTGCTCACCTTGTGGTAAACATCGCACTTTCAATTGCGTCTAATCCGAGGTTCGAAAGCAAGGTCAATGTGTTTATGTGCCAATTATAGCTCCGCGATACATCGCACCTTGTGGCGTGACACGTCTTGGCGGTGAGATATTGCAACTCGTCTACACACCATTCCAAGATCAAGCTTCAAAGCCAAATTTAAATTTTAATAAACTCAGATATAAATAACGGCATGTGCAATCAGTTGATGTCCTTCGCCGTGGTTCAAGTGGCAGCATGGACCTTGGTTCAATTCCCGAAAGGAAGTTCGAAATTTGTTTCGCTTCCATATAAAGAGTGTGTGTGTGTGTGTGTGTGTGTGTGTGTGTGTATGGCCATGTACTCGTATTTTTTCTGTTGTGTTATGTCCTTTTATGTCCTACTGACTTTATGACCAGCAGTTCCGCTATTTATAGATGTCTGTAGTATTCGTTAAGAAGAGCAATGGGCTGCAATCAGTGTTGCCAACCTCTTTAGAGTAAAAATCCCTAAAATTCATTTTTTTCCCCCTGGATTCCAATAAAAAAAAATCCCTATTTTCAAAATATAATTTCAGCTTAAGATTGAATAATAAGCTTTATTTTTTTATTTTAGTTGATTATCAACTGCGATGGTTATCTAGCGTCTGAATGAGATGAAGGTGATAATGCTAGCGAGGTGAGTCCAGGGTCCAACGCCGTTAGTTACCCAGCATTTGCTCTAAATGAGTTGAGGAAAAACCTCAATCTGGTTACTTGTCCCAACCACGATATGAACCCGGGCCCACTCGTTTCACGATCAGATGAGCTAACCGTTTCTCCACAGCGGTGGACAGTAATCTTTATTAACAGAACTTATAATATCAAATAAAACACAATTAAACGGTCAATATAAACAATTAATATACTACTTTTGCACTCATTAGCCCTCATAAAATACTACCAACCAAGGGGGACTTTTCGAATTTTAATTTCATAAGTACCCCTAATCTCTCTGCCCTCACTATACATTTTTGGAATGATAAAAAACTAATATTTTCTCATGCAAACAAAACTTTTTCTTTGGAAATTTATATGTTTTAGTTTTAGAGGGAAGATTAATATAACTGTCAGCAGATTCCAGTAGTCCTACTCATACATACAAATCTATAATTTTCTTACATATTCTAAAATATATTAGCCTACTTGCTTAAGTTACAAACCACAAAATCACTTCATCGTAATTTCAATCTCAATCCTGAATGTCAGGGTAGTAATGGACTCAACTAATATAATTTCCCCGCAAGAAATTTCAATAGAGAAAAGGAGAAGTCCCCACTTACAAATAATGCCCTCTTACTACAACTGCCTTATGCAATCACCTTCTTACGAAAAAAAAAGTCACATTTTTATTCTTGTTAGTCACATTTTTATTTTTGTTAGGAAACATAAATACAAGAAGATAATGAACTAAAATATGACATGAAATAAATGAAAAGATTTAGTTTTAAGGGGAAAAACAAAAAATTCCTAGAAATAATGAATTTGGGACAAATTATTCCTATATCCCCAGATGATACCCTAGAACTAGGGATAAATTTTTAAAGTTGACAACACTGGTGGGCAGTGGGCAAATGGTGTTTTATTATCACGCTGTAATCGTGACCTCTACTAGATGCAAGACATAACAGTATACCGTCCACGCCTGACTATTTTAGTGCGGTGAAACTTCGATTATCGACGTATACGACTATAGTCGTTTCTAGTTGCCGCTATTTAGTGCAATAAATTCGTTTATTGCCGAAATGATACTAATCGTTGTTCCGTGCCAGATATGTGACAATACATTTCTCTTGGATGACTAAAATTAGCATAATCTCGAGCATTTAGTCACGTGCCAGTGTTTTTCGTAATGTTGTCGGTGACGTGACAAGGCCTGGACCTCGGGGGATTGACAATCTTCAAAAATTATAATTACGTAATGTAAATATTTTGTTTGGTTAGGAGTAGGAGGCATAGGATTTTATGCACTATAAAGTGTTATTGCTACTTCATACAATTATATCAACTATATTTGGATACACATGGTGTACATTACGGTTGAGAAAGCGTGGTTTACAACATTACGAAGTTTAAATTTTACAGCCTTTATCAGACATCTTCCATTAGGTCCACACTTGTGGAGTAACGGTCAGCGCGTCTGGCCGCGAAACCAGGTGGCCCGGGTTCGAATCCCGGTCGGGGCAAGTTACCTGGTTGAGGTTTTTTTCCGGGGTTTTCCCTCAACCCAATACTAGCAAATGCTGGGTAACTTTCGGTGTTGGACCCCGGACTCATTTCACCAGCATTACCACCTTCATTTCATTCAGGCGCTAAATAACCTAGATGTTGATACAGAGTCGTAAAATAACCCAATAAAATAAAAAAAATCTTCCATTAGTCTCGAAATGGGAATGCCAAGAACCATCCTTGAACTGGGGGAAGAAGAAGAAATGTCAATGTTTTATATTATTCAGAACTCAACTCGAATATTAATATACACTTGTGAGAAAGAATCTCACTGGATTAACATGTTCGGTACTTCATTAGGAAAGAAGCTACCTGATCTCACTCGATTAACATGTTCGGTACTTCATTATGAAAGAAGCTATCTGATCTCACTCGATTAACATGTTCGGTACTTCATTATGAAAGAAGCTATCTGATCTCACTCGATTAACATGTTCGGTACTTCATTAGGAAAGAAGCTACCTGATCTCACTCGATTAACATGTTCGGTACTTCATTATGAAAGAAGCTATCTGATCTCACTCGATTAACATGTTCGGTACTTCATTAGGAAAGAAGCTACCTGATCTCACTCGATTAACATGTTCGGTACTTCATTAGGAAAGAAGCTACTTGATCTCACTCGATTAACATGTTCGGTACTTCATTAGGAAAGAAGCTACCTGATCTCACTCGATTAACATGTTCGGTACTTCATTAGGAAAGAAGCTACCTGATCTCACTCGATTAACATGTTCGGTACTTCATTATGAAAGAAGCTATCTGATCTCACTCGATTAACATGTTCGGTACTTCATTAGGAAAGAAGCTACCTGATCTCACTCGATTAACATGTTCGGTACTTCATTATGAAAGAAGCTATCTGATCTCACTCGATTAACATGTTCGGTACTTCATTATGAAAGAAGCTATCTGATCTCACTCGATTAACATGTTCGGTACTTCATTAGGAAAGAAGCTACCTGATCTCACTCGATTAACATGTTCGGTACTTCATTATGAAAGAAGCTATCTGATCTCACTCGATTAACATGTTCGGTACTTCATTAGGAAAGAAGCTACCTGATCTCACTCGATTAACATGTTCGGTACTTCATTAGGAAAGAAGCTACTTGATCTCACTCGATTAACATGTTCGGTACTTCATTAGGAAAGAAGCTACCTGATCTCACTCGATTAACATGTTCGGTACTTCATTAGGAAAGAAGCTACCTGATCTCACTCGATTAACATGTTCGGTACTTCATTATGAAAGAAGCTATCTGATCTCACTCGATTAACATGTTCGGTACTTCATTAGGAAAGAAGCTACCTGATCTCACTCGATTAACATGTTCTGTACTTCATTAGGAAAGAAGCTACCTGATCTCACTCGATTAACATGTTCGGTACTTCATTAGGAAAGAAGCTACCTGATCTCACTCGATTAACATGTTCGGTACTTCATTAGGAAAGAAGCTACCTGATCTCACTAGATTAACATGTTCGGTACTTCATTATGAAAGAAGCTACCTGATCTCACTCGATTAACATGTTCGGTACTTCATTAGGAAAGAAGCTACCTGATTGGCAAAGTGAAGTCCAATATTAAGTCATTAGTAATTTTCTATCATCAATTCGAGAATAATGCTATTGCAATTGACCATGACCAATACTAATTTATTTTACATTTTACTGGTTTAATTAATAAATAATAACTTCATCAAATAATTCCTGTCATTCAGGAGGCTGGACAGAACCTCGTCCTTGAAGTTTTTCTTGTGAGAATATCGACCCGACGCGTGACCATACCCTGGCGCTTGCTGTACTTTTTAAGTCAACAAGGATCGAACGTGTTGCATCCGTACTGCGCCATACCCTTCACAATCCTTCCAGAGTCAATGGACCATAAGAAGGAATACAGATACGCAGAATGCAATAAAAGAAGCAGGTATTCTTTATCATGATGTGTTCTGCGCAAAAACAAACATGCCGTGAGTGTTTACACTGCTAAACAACGTCGTGTGTGTTGCAAGGCAACTGAACACATACAGCAATAATAAATTAGTTTCTGCGAAATTGTCTGGTTCACGCAAGGAAGACAATGGACACTGATAAATGTTATGTAGCATAATGTAATTACATATTCTATTATTCCTATATAATACAGCTAAGAAAAAAAGTCTGTGAATCATATTAAAAAGATCTTTATTCCGAAGTTATAAATTACACACACTCTTTTACATGTTTTAATGTATCGGTACCATATTAAATATTTTACATAATTCTCATTCCCGGTAAAATACTGTCGTACGTCGAAAATCACATAGGCCTATTGCGTTCGTAAATTATTTCCAACGCTATTTTACTAGTTGGACGTATGAAATTCTAACAATAAAATAGAAAATTATCAAAGGTTTTGGTACTTATTTATTAAAATACTTTACAGCAGTATTTTACTAGGAAATAGCGTATCTTTACAAATCACAATTTTCGAGTTACGATACTATTTTACTGAAGTGCGAATTGAAATATATTATCTATTTAAAAAATCGCATAAAATTTATTATCCTTTTACCATTTTTACTTCCATCTCAATTTAATATACGCTTGGAGTCGCCCTCGATAGCGCAGTTGGTATAGCGCTGGCCTTCTATACTCGAGACTGCGGGTTCGATCCCGGCCGAGGTCGATGGCATTTAAGTGTGCTTAATGCGACAGGCTCATGTCCGTAGATTTACTGGCATGTAAAAGAACTCCTGCGGACAGAAATTCCGGCACACCGGCGACGCTGATATAAACTCTGCAATTCCGAGCGTCGTTAAATAAACCATATATTTAATTTCTACGTTTGGAAAATGTTTGCATTGTCTAACCTTGTCTCTCGTGCATGTACCAAACAAATTTAATATACTTATTTTTCTTCGAAGAACTGTACTGTAATTTCACAAATTTTGTAAAGTAAATTTTTAATATTCATGTAGAAAATAATAATAATAATAATAATAATAATAATAATAATAATAATAATAATAATAATAATAATAATAATAATAATAATAATAATAATAATTTTATGTAAAATAAAAATGACATTACTATTTTATGCCCTTCTTAGCTCTATTTATTAGAGATCTGCATAATTATTGATCCTTATAGGTCATTGGAAGAATTATAACATAACATGGCCATCTGGCTACCGCGTGGCTCATGCGGTAGTGCGTTTGCTGCTGATCCGGAGTTGCGCTCGGGCGTGGGTTCGATTCCTGTTTGGGCCGATTACCTGGTTGGATTTTTTCCGAGGTTTTCCGCAATTTTAAAGCGAATGTCACGTAATCTATGGCGAATTCGCGGCCTCATCTCACCATCACCAATTTCATCGACGTTAAATTACCTAGTATTAAACTTTGAAGAACTTCGTTTCTCCTTAAAAGATTAAAAACTGTTGTACCTGAAAACTATATTCGTGGCACTTATTTTGCTTACTTTCAAAGTACTCTTACCTATGGAATACTGTTATGGGGCAACAGTGCTTTTATAAATAGGATCCTATTGCTTCAAAAAAGGGCCACAAGAATTTTAAGCTTTTAATGAACATTGTAAACCATTATCTGTGAAAAACAAATCATGACTGTAATTAATTTATATATTCTAGAGTTAATTTTGTATGTTAAAGATAATCTTCCAACTTCAACATTAAGAAATGATATTCATTCCTATGACACGAGACAAGGAAATGATTTTAATATCATAATATGTAGACTTGCTAAAAAAAAATAGTCAAATGTCACTGAAGGTTGCAAATAAATTTCCATCCCATATTTTTAATTTAAGCAGAGCTGCTCTCAAATTTTACACCTCTAGTTGGTTAATTTTAAATCCGTTTTATAATTTTGACGAATTTTTTGATTGTACAATCCCTTTGTAATTTAACTGACTTTGTCTATACATTTTGTTTTTAGATATGTAATTTAAACTATTAGTAGTTGATACAGCGTCGTTAAATAACCAAGTAAAGAACCATTGCCATCTATAGTTTATATTGACGACGTTTGACAGGAACTTTCACAGGTTTTAGTATGCTTGTATTAACGACGCTTTCAAATGAGCAGCTTATTTCAACGTCCACATTCAACGTGGACAAGAAATGACACGAGTTTCGACTGGAGCCCTGTAACAGCAACATAATTCTTTTAGGTGCAGTAACTCCACAATATGAGAACTACAGCTTTACTTTTTTCCGTAGAAGTCATTCAAAAGATTTTATCTCCCTCTAACATTCATCGGCTGGATGTGTCCGCGAACTTCAGATTCAACGACGAATATGGCAACCGCCAGACGATTAAAAACTTGTATTTCACTGAAAATATAGTCTAATAAATGTTTGCAGAATCACAATACTTTGCTTTTATACAAAGTGTAACGAAAAAGACAAAATTCGAAGTCTACATGAGTATATGAGTAGGGGACGCATTCATCAGAGCTGCTCGAGTAGCGAGGGACAGTCACCCCAGAAGCCTAATAGAGTAAAAAGTGTTTGTTTGTAGCCTGTCGCCATGACAACTCAATGGGATTGGAAGATGTGTTGCCTAAGCGGCATACAGAGGCGAAATGTTATATTCGCTTCGTATGATTAACCTAACCAGTGAAAAGTAATTATTCAATGTTCAAATGCCATTAATTCTAGCACTCAGTTTATGTGACGCATGTTGTGCTGAACGGACTTGTGAAGATTAAATATTTCATACTTAATTGAATTGCTCTTCTTTTTTTATTCAAAAACAATAATTATCTTCTTAACTTCTACAATAAACTCTCTAGCCTTTATTAATCAGTTAATCTTTTATTACTTTGATTTTTATTGTATCTGTGAATGTAATATTAATTGTAATTATAATCATTATAATTGTATTCTTAATATTGTAGTTGTAATCCCCTGGTAGAGTGGAAGAGAAGGCCTGACGGCCTTATCTCTACCAGGTTAAATAAATAAATAAATAAAATTTGTTACGGATTCCTAAATCATGTATATCATAACATTTCCTCGAATTTCTGACAAAAAATATTTAACTACTCCCTCTCCCCCCACCCCAGGAAAGGATGAAACAATTCTGTAGTGCTCGGGAAAAGTGACACAAGTCAGTTTCCACAAACCTTTTTTGATAATTTATTGACAACTTACGGAACATCTGTTGGCTTGGAAAAAAAATACATAGGTATTCCTCCCATTACAATAATTCATACAGAAAAAAAATCAAATCGACATAAACCAGTGTAATTTGTCAATAAATTATCAAAAAAAGTTTGTGAAAACTGACTTATGTCACTTTTCCCAAGCACTGCAGAATTTCTCCGAGAAAGCGGAATTTCCTTCGTCTTCCAACTAACTGTGCTCTGTATAAACAATGCACTTCACATTTTCCGTAAGAAAAATTGCAAATTCAAGCAACAAAGTCCACAAACACTAAATACTTATTTTATAGTTTATATTATACTCTTCGAAAAATATTTTTGTGCGAGATCGTGCGTATTTGCTTGTTTTCCGCACAGAATCAATACGCGGTAAGTGTGAAATACCACATTCAGTATTATTCCAAACCTAACACACACAACAATTTCCCTCTTCTTACCGCTTAAGCGCGACATTCATTTTACTGCTTTAGGCTTTTAACATATTATTTTTAGAGACGTTTAACATAGTAATAATTATAAATTGGAAACTTACCACTCCAATTTCACCTAAATTGCAATGTTAATTAATGTTTTTATATATTTGCAAAAATTAAGTAAAGTACTACTCCACGAAACATAATGCATTCCTGATACAAGTAACATTAAGGAAGCCGTGAAAAAATCAACAAGATTCCAGATGCCGATGTTATTACTGCAATATGTTATATAAATAATATTGTTAAAATATTAAAATGAAAAATAAATCATTACATAACCTTACCGTTTGTTTTAAGTTCGCATTTATAGACTGGGGGAAAAAGACAGACGTATATCACGGCCTGCTGGAGTATAGTAAACACAGAAAACATTTTATAGCAACATGTTGAAGAAAGATATTTTGGTTTTCCGAAGTTGCCGTCATTAAACAGAAACCAAGATGGAGATTTCATTGCAACTAATTAGAAATTCGTCTTTCAGGTATGTAATAAACGATCTTCGCACAAAATAATGTACGATACACGAGCGGTATGTTTGTTTTCATGTTCTCGGAAATTAAAAAAGCTCAACTACGTTTCGCTTTTTCAATCTTTTCCTCGAACATAGTAACATATTACTATTCCCAGAAATGCAACAGAGCTAGATGATTATAGCGGTAACGAAAATAAAACTTATGCTTTTCATCAAAAGGACCGGGCCTCAATCCCCAGCTGATCTATAGTATTAGTCAAAATAGCTGAGGTGAGACTAATTTTATGCGAGTACTTCGGTTTACGGAGGAATCTCCCATTATCATTGCATTATTGCTCCATAATTGTCACATCATCATCCCATAAACACCGAGGAGTTTCTGTACTTTAAAAGAGACATTCAGTAAGGAATTACACAGTGTTACAAGCAAGATGACGTCATGACAGCCCTGTTTATGCTACAGATCCGAAGCCTTCAAACACAGATTATCGCATCCGCCCGATAATCAATCATCAGTTCAAAAACCTTTCAATGGAATCAAGCGATGTGGGGATTTACAACGGATGGGGAGCGGAGAGGCATCGACCTTGGCGCCGCTGCCGTCGTCACGCAACCTGTGAAGACCAGTTCACTATCCGCTCTCGGTTGTTTATCTCTACAGATGATGTAAACTCCAGAATTGGTAAGGGAGAACATGCTCTATATTTGTTTATTATTAGACAGATTCTGTGGTCATTAAATAGGGGGAAATGTACGTAGTTTAACCAGAATAGCTCTTTATTGCAAATAATGTATTTTAGTGTTCATTTACATCTGGGAATGGGTGTGACGTACCTGTACACATTTAACTGTATACAGACACGGCAGTACTTCAGACTATGCTCGCTCTTTGTATTGCTTAAAAAATTCGACTTACATTATACTTATATACATAACCAAAGCGTAGGTTGAAAATGGGTTTAGGAAGAAGATGCCATCGGATAAAATTTATCCCGGAAAAATTAATATATGGCAACTTTCTTTTTTAAGAGAACGACTGCTGCAAGACGACCGAAATTCGTTTGTAAGTCGTTTAAAGTCAAGATCTCAAAGTCAGATGCAGTTAGTAAGGCGCAATAGTGACATTAATCGTTTTGTTTTTTTTATTGGGTTATTTTACGACGCTATATCAACATCTAGGTTATTTAGCGTCTGAATGATATGAAGGTGATAATGTCGGTGAAATGAGTCCGCGGTCCAGCACCGAAAGTTACCCAGCATTTGCTCGTATTGGATTGAGGAAAACCCCGGAAAAAACCTCAACCAGGTAACTTGCCCCGACCGGGAATCGAACCCGGGCCACTTGGTTTCGCAGCCAGACGCGCTGACCGTTACTCCACAGGTGTGGACTCGTCTTGTTAGTGCCTATGGAATGTTCGGTATCTAAATACCTTAAACATAATGATTTAGCAGTGAAGCAATTTGAATAACGAGAAAATGGTGAGCTAGGTTATTAAATCTGTTTACATCTGCCGATGTGTGACGTCACAAAGAAACGAACAAACCCGAAGCACAAGTTCGGCGATTATCAAGTTACAAGAACAAAATGGATGTAAAGAAAGCTCGTAAGTTTGTTTTTCCTTTTAACTAATGGAGGATACTTTATTTTTCGTCATTCACCCATATGGAGCCAGTTGTGTAGATCAATTTACCGACAGAATCGTTGCTCAGTGTGTGCCGTGGAAGGCTGGTTTTCGCTACACCCGTGATGAGATGAAATGATAATGGAGATTTGTTTGTTATTACACTTAATTTATTGTTAAACGACATTTCTTATTTATGTATCTATTATTATAAATTATTGTATTCGTGAAATAGTCTAAACTAGGCATGGGCACTAATAATTCAATCGAGTCACTACAGATTTCCACATAACTCCCCACTCCACCTTACCCGGCTGAGACGAGTACACAGAACGATAAGCATTGCTCAGTGATGGATTGTATAAGGCAGGCGTCATAGCTTTTACGAACTTTGGGCACTCGCTGGTCGCATGAAATCCATCACTGATGCACAATGCCTACTGTGTGTTTGTTTACAAGGTAGTGTAAACGAAAAGGACATGGATGGGGGTTTCAGAGTTCTGTTCCATTTTCCCGTTGTGTGCAGAGCTGTTTAAAATAGATACCATTTACAATTCATGTTATTCATTTTGGATAAATTCGTCACCGAGTGAACAGTACGAGAGATATTAAGATTTAATTGAAGCTTGAATACTATTCGTCACGTCCACCGCTGTGAAGTAACTGTTAGGCTGTCTGGCCGTGAACAAGCGGGCCCGAATTCAAATCCTGGTTGGGACAAGATACCTGGTTGAGGTTTTCTCCGGCGTTTTCCTTCAACCCATTAAGAGAAAATGCTGGATAACTTTCGGCGCTGGACCCTGAACTCATTTCGCTGAAATTATCACCTTCATGTCATTCAGACGCTAAATAATCACAGCAGTTGATAAAGCGTCGTAAAATCACTCCACTATCCGTCACATCTGACATTCGGGTAAATTGCAAGTTAAATTCCTATCCTGATTTTAGATGCCCTGATCCTCTCTTGGCTCGGCTTTAAGACGGCTTTATATTTAGGCACACTTTGGCCCTTTGTGCGCCCTATATATGCGATGATTGTCTAAGTCTTACAGGTGGCTGGGTTCGTCTTCGTGGGTCATCCTGTTTCAGCTCCTTATAAAGCCAGGTCTCATCTTGTGGACAACTAACCTGGGAAGTTCCAGCGGTCCGGAGTCTCAAGACCTTACTGATCAGCTGACGCTGACAAATGGGCCATCCTGCCTCAGGCCATGACAGAGCCAGATCCTGCTTGGTAAGCACCAGAGGCCCGAAGCCTCAACCCCTTTCTGTATCAGCATAGGAAACCAGTAGTGCTACGCCCAACAGTCCACCGGTGTGGAGTAATGGTTAGCATGCTTGACCGTGAAACGAGCCGGGCCCGGGTTAAAATCCTGGTTGGGACAAGTTACCTGATTGAAGTTTTATCCGGAGTGTTCCCTCAACCCATTACTGGACACTAGGACTGAATTTTTGGCCAAAATGATAAAAATAAATATTTGTTTTTTTTTTTTACATAAATAATTACCTTATAGGCCTATCTGTGTTTAACATTCTGTTTTTTATCCAGTCCCCGCCTACTACTTTTAAAGATATGGCGACCATTTTTAAATGTTACACGCAGCTCTTTTAAACCTACCACACCCACTCAAAATTATGTTGTCTCAAAACTACGTTTTTGGTCAATACTGAGTTCCTAACGGCTTACATTTGCTCCGATTTACACAAAACTTAGCAAGAATACTCAGCATATTGCAATACACAAAGCTGTGCATGGAATCAGCCTTTTACTGAAAACTTTTCATGCTATGAATTTTTAATTTCTAAAAATTAAATAAAATTATCAAGCAAAAATTATGATTCATAAGAAAATTTTTATTTCATGAATTCTCAAATTTAAAAATCAATGCGCAGTTTTTTTTTTATCATGAAATGTAAGTCCTTCACAGAAAATTTTTAAAAGGAAAAAAGAATTCTGAAGCCGTCAGGCATGTGCCCCGAAAAACTCTCTGCAACGCCGCCTTTGTTCACTACAAATTCCATTACGACCTGGCCGGAGATCAAATCCGGATCACCTGGATGGATGACTAGTGCACTATAACTTGAGCGGCATGTGGTATTAATTTGATGCTTAATCGAAGCTTGATTAACTTACAGAATGTGATTTTAGGGTAGATGGCATTATTTTAAATGGAGCATCGCCCGCTTGACCGTATCGCCTCTGTCCCCATGTCCGGATTTCGTACATAATTCTGGCCGGAGAATTATAAACGGATTTCCTTGCGGTCCAAGATCGAAATAAAGAATATCATGGCAAATATATCGATTGTAAGGCCTTCAAATGCGGTAATGTTGAAGGTATAATGAAATGGATGACGCGAAGCTGATTTTATTAAGTCTAACAGTATGAAGAGTTTTATAATTTGTGAAATTAGAATTATAGCAATATAATACAGAGAAAGAACATATTATGAGATGAGACAGGAAAAAATACTAAATTAACCAGAATATTATCGATTTATTAATTTGTCCTACAGGATAATATCTGTGATATTGACAATTAATATTTGAGGAGAAAAATTCGCTCCGGCGCCGAGGATCGAACACGGGTCCTTGGTTCTACGTACCAAGCGCTCTAACCACTGAGCTACGCCGAATTCAATCCACAATACCGGACCGAATCCCTCTCATTCGTTGTTTCCCTTTGTGGCCTGACTCAAAGTTAGGCATAAATGTTGACGCATATGTCCGATGTCAACTGCCATTATACTAGGAGCGCACTCAGCTGAGTGACTTGTTTGGCCGGGATTCCGCAGTTACGTGCACAGTAATCTGCACAAATATATGCACGGGTTCGATCCCCGGCGCCGGAGCGAATTTTTCTCCTCAAATATTAATTGTCAATATCACAGCTGAGTGCGCTCCTAGTATAATGGCAGTTGACATTGGACATATGCGTCAACATGTATGCCTAACTTTGAGTCAGACCACAAAGGGAAACAACGAAGGAGAGGGATTCGGTCCGGTGTTGTGGATTGAATTCGATGTAGCTCAGTGGTTAGAGCGCTTGGTACGTAGAACCAAGGACCCGGGTTCGATCCCCGGCGCCGGAGCGAATTTTTCTCCTCAAATATTAATTGTCAATTAACCAGGTATGTCCTTCATAGTTTTTTAAGCTATAGAGCCATTCATTTTATATCCAGGTTCAGTTCTGAACACAATGAAATAATGCGCTCTAGCGGAAAATTACAACACTATTTGATGATAAATTCGGAAATGCGCACAAGTCAGCGATACTAAAATAAAAATCTGAACGCGGCGAACGAATTTTTTCCGATAAGTGAACACCTACCTTTGATCTACTATATCACGTCTTGTGATTCTGGGCGACATTTTCAGAACGCTCTGTATGTCGCTGACTCAATCATGCGCGAAAGGCTTCGTTAACCCGGACTGACATACCTTCCGTACTCTAATTGTGAACCGGCCTTTGTTTCCTGACAAAGGTGCGTGAACTTACTGGGAGAAATGCACTCCTTTTGCCAAGGCTGTCATTAAGCGGGGGTGGTGGGACCATGGCAGGCTTCCAAGCTGGGGGGGGGGGGGTGTGGGAGCCTCGAAAACAGCCTTGGAGGACTTCAAACTTGTGGTCACCAGGGAAGCTACAAAAATAATACACAGCTCCGGACTTAAAAACTGACAGCATGGCCTTGGGGTAGTTTATTTGTTTATTCACTTCAGTGTTTTATTTTACGACTCTTTCAAGTACAACAGATATTCCGTGTCACCGTTAAATAGGAATGATGGAAGGACGTTGTCGTCGCTTATTTATAATACATCATTATTTAAATAGCTACGAGACAGAAAACTGAGGGATGTCTTATAGCAGCGGTGATCAAAACCCCTGATCACATAGTCCTACTTATTTACTTACAAATGACTTTTAAGGAATCCGGAGGTTCATTGCCGCCCTCACATAAGCCCGCCATCGATCCCTATCCTAAGCAAGATTAATCCAGTCTCTATCATCATATCCCACCTCCCTCAAATCCATTTTAATATTATCCTCCCATCTACGTCTCGGCTTCCCCAAAGGTCTTTTTTCCTCCGGCCTCCCAACTAACACTCTATATACATTTCTAGATTCGCCCATACGTGCTACATGCCCTGCCCATCTCAAACGTCTGGATTTAATGTTCCTAATTATGTCAGGTGAAGAATAAAATGCGTGCAGTTCTGCGTTGTGTAACTTTCTCCATTCTCCTGTAATTTCATCCCTCTTAGCCCCAAATATTTTCCTAAGAACCTTATTCTCAAAGACCCTTAATCTCTGTTTCACAACCATACAGAACAACCGGTAATATAACTGTCCTATAAATTCTAACTTTCAGATTTTTTGACAGCAGACTAGATGACAAAAGCTTCTCAACCGAATAATAACAGGCATTTCCCATATTGATTCTGCGTTTAATTTCCTTCCGAGTGTCATTTATATTTGTTACTGTTGCTCTAAGATATTTGAATTTTTCCACCTCTTGGAAGGATAAATCTCAAATTTTTATATTTCCATTTCGTACAATATTCTGGTCACGAGACATAATCATATACTTGGTCTTATAGGGATTTACTTCCAAACCTATCGCTTTACTTGCTTCAAGTAAAATTTCTGTGTTTTCTCTAATCGTTTGTGGATTTTCTCCCAACATATTCACGTCCCCGCATAGACAAGAAGCTGATGTAACCCGTTCAATTCCAAACCCTGTCTGTTATCCTGAACTTTCCTAATGGCATATTCTAGAGCGAAGTTAAAAAGTAAAGGTGATAGTGCATCTCCTTGCTTTAGCCCGTAGTGAATTGGAAAAAAAACATCAGATAGAAACTGGCCTATACGGACTCTGCTGTACGTTTCACAGAGGCACATTTTAATTAATCGAACTAGTTTCTTGGGAATACCAAATTCAATAAGATCCCTGATCATATATATGGTGAAAAGTAATTAAACCGACAAACTCCGGGAGGTGGTATGGGACACCAAAACAAACGGTTTTCTCTAATGTCATATTTTCCTCAGAGGCTTTATTAAACCGGCAGAAGGCGTATGCGTTCTTCAGTTCATGACTACTCTACAAATTCACATTTTGTTGTACATCTTGATCCAGTGCAGTATTTTATTAAACCGGTCTGGTGGCTCGGATGTTTGCTGCAGCAGGGGAAATAAAATATAATTCTGAAGTCTCTCATCGCGTTAGACAATCCATGTCCCGCCGATGTAATCTTTGTATGGAGGTATTTTTGAGCATCTCTTCCAGTGATTTTGGTGTGTAATGTTTTATAAGAGACTCAAGCATTAAAGCATGGCAATGGTTTCTGTTACATTAAGATTTGATGTCCTCGCGAAATGGTGCCTCACAGCACAATACATTAGAGTAGTGTTTGTTTTGGTATGCCATACAACCTCCCGGAGTGTCAGTTTAATTACTTTTCACCCTGTATAACAGATTTATCAGCCTAATGGACTTCCAAGGCAACCACTTTTATCAATTTCACTATGCTGCCATCTAGCGACTGCAAAATGTGTCACGTTATAACTCTTATAAAATTGCCTGGAGCAACTGTACTTTCATGTAGCGGCCATTACCAAAAATGCCTTTTCGACGGCGGGGGCTCTGGTGGTTGTTCTCATTTTATAACATGGGAATGGACAATCTGATATACTTATATGTGATCAGGGCCAAAACTCGAACGGCAGTGATTACACGCGGGACAGAGTCTATGAAGTAGGCCTAAGGAGATGGGGAAGAGGTTTTTCTAATTTCTCTTAAAGATCGGTTAAAGACTGAATTACAGTTTGTTGCTCTTACTAAGAAAAAGGATCATGCAAAATTTCATGCAATTATCTAAAACACTGTGGAAGGTGGGGAGAAGAAAAAGAGAACGACCACACAAAGATGGGGCCATGACTTCAGAGCAGTGGACCAGAAAAGTAAGAGAAAGAGCAAAGTGGAAAGAGAAGATAGCAGGTCTACAATGAATAGTGAAAGTGAAATGCGTAATGGAGGTATTGGTTATTTTATAGGTTTTATTTAGCGTCTGAATGAGATGAAAGTGATAATGCCGATGAAATGAGTCCGATGTCCAGCATTTGCTCATATTGGGTTGAGGGAAAGTCTCGGAAAAAACCTCAACCAGGTAACTTGCTCCAACCGGGAATCGAACCCGGGCTACTGGTTTCATGGCCAGACGCGCTAACCGTTACTCCACAGGTGTAGACAATGTTGAAAATGTTGGTTTCGTAATCTACAGAGGAATTCATAATATATATTCCATCTCCTCCTCGGTTAGCTGCTTGTTTATTAGGAAGGATTAAAATCGATCATGGAAAATAAAAAAATAGTCCGGTATTTCTTATGAATATGTCAGACGCTAACATATGAAGGGTTTGTCATTATCTAATTCAATGGGTCACTACGAAATTTAGCGTTTTTCTTATGAAAACTGGTAAAAAGGAGAATTACCACCACGAATACAATAATCCTTTCCTTTATTTTCTATAGAAACAGCAATACATCTTGCAATTATAGACTGAATTAGATCATTATCTAACCCTTAACACAAATGTGATATTCATCGCTTTTTCCCGCAAACCCTTCATATTGAAAATACGTTGTATTTGATATGGATCATCGGCGTAGCTCATGCGACAGGCGTGTTTGCGTGGTGATCCGGAAGTGCTCTCGGGTGTGGGTTCGATTTTTGCTTGGGCTGATTACCTGGTGCAGTTTTTTTTCCAAGGTTTTCCCCAACTGTAAGGCGGAAATCAGGTAATCACAGGCAATTCCTTGGTTTCATCTCGTCAAATACCACCTATCACAAATTCCATCGACGGTAAATATACTACTAGTTGATACAGCGTTGTTGAATAACAGACTAAAAATCTATACAATAAATGAGAAAATATGCAGTTGCATGAAGCGTAAGATTATGTTTAATGAATTTAAAATCTGATATCTCGTGTAGATAATTTATTTATCAGCATATAATAATAATGAAAAAAGGAAATGCATGAATTTCCGGGCCTTGTTCGATCAAGAGAAGTAATACGCGTCATTAATTTCGCCATCCCAGTATGACGCTCTGCCTTGGCTTGCACTGCATGAATGTTGTTACGCAGTTCAGTTCACTGGAATATTTATAGCTTGGATCAAATAAAATCACGATACACGGTGCGTTGCAATCCTTGGACGCTGCTACAGTAGCATTGTTCAGTGTCGGCCGGATACTACACTTCAAATCGCATAAGGTTGTCCCTGTTATCCTCGATGCTTACCAAGTTCGCCTTGGCTTGACTAAGCTGAACAGGTTCCTAACCTTAGGCATGCTTTAGCCCATGGTACAACCTACTGTGCTCCAACCACGAGAAAGTCTCCGCCGGATGAGACGAAGGGGGTAATGCTGTGAATGAATGTTGATGTCATAAAATGTCATAAGGTCACACACGTGGGTACTCTTATCTCTATTGGCTAGCTCTCACAGCACAAACCATAACATTGATACAGACATATTGATACTACCCTAGTTACAAAATTAGATCACAGTTAATCTCCTGGTCTTTTAATCTCTTCATACAGAAAATAACATATGCAGGAGAGCGCATGGCTTTTAAACTGGCGTTATAACGGTAATATTATTTATCTACTTCGTTCCAATAAATAAGGCAATAGTAAGCACATTCCTTTCACGGTTGATCTCCTGGTTGGAGAACAGTATAGGCCTATATGCGATGATTGTTTAAATCCGACAGATGGGACATCCAGCCTCTCAAGATTTTCCAGTTTCCTTCTATAATTTCCGCTTCAATATTCATTATTAGATCATTACAATAGTGTTCACCCAAAACGGTGCGGCGTGATGTAGTATTGTGACTGGCGTACAGATAGCATCAATCTGACGACGCATAGTGTGCTGTCGGAGTGACTGTGGAAGGGCACTCTAGTGGGATTTCATTGGAATCATTTACGTGCAGGTTTCAATCGAAAGATGGCTCAACACACCTGAGTTATGATAGCTCCAAGATCGGGACAGTTCCGACTTCAAAAATAGTTTCAACGGCGGCAATGAACCTTCGGGTTCCTTAAAAACCAGTAAGTAAGTAAGTAAGTAAGTAAGTAAGTAAGTAAGTAAGTAAGTAAGTAAGTAAGTAAGTAAGTACCTCTACAGACCAACATCTTACCAGAATGAATAAATCTTTGGTACTCTAAGTACAAAATATAAGGAGCAGTACTAGTAACGGTTGCTACGCGTCGAAATAATTGAGGAGATGTAAACACTCTATTCCACTCTTAAGATTTGAGAGAGAGAGAGAGATGCTTGTGTCCACTAAGTGTGCATGAATTGCATATCTATTTATTATAGTGACCGTGAGCTATAAAGGCGGCCTGGTTTAAGATATTTCTGCGCATAAACAATCATGTGATTTATTGAGCAAGGTTTGTTCATTTGCTGGCCTTTGAAAGACTCACATCAGTTACATAGGGTGTAAACGATAAAAACTGCCAAAATTATACAGGCTGTACATTTCTGTCTACTAAACATGATTTGTTGCCAAATTTTGTTTTTCTTCTATTTTAGTTTTCAATTCCTAAAATGCCATGGTTTTAGGATTGATAGTAGTCTAATATTAATTTACTGTGCTAGTAAATGTGAACGTCATTGCCAATGACCTTCCGTCCAACACACGCTAACACCACAACAATATAGAGATAACAGAGTACCCTGATTTGTAATCAAGGCTATCACCATAGCTGTAATGTACGTGGCGGACCGAAGAAAATAATGACGATCTACTATCATTTCCAAAAACATTAGACTCAGAGATAACATTTTTTTTCTAGGGAAACTACAAAAGTTACAGAAAAATGTTATTAGATACTTTTTTGTTGAGCCATTTATGCTCTATCGCCAGATTTCTATTTGGCAGTTTATATCGTATACACACTGTATTCTGTTTCACTATTGATTTATATATATTTGCTTCAATTACCCAAATAAATAATATAAGAAAAGTCAACGTACGAGGTGTGCGCCACTGAAGGCAAAGAGGAATGGCTGCAGGACTTCACTGGCCTCGGTCGAGTAATACAATAGTTCCTTATGGCACCCAGTAATTGACTAAAACAGATTCTTTCGCGAGATCTCGTGATTGTAGGCCTACAAGCGCAGTCGCGTTCTCAGTGGGGCCGCCATTGTAATTAATGGAGACTATAGTGGCTAAATATTGTCCACACTGATTGAATCTTCAATCAAATGTGAATTCGTATGAGGTCACATGGCCATCGATCTTCGGTGCTTCTGAATGTCTGGTGCAGTGATTTCCAACAGAATGCTCTGTGATATCACAAATTGCTTCTCTCGTTTCACTGAAAGCTCGAGAGCACCGAATCAGTGAGGTCGGCTGTATAGGTCGTCTGAGCTATGATATGAATTAAATATGAATTGAAGCATTTCTGTAATTATTTTAATACTTATTCTCCGATACTTGATAATGCTTCTTCAGTATCGTAATATATAACCATCTGTCTTAATCATATGTTACCAAAATTGGGAGTGTCTTGATTTTGCAAAATAAAGCCATTAGAATGTTAAGTAAATCAAACTATCTTGAACACTGTCGACCACTTTTCAGATAAACACAGACCTGGCCGGGGATCGAACAGGGGTCACCTGAATAGAAGGCCAGCGCTCTATCACTGTAGCCACAGACGCAGAACAGTTTAGGAAAAGATATCTATCAAATAGATAATATCTTTTGCTAGCAGTTTTAAATTAATTTATACCACTTTTCAGTTTTCATGATAAACGTTGACCAGTTTTTATTAATTATACTACATATTTTAGCAATAAATTAAAGAAAAATTATTTACTATTTTGTTACCGTACGAAATTACTGAACTATCCATACTCTACGAATGATTTACTTCGCATTAGTACAAGCTATATTACGATACGGTATTATAGAATGGGGTAATGCTTATAGTACCTCCTTCATGCCAATAACACTGCTGAAGAAAATAATAATAAAAATGTCTTAATAAACTTCTTGATTATCCCTCAGAACTATTGTATTCTGAATTTAAAGTTTTTAATAATCATCAATGTCTTATTGAATTTCCTACATAAAAACCGAAATATATTTAATTTATGTTTACTTAATTATAAAACTAAAAGATCAGACAACAAATGCTTGACAGTACCTAAATGTACCACAACTGTAGCATATAATCACAGTAGCAACTTCGGTCCAAGGATCTAAAACAAGATAACAGCTAAATTATCAAACATTCAATTTGCTAATGCTCCTTATTTAAAAAAATCAATTAAAAATTATTGTTTAGGGAGGCAATATAAAGTTTCAATTACTATAATATTTGTTTTTCTTTTTCTCTTTTTACTTTTTCTTTTTTGTTACTTAATTAAATACTTGTTTTAAAATTTTGTGGGATGCCCTCTGAGCACGAGCATGTAGGCCTACACTTTCTGAGGGTGCTAGAGTGATTTTATATACATAAAAAACAATATGTATCTTCAAGCCATATTTAAGTCAACTTTTCAAATAATACAAAGTGAGTCATAGTTAACTCCTGGACTCCGTGATATCACTGCACAGCAACGATTAAGGATAGGGTAAAATAGTGAATGGCAATAAAAGAGGAAAGTTAAGATTTTTGTAACATACCTCATAAAGTCATAGCCTATATAAACATTAAACATTAGTAAGATCTCTTGTAACTTACGGTAGTAAAACCTGGACTAAAAACATTCGAGGAAACGCCCGCGCAAGCTCCACTGATGTGTTGCTGAAGGAGGTAATTGTTTTGAATCTACACTGCATTACAAGGTCCTTCAAATGACACCCTAGATATAAATCAATCGACACGAGATCCGGTGCCCTCGGTGGCCATTCTCCTATCTATCAATATTGCTTCTAGGAAATTGAACATTTGTATCACAGTACAGTGTCTCCTCTCTTGATGGAAATAATCCCCGCCCAGGATAATTATGTTCATGTATTTGCACATATTTTATATTGGATGTAATTAATTGCTCATTAATCATCTTTACGAATCATCAACATTTAAGCTTATCAAATCAAATTTTATGTTGCATATATTTGCATATTTTGACTTTTTTTTTTATAAATGCATAATATTTCACGATATTTATATTATTGTGGCATATTTTCCGTATAAGCTCATTAAAGCTAATTCTATGTTGCATAAAAATGCATAGTTTGAATTTTTAAAATAGAACACATTATATTTTTAAAACTGGTATCGAATGAAATTATTATAATTGTTTTTTACCAGAAAAGTACTGAAAGTTTCGCGGCACACCTAGCAACTCTCACGGCACAGTAATGTGCCGCTCTCAACAATTGTAAGTTTAATCTCGTCTAGTTTGGCCTACGTATAATGTCATTTCATTTATTATGATTATTATTATTCATTACTGTTTATTATTATTATTATTATTATTATTATTATTATTATTATTATTATTATTATTATTCATTACTTATTACTGATATCAAGAAATAAAGAATTTTATTAGTGCATATTTATTAACACATTTTAAGGTTTTTAAAGGCATACTTGCAGGCATATTTAGTAGGATTTTAGGGCATGAACTTTCTCCCTATTAATAAAATCTTCGTGTAGAAATGTTCTCAATAAATTCAGGTAAACTCCTCTGGTGTACCAGGCTTTTTTACCGACATGCATATTGAAGAAATAGACCCTACAGTACGATGCACAAAGCGGCGGTTCCGTGTGAACCCACTTTGTCCCCTATCGACTCAGCGAAGTTGCGCGCATCCTTGAAGTTGGGACGACCTTGCCGAGATTTCTCCTCAGCAGCCGTTCGTTCAGAGTCAATAACGTCGGTCCGGCGACATCTCCGCAGGAAGATCGGAAATACGTGCTGATCGCAACGTACGCGTTCGGGAAAATTGGATGCGACGCGTAATTAAAAGAGCGTCGTCGTTACTTTGTATGCACTTCGGCAGCGATTTAACGCTTGATTTGCAGCGACATTGTTTTCGAATTAAATTACAAGCGAAGAACGAGCAGCTCATTGATTAGGCGAGTCCGTGCACTTTAAGTCTGTTAATTCACGTACACGTGTACGCCCACACGACCCAGCGTGTTGGTAATTAGTTCTTCATCATCATCATCATCATCATCATCATCATCATCATCATCATCGTCGTCGTCGTCGTCGTCATCATCATCACCGTTGTCACCGTAATAATAATAATAATAATAATAATAATAATAATAATAATAATGATAATAATAATTATTATTATTATTACCATCGTATCACCATCGTCGTGAGCGTAACTATCCTCATCATAAATACAGAGAAGCATTATCTAGCAAAGCAAATACGTACATTCGGCCATCTATGGAAGAGAAAAAGATACCGACAGCGAAATTATAATTCTTTTAAAAATTTCAAAAGTTAATAAAATTTTATTTTGTATTTATGTGTGCTATTTGGTAGGATGGAAGAGAAGGCTTTATGACCTTAATCCATTCAGATTGAATAAATAAATAAATAAATAAATAAATAAATAAATAAATAAATAAATAAATAAATAAATAAATAAATAAATAAATAAAGTACGTAAAAAGTGCATGATTAAAACTATACAACACACTATCAATTCCAGTGCTATTTTATGGAATTGAAAGTTGGGGTAATTAGTAAACTAGGCATATTTAGAGATGCATCCAAACTGAAATCTGTTGAGATGAAATTTATGCTAAGAACTGTAAATTCGTCAGATTTCAAACCATACGATATTTTGTATTGAAAGTAACACTCATTTTAGAAAAAAATTGCAACATGCAAAACGAATCGAATTGAACATGTAAAACGAGACCAGGGTCGATCAATGAAGAAACTGGTAAATCGATTCCAAAGCCCACAATGGTCTATATCCTGGTAGTAGTAGTAGTAATAGTAATAATAATAATAATAATAATAATAATAATAATAATAATAATAATAATAATAATAATAATAATAGACCTAGTAACAAACATAATAATACTCGCAATAATAAATATAGTATTAATCATCGTAGGCCTAACAATAAATTATTTATCTTAATAATCATCGTAATTATTCATTTCATACATTCATAGATTTCTGCCAAAGGGCAGGTCTTTCACTGCAAACCCAGCCTTCTCCAATCTTTCCTATTTTCCGCCCTCCTCTCTGTCTCCGCATATGAAACATTTATCTTAATGTCGTCTATCATCTGATATCTTCTTCTGCCCCGAATTCTTCTCCCGTTCACCATTCCTTCCAGTGCATCCTTCAGTATGCAATAATTTCTTCTCAATCAGTGACCCAACCAATTCCTTTTTCTCTTCCTGATCAGTTTCAGCATCATTCTTTCTTCGCCCATTCTTTCCCTACACAGCTTCGTTTCTCATTCTTTCTGTCCATTTCACACATTCCATTCTTCTCCATAATGATTCACATTTCAAATGTTTCTATTCGCTTCTCTTCACTCGGTCGTAATGTCCATATCACCATCGTAATAAAAGCAATTGTTAATAATAGTCAACATCGTAATTATACCATCAATCATCATCATCATGACCATAATTTCATAGGATAAAGGTTGTTAATATTGTGATAGTTCTTTTTGAGAATTGATTACAATTTTACTGAGCGATAGGAGGACCTGATTTTGTGCAGAAACTTGTCCACGAACATTCCCATAATACAGTGGTCATCAGCACTCGCTGAAATGGGCAAAGGGTAAGCGGAGCCGTTCCGCGTGCCCCGTCGTGCAGCAGGAGAGGTAGAGAGCATACCCGCTAGCAGCTACGAATGCATCATCGTGCAGTGTGTTCTCCGCGGGTAAAAGACGCTAGTCCCAGGGTGCTCTGTGCTGATGATAGCTGCCTTAATACGCTGACGCAAAAAACCGACCTCCATCTCACTCAGTAAAATTGTAATAAATTAAATTCTTAAAAAAAAACTATCACAATATTATTCATATCACAATATTACCAACCTTTACTCTACGTGTTATGTATTTATTACCTTACAGTTTCTATTAGCTGATTTATATTAGAACGACGTATAAATGTTTTTCGAGAAAATCAGCGGAAAGAAATTTTCACGCATTGTGATAATGGCATTGAAGCATACGGAACATCAATAACAACGAATACTCGAGAGTTATTTCATGATTGTGCCGTGTGCAATGATTTATATTCGGCAACAACCCAGAAGTAAAATATCCCAGATATATTCAACAATAACATATGGGATGCGCACATCATTATAAGCAGAAGCTGTAAGACTGTTGCAATTCAGTTCTTTGAAGAGAGATTTGCGGAGTTAACATTCAGGATTTAACTACGACAGCTGCTGACTGTTCGTTGAACTGAATCCCTTTGTTTCTCAATCTCCAGTTCCATGAAATCACAGTTTGGAATAAGCTACGGTGTTCCTCTTTCTTTGTCAGTTTCCAACTAAACTTGGCACACAAAGTGTCACTTGTAGGAGAGACTCGCACAATCATCGCTGTGTTCTTGGTTGGTGTCTAAGTGCTCAACTATTTGGCAATGATGTCATCTGCCATCTTTCAATCCAGTAGCGCTAAACATTGTTAGTTGCCTAAGGGAGTTCCTCACAGGTCAGTAGGTGGTATTTATCCATAGAGAAGATGCTTTTTACATACCACACAGTTTGAAGTCAAAATATTTAACGTATCAGATTTAACGTTGATCCGAGCACTATATCACACGTAAGTTTAACTGAAATATAAGCAGAAATCCGATACATGAAATACGAGTGCAAAGTTTAGTAATGGAGAGATTAAATTAAATTTCGTCTGTGTACAGTAGTGGCAAAAAACCCGGACAGACCCTTGTAGCTGATTACAGAGCCTTGTTCACTCCAGAGCACGATAGACTGGTAACTAAGACTTTCACGGTTCGAATCCTGCCTGGGAAGGAAACTTTTTTCTGTTTCTTATTCAAATTTATTCCCAATACTTTTCGATTACAGCGATATTTTACTACTTAATTAACTTATTATTCCCAGAACATGAATTTTACCAGCTTATTTTCTAATGGCTTTCGAAATGGGTTACGTCAGCAGTCGAAACTACAACAATTTCAATAGATTACTCGCTATCTTGTGAATGCGGGCGTGACATGCGCAGTGGCTCATTTCGGGGACTTTGATTATTCCGTCGGTCCGGTTTTTTTGTCACTACTGTACATAATCAAAACCTTCATCTGAAAGGTATAAGAAGAAGTCACTCTTTTCTACAACAAAAATTATAAAATATCATTCCCCAGCTTCCCATATTAATTAAAACAGCAAGTTCATATAGTAATAATTATGATCCCTCGTAGTCTAAATTTATAAATTAATAATTTCTTACTAGTGCCATCGCACAGTGGTTCGAATCGCTAAAAAGCCGGACAAAAGTCATTTTTCGAACTCCATATTAAAAATACAAAATTACTTTAATAATAATCCTTAATAGCCATTCTGATAAGACCAAGTGTTTTTCGAAGAATACTTCAAAGGTTCTGGTCAATACTTACGGGCAAAAGTGACACAAATCTTTCCTGATTAATTCTGCATTTTTATAAGCGATTTCTGAACATTGTGTCTGATTTAATCATGCAAAGTAAAATGCTAAATATATTTTTTGTGAATATGTTATGGTCTTATGTATTAGGAACAATTACAGTTTTCAGTATTTTTTGTTTCTAAGTACTGATAATAAATCAAGTTTTTATTGCTCGTGTTTTGGGGAAAAACAAAATTGTTTTAGAGTTTTAAAAAAATGCGCATTAGTGTACACCGTGAAACTTACATATGTGCATTGGTAGACACTTATAAGTTTGTCACTGAAGGTTTCATCTGCAACACCCCGCAACACTGCGAATTATGACCTCTAAATCATATCTATGCGCCTGGTCCGTCAACACGTAACACGCCATACGCACATATCGAGAGTTATGTTTGATTACTTGGGGTGCTATGCATAGACATTTCGCTAGCCCGCGCTACGAACGTGCTAAACTAGCCCCGGCTATCGACTGATTACTTGTACAGGATTCATATCATATCTTATCGCTAACACTGGTTTATGAATACTTCTGAATAATTTCAAGTTAGAAATATGGTCGAGCAGAAAAAGTAGTATGAAACTTGACTATAATGGTAATTAAGACACGAGTATGTTTATGAAACTCGCTTGCGCTCGTTTCATAATTTTTATACGAGCGTCTTAATTACCATTATAGTCAAGTTTCATACGACTTTTTATGCTCGACCATATTTCTAACTTGAAATTATTCAGAAGTATTCATTTTATTCTTATCTGACTGAGGAGCGGAACTGACCTTGTGCAATAGCTCGTAAATTGTGAGATGTGCGCAGACGCGAAAGTATTGATTTTTTCCGAGGAACAAATGTCCACATTGACCTTGATATAATCTAGAGAGTAAAATAAACATTAACCTTGATATAACCTTGAAATTGGTTTAGACATTGAAAAACGAGATGACAAATTGAATTTATTTGAATATTATTTACAATTAACTCTAATTATTATAGTAACAGAACATAACCTTCTGCGACAGTATTGGATTTCCAGCCTCCATGACGTTTCGCTAGTTGTCTTCCGATTGTATATCCGAGAATAATCGATACTTGCGCTTTCATATTGCTACAATGGTGCTTTCTGATTGGTGGAACACCTGAACTTTAATGAATAGGTGTACGTTAATGAGGTCCATTAAAGGGCTGCTACCAGGTGTATAATTACTACATTTCGGCATGGTCGAGCATAAAAAATCAAATTTCATCATTTTCTCCCTTTAACAAGGAAGACGACAGACCGTAACTTCTGCTGGCTATAATTGGGCTGTTTTTGAGAGGTGCATGATGCTTTCTACATTTCATCTTACATGAAAATCGATTATTCCTAAAGCGTTTACGTCGTCTTCGTGTATCGTTTTATGATTCAGAAAAAAAGAGCATGCTCTAAATTCAGCATAGTCTAAAAATTGTGACTAATTGCTTTTCCACATGTTTTGAAGAGGTGTGGATGAAAGAGGAACAGCATGATGTCATTCTGTATGCTCAACTTTCTTCAACTTATTATACAGTAGCGCCTACACAAATACTGACTACTATCATAGAATACATACGGGAACGAACACCACCTCTTTTATAGGGAAGGCCTGAGCTACACTGGCTAGCCCCACAAGTTACCCCGTGCTGTCAGCGAGGAGTTGGTTACCTTGGGAAAGTTATCACTGAATGTAGGACGTTGCACCGCATGCGTGTTGCAGATCCGTTTGTTTATTTCTGCGTTCTTGGCATTGACCCTGGAGCTGCTCTTCCGCAAGGAGACTGCGCGGGAGAATCGATCCGACGGCCGGGCTGGGAGATGCGACTCCGTATCAATGACACGTCATATCCCTACACAGCGAGGAAAAGTCTTCTACAGGAATAACACAATGCCAGATTTTTACCTTCCCATACGAAATGTTTTTGCAGATGTGATGCTGATAAAACCTGATGTCAGGGGATTTACGGAAGTAAACAGTTTCAGCTTTCCTGATAGTGGAAATGTGATTTTGTTATATGAGGCTATTAGATTCAAAACTCATCTTATCCATAATTATAAAAAGAAAAAAAAAACGAGTTAGGCACGGTATCGCATACTTGATGTTGTTCACTGCCGTATGGAATTTGTTTCTACATCAAAATGTGCCTATTTACAGTTTCGTGAGTTCTCTAAAAACGTTATTAAATACATAAATCGCCTAATCCATGATAAAATTTGGTGCAAAACTTGCAAGAATCTTTCATTAGGTTTCGAGCAAATCCGTTCTTATTCCTGGATTTATGCACCTTTAATGGAAAGTCTCAACCAAAGCTTGTCTTGTACTGAATTGAAATATATCTATATTTTTTAAACTTCTACACATTTCATCTATTTTAGTGCAATAAAATTTTCAAACGTTCTCTGCAATGAATTTGTAGGACAATGTTTCATTATATAACTTCAATTATTGTCAAATAATAATAATAATAATAATAATAATAATAATAATAATAATAATAATAATAATAATATATGCTATCATATAATTAGTTTAATTTCTTCAAAACTTTCCTTATCATTAACTAGCATAACTAGTCTTATCCAAAAATAAAATTCAGTTTATGCCTATATTTTTGTGTTTTTATTTTCCACAAAATAAAGGTTTGTATTACAAGGTGGGGAAGGAATGGCCATTTACCCCATTATCTCCTGACCTAGTTGCTTCATAAGTGATGCCATATTGGTATCACTTGTGAGGTTCAGACCCGTCTTCGGACAGTTGACCAAACAACTATCATACAATGTAATCTAACATCATATTTTTCCTGTCCCAGTGTCCAATACGATTGAAAGAATTTAAATTTTATCCTTCATATGTGCAAAAATTTGATCAGAACAAATGTAAATTTTCGATCTGAAAAAGAATTTTAAAATGTTACATTTGTTCCGATCAAATTTCTGCGCATTTGAAGGATAAAACTAACATTCTTTCATTTATTATCATAATACACTGCTCCCTTAAATTTATTGAACATATTGGGAATGACTTTCGCAAAACATGTTATGAAATGTTTCATATAAAACAATTTTCATCTCCAAAAGGAAGCAAAAAACCAGCAAAATTGTATTAAACTTTTTTGTTAGACATATCTCAAAGAATAACCCCCTGAAATTAATGACATTACTTACGGTTCAACCTGTATATTCGACGCTTCCGAACTTCTTGCAAGTAGTAACTTACTCTACATTATAATATATTCCAAGTACTAAACTAGTAGTGGCAGAGTTATATGTTTACGAACACGTTCCAAGTAGCACATCTGCATATTTGATAATTCAGAGCTATATGGAAATAGTACATTTTCGACGTTTCGGAACTACTTTCAAGTAGTTTCGAAAAATGGGAGATCTCAGCACACGTTTCACACAGCCCGATATTCTTCATTTGAACACAATCAGCATAAAAGCCTAAAACCTCGTACAAATATTTTGCTACTAATTCCACAATTTGGGACATCTGGCCGAAATCTACGGCTGGCCACTAGGATCCAGAATACAAAGCAGAGGTTAACTTAAAAATAAAATACAATATGATTTGCGGAGAAATACAGGACAATGATAAATTTAAAAATAAAGTACAATTTGATTTCGGAGAAACACGAGATGAAAATACAATGAAGAGTAATGAAATGAAGTAAAAAAAAATAATACGTGGTGTTATACAAGTGATTGTGTAAAATGGATAATAAATCTCTCAATACCATTACACAAATTTTGTTAATGTCTTCATTATAAAATTTAAGAGAAAGGAGAATGGTTTTGGTTAACTTAAATGAAGTTCCCCTAGCGCCAAAAAGAAGTCCTTTCACATCCCATGTATTAATATTCATTTTGTATCTCTCACTGAAGTGAGGAATACATGGATTGTAAATAGACTTCTTTTCATCGTTAACGTTAACTTCCAAAATCTATATAGAAGATTCTCCAAGAATTGTCCCGAAGATTTTGTTTCTCATCGTTAGGTAAAACACTGAGTTAATGAGACGAGAGCGATCAATCATAAAACACTGAATGTCTTGGAGAACAACTATCTTGGCTATAAAAACGTTCAGGTGTTCACTTTTATAGTTGTCGTCTGCAGCAGAATCACGAATCAGAATTCATCAGCTCAGATGACGTAATAAAAGACTTCGCATCTGCAGTGCGCTAATGAAATCTGCAGTTATGTTCCTCTTCAAGTATGGGACGCGAGAGCTTCTATCTCAGACTGGCATCTACAAATAAATTTATTGCCGAGTTACACGTAAAACGAAAACTTTACAAACACCAACGCAATGAAAAGTGCACGCCTCATCCTGTTGAAGAGAACACTGATATCTCTGAAGGGGCTTTTCTACAGGGCTTGCGCTATGTATCCATATAATGCAAGAGTCATTTGAGTTGTAGGGTCGGAGGAGATCTTATGCAGCAGGGCCTGTTCAATTCAATTCAATTTATTAGGCCATTAGACGTACAGTAACAGGCGTCGTCACAGAAACATTGAAAAAACATAGATATAATTGAAATTTAATTAAAACAATGAAAAAACGAAATATATTGAAACTATAAAAATAATTAAAATAATTCTTATTTAATGTATTAATAGTAGCAAAATGTAATTAAATTTATTTATTAAAAACAATTTCATGCGAATTTGTTAAACTCACCAACGGAATAAAAGGATTTATTAATAGCCCATTATAAAATCTACTTTTAACGCTATTGATTGGTAACTTATAATTAGAGACGAGAATTCCATGCAAATGCATGTTTTTAGCCTATAGGAACATAGAACATAGCTCAAAATTAGTACTTATCCATTTCATTGCTTTCCGGTTCCAAATATGTGTACCTTTTCCGTGTATATTTACAAGTTTTGGCCTTTTTGGGGATAGAAACATGCATAATGCATTTTTAAGGAATTTGTAGCTTAATAATGCATATAATATACATTTAAATTCACGTTTTAATGTTTTTGAGCGGACACAATTTCTCGATTTTTATGTCCCTTATTTTAGCTTCAGGAATCAGAATTGAAGAAGGAAAAGAAAAAAGAACCAAATAACAGAAGAAGGTTCATTCAAGTTTGCACCCATAACTTCTTGCGATATAGAGAGATCATTCTCTGTCTACAAAAACATTATTGACTGACAAGCGCAGGAACCTCACAGAAACCAATTTAGAAATATTTTAGTTGTTAACTGTGCAAAAAACAAAAATGAAGTGAAGTGAAATAAGAAATTTGGAACAAAAATAAAAGTGCATATTTTAATGTATATTTTGCCTGATCGTGCATTTTCATAGTTTGATAGTGCATGAATGCATGCATATTTTGGGATTTTATAGTGCATGAAATTCTTATTGAGTAGGTATAACAAAAAGTCAAATACCATATCGGTGGGAAGTTTATAGTTTTCGAAATAAAAATGTTTTTCTTAAAACCTTAACGTCGTCGTTGTGGATAATTACTAAGCATAGGATCTTGATGTCTCTTAATACCAATAGAGAATGTAATAAAGAATATTTTTTCCTTTGTCGTATTTCGATAGAATGGACGGTTTTCATGTAAATTAAATAAAAAGTAATGGAAATTTGTTTCCTGATTAACAAAACCTGATCCGCTGTTCTCGCCCCATATGAATTGATAGTCAAGGTCGTCTCGTCCCAGTGCCGTATTTAAATACGATAGGTAGTAAATACTGTACAGTGATTTTGAAAGTGTTAGTTGAAAATAGCAAACATACGTGTCAAAACTCGCCGTTTATAAAACAGCTGACACCAAACAAATGACTATCGATCACGCGCTTAGCGTATTGAGATCGTTTTGAATAAGACACGTTTTCATGCAAATTTGAATACGATCCAGTCGATCCGATCCCACTTTTTAGGTGTATCGACCTTGGGATTCAGATCGTTTTGAACCCCGTTTTCATCGAATTTTCAATGCACAGGTAGGTGAGTGAAGTAACGTTTTCTGAAATGCTTGTTTGTACTTTTCCGCCGAAACGGCATCAGAAGACAATTTTCCCCCGCATATTGTTAATTACAGAACTTCGTCTCTTCTTTTACAAATTGAGCCACCGTTACTAGCTGTAAAGTTAGGGTTTCCTCCGAGCTTTTTCTTGAAGAATCGGTCCTGATAAAGGAGTAGGCCTACCTTTTTCCCTTTCTTTAGTAAACCATTCGAACAAAACTGTGTCCACATTATGAAACTTTGTTCTCTCTACAGTTTTTCTGTTTTCAAGAACTGAACTGGAAGTAGTATCAAAATCACTATCGCCAGTAATACTTGCTTATGTACTCTCCTGTATGAACAGTTATATAGCTAAACTTGCGACACTTTCGCCTTTCTTCAGTCTATCACAGCGAACTTTGTATCGAATACGAATGTCCATTTCTTTTAAACTTACTTGCGCTCAATACGAAACACCCGACTACTGCCAAGAGACAACTGTTCACCTCACCTTCGTTCACTCACTCCTCACTCCTACTGCCTTATAAGCAGGCTTCGGCCTAGGGACACAGAGTAAAAGTATGAGGTTTAGAGTACACAGAGTATAAATGACGTCATGACCCGTGTGGAAGGGTGACTGCAACAGCACAGGTGGGTCCGTAATGTGCATTACCGTTGTGTGTATTGCTACTTGGCTGTAGTACGTGTAACAGGCTTCGGCGTAGGGACACCTGATTGAAGGTTACAACTCACGTTAAAACTTTAATGGTAGATATTTATTGTCTACACTAGGAATGTACTATATATACTGCATCTGAAATATATTTTATGCCATACTATCACTGACTGTTTACATGTTGAGATACGAAGTAAAGGGTCCACACCTGTGGAGTAACGGTCAGCGCGTCTGGCCGCGAAACCAGGTGGCCCGGGTTCGAATCCCGGTCGGGGAAAATTACCTGGTTGAGGTTTTTTCCGGGGTTTTCCCCTCAACCTAATAAGAGCAAATGCTGGGTAACTTTCGGTGCTGGACCCCGGACTCACTTCACCGGCATTATCACCTTCATCTCATTCAGACACTAAATAACCTAGATGTTGATACAGCGTCGTAAAATAACCAAATAAAAAAAAAACGAAGTAACGGCGCGCTCCATCTCCCACTCCACTCGACAAACACAAGATTATCGTTCGTGCCTTCTGAACTTCATGCGTTTCTGTGCCCAGGACCGAAGCCTGCTTATAAGGAAAGGGTAAACAATACATTTTCCCTGTCTACAATTGAGGCTCCAGTGTATTGCATATATTTAATTATGACTTTGTTTATAATTTTGCTTTTATTTTCCATGTTTTCATCTCATACATGGTGCTAATTGAAGCAAGCATCGTGTACAGTACCTCGTCCTTCAGAATCCCCGTTCCACCCCATGCAGACCGAATTAACAAGGTTCCTCTTTCTCTGTACACGCGGCGCGGCGGTTTGTTGTCTCAAGAAATGGGTCGCCGCGCTGGGGAGAACAACGATCTGCTCTTTGTGTACACACGAGATGACGCCAGGCAGCTTCCTTCCTGTCTTTCAAGTAAATTACACCCAGGTATGACGCGTATTCCACACCTTTTAGGTGATTGAGTCTTAAATTTAGCCCATCTGCCCGTCAGCAAGACCTGCACCCACAATGTAACTTGGCGGTGACAATCATCATGGATGATGTATCGTCGAACATGACCCAAGGTAGGGTTACGCGTACGTCAGAGAGAGTCTAAACATATGAAATGAAATTCTGTCATCTTAAACAATACTTTCATATTTGGTAAATTATAAGACATATGCATTTTTTGCACCTTTCAATTGAATTTAAGAAAACACGGTTTCTGGTTAAAAGATTAAGAATAGGACAGAGATGAAGACTATGAAAAAGAAGACCAAGAGGGTGATGAAGATGATCAATAAAAAAATCAGTGTACGGAAGAAAGTGAAAAGGTGAGATCAGGAAGAAAATCATCATGGAAAAGAAGACAATAACAACACAGAAAATCTCGACAGCGACGACGTTGACCCCAGCGAAGATGGCGGCAGTGACGACGCTGATCCCTAAGAAGACGACGCCGGCGGCGACGCTGACCCCAGCAAAGACGGCGGCGGCGACGCTGACCCCAGCAAAGACGGCGGCGGTGACGATGCTGACACCCGCAAAGACGGCGGCGGTGACGATGCTGACCCCCGCAAAGACGGCGGCGGTGACGATGCTGACGCCGCAAAGACTGCGGCGGTGGCGATGCTGATTCCCGCAAAGACTGTGGCGGTGACGACGCTGACCACTGCAAAGACGGCGGTGGTGACGAAGCTAACCCCCGCAAAGATGGAGTCGCGGACGAAGCTGATTCCCGCAAAGACGACGGCGGCGGCGACGACATTGATCCCCGCTAAGACGCTAGTCTCCGTGAAGACGGTGGCGGCAACAACATTGATACCCAATGAAAGACGTTGTCCCCCGCGAAGACTGCGGCGGCGACTATGGCGTTGACCTCCCCGAAGACAGCTGCGATGATGATAGCTACGACGACGTTGACCCCCGAAGAAGGCGGCAGCTAAGACGCCGTTGACCTCCGAAAGCGGGGGTGACGACAACTTCGCTGACGCCCCGAACAAAACTGGGACGACAACGATGTTGACCCCGAAAGAAGGCGACGACGTCCACGACTTTGACCTTCCATAGATGGGAGGCTGTGACGACGTTAAAGATGAGGGAAATGCTGAAGGTGAGTCATGTGGGAAATTACTTAGTTAATAATAATAATAATAATAATAATAATAATAATAATAATAATAATAATAATAATAGATGATGGAAATAATAAAGATTGTGATAATAAATATTGGTTAAGAGGAGAAAAATACATATAGCGGCCCATTATTATAATTTTAGCTGTATAATATGAAACAGCTGTTTGTGCTGAGACGTCTATGAACCAATGAACTCGTGTGATGCTATCTCTGAAGCACATCTTGTATTGCACTCAGTCCCACACACCGATGCGACAGCGTCAAGTGGCATTCAGACGACGGGAATTAGACGAGGCCATAAATTACTGCAGAGTTGATGACCTCAGCACAGCCGTGTTCTGTACATTGTGTTGCAATTAGTACAGCTATGCAACTATATCAGTACATGGCGGACTGTATTGTGCTTATTCCACCAACTGGCTATATACATATCTACAGAATGATTTTTTAATAACATGACTGTCACATTCATATGGAGTTCGTATTAGCGTTTCTTGAAACGTAACTAATGCGGATGTAGTTCCATCCATCCGTCATTGTAGGAGAAAAGACGTGGAAGCAATGCACAGTGCACACTTATGTTCTAGAATCTGGAGTTAAAGTATGGGCGATGACAATTTTAACCAGCGGCGGATTTTCAGGGGAGGCAAGAGAGGCCGTGCCTCCCCTAATATTCTACCAGAACACAATACGGCAGTAATAATTCCAGCTGAATTAAGATCACAGACAAGTTACAGGAAATGACGAATATTTTTCCTTTTATATTAATTTTAATATTCACTACGACTAAGATGTAAGTTACGTAAAGTCTACCACATCCAGTTGGTGATGCCTGCTCGCTATACTGTAGAGTGGAGATGGTACAAATAATTCGTACTGAAAAATAACAGGTAGCGCTGTAACCTGTATAGTAGACATCTAGCAGCCTGCAGTGTCTATGCGAGAGTCGGCTACATGACTCTACTCCCCGGTAACCATGACAACAGCAGTTCAACCAATAAGATAGCTGGTTAGAGGAGTTTTTAAACTTGACTAGAACGCGCGAAGGGAGCCGAATTTGGAGACATCCTACCCACCGCTGACAACTGTACTGCTTATAGTCACGGCTGGTTTCGGCTGTAATGGCAAGCTCTCTCTCTTTCTCCTTGATGTTAGAGTCACGTGTTGTTAGTAAACTCTCCCTGCGTAAAAGTTTTCATTTATATTGTTAGATTTTCTCTTGTTTGCGGGTGTTCCTGTTATTATATTCTTTTGTGTTACGAATGTATTTATTTATACAGTATTTTAAATATATCGAAGTTTAGAAGTAAATGCAGATTTGTCTCTAGCTACTTCTAGTAGCAGTTGTTCAGTATGTTGTGACTAATTGATTGGTTTGCGAAGAAAGAGGATCGTCGAGTTAATTTACAGTAAAATTAGACTATGTAATAATAATGAGCAAGCCCCGGATTCTTAGATTCGAATCAATTTTGTTGCTATCTCGTTACCCTCGAAATATTGCTTTTCTTGTTCGTTTTATGTAGCAAAGAGTAACATTCTTAAATTCAATATGTCCTAAAAAAGACCTAATTCGTAGGTTAGGACTTAAAGTGTCCTAAAGAGAGGCAATCCTTACCAAGCCGTAGTAATATATTAACAGTATGTTGTTTATTTTTATTTTTTCCCGTAAAATCATATAAATTCCTAAACATAAGATTTAAAATCCTGAAACATAAATTGGAAAACCTAATTTTAGTTTCTTAAAACCTATACATTCTGCGCTTGGTAATGAGGTACGTCACAGGCCTTATATTTTTATATTCTCATCAGTCACGTCTTGGCCTCCTCAACTTTCAAATCCATCGTCCGCTACTGATTTTAACACAACCGAAGTGAGAAGCGTTCACTCACTTTTCTAGGTACGGTTGTAATAAATACCGTCTGATCTTTAAGTCGCTCCACAGTAGTGGAATAAGCAACAACACGCTAGATACGAGAAATGCAGTGGTAACCCTGCTTCTGTGTTAGCATTAGTGTAGACAACTATCCACGGAGGATTACAAACCCCTCTTGGTGTAAGGACAGTGGCTGACTGGTTGGAGTGAATTTAGAGAAATCAGAAAAAGGGAGAAAACGAAATAATAATAATAATAATAATAATAATAATAATAATAATAATAATAATAATAATAATGACTACAACGACTCGAAATCTCGCAAGAATGCAATTTGGAACTCGTAATAAGAAGTGGAAACAAGAAGCACACTATCTGACGTCTCCCATATTCATACGACTCTTCTTCAGCTTATGTGTAATTTCGGCGGAAAGCAACTAAAGGCAACTCGAATGCAATATTAGTTTTGTTAGGAAATACACATATCTTATCTAGCTTTATTTCCACAAATGAAGCCTACAGGACATATCGTTGATAAACAAGTAGTGGCGTGACGCATGCAAACGACGATTCCCGAATAGGCCTAACTGCGTTGCAGGTTCCGTGCAAAACCAGGCGCAAGGTCAAGTCAGTTCTTAACCAAATTCTACGAAGCCTGCAAAAGTTGGGACGTTGACGTGCGATACCCCCGAAGATAGCGGTGGTGACGCAGTGCTGGGTAGTAGTACCCTCCTCCCAAAACTCAATTCAATTCAATAACATTAAACTGATCTTAGCCTTTTTAGTCTTAAGTTCTGTGGGCGGTGGGTATAAACTTATTTATTATGTTGTCTTCCTTTAAGTAAGACAAACGAACGAACATAAATAAATTAGCACTCTTCATTGTATGTGAAGGAGTCTAAAAATAGCAACGAGTGCCTCCCTTGTTACAAACAACGACGACATGCTTCGTAAGGATTCAGAACGCATAGCCTATGTTTACATTTAAAATATGACACGAAGGTAACTTGACGTTTTATAAACAACTTCATAACTCTGCCGTCATGTCACTCTAGTATACTCGTTTATGCAGCTGTAATAGCAGGATTAGAGAAGGCATACAAGTGTGCATCTGTGCATGGTGTTTCGTCCCATGAAACTTCGTTAAACATTAGTAACAATACTGCCGTCATATTATTCAATGCATAGGTATGCAGCTGTAATGGACAGATTAGAATAGAAACAATACAGAACTATTAGCCTAAGAGCTACGCTTGCAAAAATCACCGGCAAACAGGACTAAAAGGAACAGGAGAACAGTATGAGAAAAAGAAGAAAAGACAAGGCAGATGAGGAAAGAAGGATGAAGAGGATAAGGAGAGGGGCAAGAAAGAGAAATAAAAGAACAGTTTTATTTTCCTCCTGGAGGAAGCAACGCGAACGGCTTTTTCGGCCATCGGCAGGGATTGAATCCGCGAACCTCGAACTCAACGGCTAATATGGTCGCTTCGAGAAGACAGAGGACGACAAAATAGAGAAGAGGTGTATGAAAAGAAAAAGGAGATGGCGCGTAAAGAGCGAGTGAGAGAGGTGGGCGAAAAGGCAGAGTGAGACGAAGTGAACGAAAAAAGAGAGAAAAAAACGAGGTGGACGAAAAAGAGAGAAAGAGGAAGTGAGACAAAAAAAAGGAAGTGGGAAAAAAGAGAAGGAGACTGGAGGTGGGCGAAAAGAGAGTGAAGAGGTGAAAGAAAAGAGAGAGTATGTTGGCAAGAGGGACCGAATTAGTACTGTACCTTTCTGAACTCCGGACCGAAGTAATATTGTACCTTTTTGAACCCCGGACAGAATTAGTACTGTACCTTTCTGAACCCCAAACCGAATTAGTACTGTACCTTTTTGAACCCCCGACAGAATTAGTACTGTACCTTTCTGAACCCCGGACCGAATTAGTACTGTACCTTTCTGAACCCCGGACCGAATTAGTACTGTACCTTTCTGAACCCCAAACCGAATTAGTACTGTACCTTTTTGAACCCCCGACAGAATTAGTACTGTACCTTTCTGAACCCCGGACGGAATTAGTACTGTACCTTTCTGAACCCCAAACCGAATTAGTACTGTACCTTTCTGAAATCCGGACCGAATTAGTACTGTACCTTACTGAACCCCAAACCGAATTAGTACTGTACCTTTTCGAACCCCGGACAGAATTAGTACTGTACCTTTCTGAACCCCAAACCGAATTAGTACTGTACCTTTCTGAACCCCGGACCGAATCAGTACTGTACCTTTTTGAACCCCGGACCTAATTAGTACTGTACCTTTCTGGACCCCGGACCGAATTAGTACTGTACCTTTCTGAACCCCGGACCGAATTTGTACTGTACCTTTCTGAACCCCGGACCGAATTAGTACTGTACCTTTTTGAACCCCGGACCGAATTAGTACTGTACCTTTCTGGACCCCGGACCGAATTAGTACTGTACCTTTCTGAACCCCGGACCGAATTAGTACTGTACCTTTCTGAACCCCAGACCGAATTAGTACTGTACTTTCCTGAATCCCGGGCCGAATTAGTACTGTATATTTCAGATGTGTATCTGATGGGACCGACAAAAGAAAGAGGATATTGGCAAGAGAGAGAGAGAGAGACAGACAGAGAGGAAGCGGGTGGAAAGAGAGAAGGTGGACGGAAAGAGAGATGAGGTGAAAAACAATCTATAATAAAATAAGACTTCCTTCGTAAGGAAAACCGATGATCTTGTGAATAACGGAATACCTGATTGGGAGAGTTCCAGACAAAATTTGTCGGTCATTTGTTACCGCATCTCAACTTTCTTTGCTTTGAGAACGTCGTCTTCGTGACACCATACAGGTCTCTTACAGATAACACAGGAAAATACAGTTTAAGCAGTTTAAAGGGGTTTCAAATTAGAACAGAAACAATCGATTTAATTATGTATCAGAAATTCTCTTAAAGCACATATATTACTGTTAACGCCTTAACAGAAGGATGTCCACATTATGTAACAACTTGCTCCTAAAATGGCAAAAAATTACGGATTAGGCTGCAGCCATAGTTTTCGTTTCAATGACGCCAAACAACGAATCCCAATGGCCCGCTGCTGCGGTGCTGGCTGCCATATGTGAAGGCCGCGACCGCACTTGAATAAATATTGCAAGAGGAAGCAAACCGCCCTGTTTACTAATGAATCAGCTGAGCCACGTCACGAGTGGGAACGGGAGGACAGCTTTTGAAGATGACTTTCGATTCTTTGAAGTTATTTTCAACTATGTGCAGAGACGGTGGGATGTGTGATAATCGAAAAATGTTTGAAAGATATCGGACATCGGCAGTTTTAAAGTCGAAGTAGTCGGGGAGAAGAATTAATTTTTTTAAACGGTTACTTAAAGACGCCGTATCATCTGTGCGATTTTCTAGCACCGATCAGTGGAGGCTCATTGACTGAGGCAAATGGGGTCGGACCTCAGTCACGTGGCTTTCTTAAGTTCAAATTGTTCTGTTTTAGTCGCATATAACATATGATATTAGTTATTTTAATGAAGCATATAGCGTTGTAGATGTACACTATCTACCAAAAAGTAATTGGGCACCCAGGATTTTACGTGCTAGATGCCATGTTTCGGAGGCTACTATGCAGTGGTATGCAGACAATAATGTTCACCGGTTGGACTGGCCTGCACAGAGTCCTGATCTCAATCCCACTGAGCACCTTTGGGACGAATTGGACCGGCGATTGAGGTTTCGGGAAATTCGGCCAACTTCCATTGTCCAACTGAGTGCCATATTGCAAGAGGAATGGGGACGCATTCCAGTGGATATCCTACACAAACTAGTGGAGAACATGACTGACGGGGTGGCTGCTGTTATAGCAACAAGAGGTGGTACCACGAGGTTCTAAAGGGGCAAAAAACAGTGCCCAATTACTTTTTGGTAGATAGTGTATTAGAAAACTTTGTGATGTATATAGACCTGTCTTGCAGTAAAATTTGTTCCTGAGGCCCGAAAGGTTCTGGTCGGGTCTGACTTCTGCATTTCTTATGTTTCCACGGGTTTTGAGGTTCCATTCGGTAAGCTGAAACTGAGGCACAATTCTTATGGCCTCGTGGCCTAGCAGGTATTCGCACACCCATTAGCCTTCACTTCTTCCATTCAGAAGTATACGATCTTTTGTCAATGTCGGTCTCAAGGGTGGGCTGGAGTGAGAATAACAGTGATGAATCGTCATGTGGTCCAGTGTTTCGGAAAAATATAAATCGAAAGAGATGCGAGAAATAATGTATGCCTAAATAATCGTAATAAATTCATTCTATTAGTAGAGTTAAAACGTAAACGAACATGTGTATAAAACGTTGCTATAGATGACGTGTAACCATTTACACAACACCACCTTTAAAGTTCGCCCCCTTGGCAGCCAGCGTCCATATCACTTCTCGAAACATTCCTGCAGCCAATCTTTGGTCACTTCCTGCACAGAGCACGTCGAATGAATTTTCACTTCTTCGGCTGACGCAAATCCCTTGAGTAGATATTTGACCTTTGTAAATAGGCAGAAATCTGCCGGAGCAAGATCTGGAGAATATGGTGGCTGAGGAAGGACAGGTATTTTGTGTTCTGCGAGGAATTCGCTCACCAAGAGCGACCGATGTGCTAGGGTATTGTCATGATAAAAAATCCAATTCTGTCCTTGCCACAAATTGGGTCTTTTTCGTCGAACTGGATCATGAAGACGTCGAAGAATTGCAACATGATTATGTCTCCTTACTGACAGTTAAACCCTCAGGAATAAACTCGAAATGTACGAGACCCTAGATATCGAAGAGCACTTCAAGCATTACTTTCCCTTTGATCGGTCGGCACATTGAGTCTATACGCCTGGAGAGTAGGCCACATACCACACGGACAAGGCAGCGAAGTTGCCTATAGAGCATGGCGTTGCCACCCGAAATTCAGGTACTTTCTGACTCTACTAGTATACTGCGTGTTCAGTTCAAAGTGTGTCATGGCTCGCTGTATGCCGTCATGTGGCTAGCCGATGAGCCTAGAAAATTCAATCTTCATACACTTCCACAGAGGCGTATTACTTATGCGCCAGAGAAGTTGCCTAGCAACTACGGCGTTCATTCTGAAGAGTACTTACCGATACGTACGGTAACTCCGGTAGTGGCATGAATGTGAACTGTTTGGAAACACGTACTGAGGTGAGTTTTTTCTTACTGTCGGGATATGTGGAGAGGGTTAAGACGATTACTTACGTATTTGTTGACATTAACTTCGACGGTCAACATGGACACGGAGCATTTGACTTGTATTGTGGAATGTTGCCGTACGCAACCAATGATAACAAAGACCCTGCGTACGACTTGCCTGCGCAAAATACAGTTCCAAAGAGGTTATGGTAACACTCAGACCATACAGACCGCCATCTGTTGCTACGACGTTCAAGTTATTCCGTACACGTTCTCAAGTTCAGATTGAACGCCTTGAATAATAGGCAACTTCTCTGACATAAAAGCTGAAACTCGCTTCAAAATCGCTGACTCACAACAGTGACGTCATGACACACTTTGAAATGAACACCCAGTATATAAATGGCAAAAATTGTTACTCGAAGTTCAATATTTTTTCCGTTTCACTAAGGGTGAAATATTCAACTAAATTTTGATTTAGAATTTACAATATACATTACTTGACAACTTAAAAAAATACAAGGCATATGAGTGAAGAGTGCAGCAAGTAATGTGCACCTTGAGGTACATTTAGCAAAGTGGGAAAATAAATTATCAGTTAGGAACTTTCTTTTGAATATGGATAAGAAACGAATTAGCTTTTTTTTTTCCACAAAAATTAAATCAGAATGATTGTATAATCATGGAAATTTTTATTGCTCTCTGAACACTAAAAGCCTAGAAATACTCGTACTGAAGTAAACTTTTGTACTGAAATTCTTCAATCGCACCCATTCCCCTTAAATAACTTAGTACTTGATACAGCGTCGTTAAATAACCGACTAAGTAAATAAATTAGGCTATAATTTAATAATAATTAACATGTTTCCGTCAACGAAATTCTGAAATGAATTAATTCCATTAGCAGTAAGTTAACTCTGTGTTCAGCTCTACAACAATAGCTACTAAAAGAGCGTATTTCGGATCTCAAATGAGGCGGCGCACATTAAATCTTTTATGACCGCTGCGCTGTAAACAAAACATATTAGAGCTTGGCGAAAGATTTGGCCAGACAGTAGCCTACAACATGTTTGGCTTTACTGCCGATATTTTTAGCAAAAACGCTCTCGCCCACACTGAACTGAAAACTTAGTAACCAAAATACGTTGCACTCGCGGGACATTCACTTAGTCAGCGACTTGGGAGAGTTGCACCACGTCGACACGAAAAAGGCTGCCAACAGGAGCAAATAGCATGCATGCATGCATGAATCCTGTCTGGTATCCTAACGAAGAATGTCCACAGCATCACATCAAAGACAGAAATACTTCAGTTCACCGCTGACAGAGTTACAGAAAATATTTTCACAGGCGATACCGATGTTTACTCTCTCTCCTTCTCTCTAAAAATATCAAGGTTCGATGTTGGGAAAATTACGTGAGGTTTTAGGTGGATAGAGCAGCTGTGGGACAAGATTTCTCCATACATCTCAGGCTCTCCTACCAATCTTATTCCTTTCTTGGTACATAACCTCGCTACCATCTTATCCGTAGTTTGGAAAGGACGTAAATAACTACAGAATCAGATTTACATTATTGTTCCTAGAGCACCATTATACGGAGAGAGAGAGAGAGAGAGAGAGAGAGTCAAACCTAAGGGCCGACACCCTGTCTTGAATTTCAGAGCAAGACGTAGGAGACTGGTATACGCTACACCCACGATGAGATGATGATTTGTTGAAGATGCCATAGGAGAACCGAAGCTCCCGAAGAAAACTCCTGTGTTACTTAGACCACAGACTTACACAACAAAAGTCAGAGATCGAGGGTACGTCATGAATCGAACCCGGATCTATAGGATTATAATTCCAGCACTCTAACCATTAGACCACCGTTGCGGCTAGTTACTGCAATATTATCGTCTTAAATTAAGGATTCTGTTTCATCGCTAGTGCTGGGCAACTGTTTCCTCCAACTTAGAATGCCATGGATAGGCTACGTAAAATTAATATTTTCACAGAAGTGGAAGGTTGAAAAGGATTCAGTAAAGACCTGATTTTTTGCAGGGCTTTGGTTTGACAATTTTAACCTCAAAGCAAAACATATTAAAACACAGGAAATTGACTCAATTTATTACAATATTAAAGTTAACATGAACAGAATTTATTTTATTTTAAATACATGTTGTTGACTGTGAAGTTTTTGCCTGCCATTTTGGATTGCTCCTTTCAAGGCTTGCGGGTTGTTGCGAGTACGATATTAATCGATATCGCATATGCTTAGTTGGAAATCGATAGTTGGAATAACGTAATGAATAGCAGTACTTTAATATATGACATTAAGGTACAGTAACGTCACATATAATGAGCGCATTATAGTATGGTAGAGCAAAAATAATAATATGCGTTATCTTCTTTTTTAATTATTTATTGTTTCATTGTCGAAATAGTCCTAATAAATACCATTCGAGGTTATGATTTTTCGTAAATAAATTTACTTGTAACTACGGTTGCTCGTGAATTCATCAGTATAATCAAAACCTCTCGTGGCACTTATGATACGGTACAATAAAAACATTCACAATATTTATTTGTTATTAATCAAATTGTCCGCCGTTGTGGACACGTCGAAAGCGTGTGCGCTGCCCAACTGCGCTGACTGTTACTCCGAGGTTCGATTCCCGCGTCGGCAATAGAAGAAGTTTATCTTCCGTCAACAGGACTGGGTGTTTATCCAGTGTCTTGTGATTGCCCTGTGATGTATCTGCGGTGGTCTGCGTCATGCCGATCCAATTATCAGGGAGACCCGCATTTGTGAGACGTCTAGAGTACGAAAAAATGAATCTCTCTATCGTATCAACAGCTGTGTGTAAGTAGGATAAAAGAGGAGGTTAAGCAGAGCAAGAAGAAAAGAATTAAATCAAAGTTATAGCAATAAACAATAAAAATGAGCTTTAATCTGTACATCATATTAATAAGGAATATGTATAGAATCTTGAACACCTTTGTAATTTTGATGATGTTTTTTTCTTTACTGAAAGTATATGAAGCTAAACTGGCTTCTTTTAATTATGCAGTCATATGTGCCAACTGTGAAATATCTTATCTATATTTCGCATCGTCATTGAGTTTCTGTTTAAAACGTAATGAATTCGGTCTCATGTGAAGGTCTCGGACACACAACTGCCACCATTTGTCAACGTGAAGTTTCGAGGTTTTATCTTTAAGAATTTACTGTAATGTCCAAGTAGCCTACTTAAAAATGACATATCACCTCAACATGTCGAACTGTCTTGGAAAAGCAGCACTTCTCACTAATATATGTCAAACTTTGGCAAAATTAAACATGAACTTACACGTCTGGATTGCATAACATATCATAAACCGAAAACATGTTAAATTTTTATTTCGTCCAGGTTTAAAAAAAAAGTGCTTTGAAAAAAAAAGTAACTGAATAACAAGAATAATTTTTAAAAGATTTAAGTTCATTTCTCGGACACATTTCTGAGCATGTACAGTACCTTTCATACCGCTTATTACTCTGTTTTACGCAGAAAGAAATAAAGAGTATCCACTGCTATGAAGTGACGGTTACCATGTCTGACCATGAAATGAGTGGAACGAGTTCAAATCCTGGTTTAAACAGGTTAACTGTTTGAGTCTTTTTTCCGAGGTTTTCCATAAACCCATTAAAAGTAAATGATGGATAACTTTTGACACTGGACCCTGGACTCATTTTGCTGGCATTATCACGTTCATTTCACTTAGACGCTAGATAAATAGCCTAGTGCAGTCGATAAAACGTCGTAAAATGAAACAAACGAGAGGGAGAGGAGGGTGGGCAGAAGGCCGAGGGAGAACATCATCCAAACTCTATTTTCACTTTTTCAATAAAATCAATTTCTTAGTCAAACAAGTACGTTTTAATTGCATTATTCACGGATGTACATTTGATTGAGGTTCCGGCTGATATATCTATTATCAGGCAGTACATCTCACTTGACGATATGTGTCGGAGAACAATAAATTGTTTAGATCATCTGAAGTTTGGTTAGTGAAATATGATATAGCTCGCGCAAGAAACGATTACCGAAAACCATTGGTGGCGTTGCCGTCTGTTTTGACGAGTGTATGTAGGCACGCCGAGGGGGGAGAGATCGGTCCGATGGGAGTACTGTACCTTCCAAGAAGATGAACAGATGAGGACATCGCTGTGGAAATAAAGAACGTAGCAAGAGGGAATTCGAAGCTAATTAAACGCGCAACATATGTTTACGAATGAAATAATAATACCGTGCGATACAAGACACGCATTCACATGCAATGGAGCAAACTGAAGTCGTAATGTAACTATCACAACGCAAGACTGATTCTATCGATGTCATTTCTCTTTCGACTGTACTCCTGAATATCATTCAAGTTATCTCGTGACCTTTCCTGTCGCCCGCTCTTCCTTATCGCAGTGTTTGATTCGCATTCCTCCGTCGGTATTCCGTGCTTGCGAGACCTATACTAGTCAGCTATGTAGCCTATGCAATGGCAACCCTACCCCACCGGCTTGGAATGGAATGGAATGGAATTGAATTTAACTGAGGGGGGCACGGAAGGCCCAACACTGCGACCTGTTGAGATCTATTGCACTAATCCTCGATATAGAATGAGTTGCATGCCACAGATCCCCTACGCGCACCGCCCTAACTACACTTAACGACCTTAACGACCAGTCCCTACAGCCGACAGAATCCATATACCATTCCTGCTTCGGAAAATTCCCCCAAGGCTCCCCTGTCGGTCCGAGGTGAAACTCCTCCCCCGAGTAGGTCCGCCTCGGATGCCATTGCAGAAGCCATCCAACGTCGCTTAACTACATTCCACGGAGGCCGGACGAGAGAGTCAGCAGCTTCGGGAGGCCGCCTGTAGAGTGATCTGAAAAACCAGAAACAGGATGAGGAAAGGATGATGGGGGAGGAAAGGAAGTGGCGAAGATGAGTGATAAAGTTACCTGATATTCATCCAAAGGAGTGAGAGAAAAACTCCGAAAAATCTCACCTAGGCAACTCGTCCTGACCCGAAATCGAACCCGGGACCACTGGGTTTGGAGTTAGATTGGCTAACCCCTCAGCCACAACGGTGGACTATCTCACGAGTGATGACTTATCGTGTCACTTATGAAGTCCCAATCAATTTTGGGACTGTTAACTATATATATATATATATATATATATATATATATATATATATATATATATATATATATATATTTATTTATTTATTATACTCCCGGATGAATTCAGTTGGAGATACGAACATGGGAAAATATAAAGTTTTTCTTAAATAATAAACTAGAGTCTTCAAAGAAATTATTATAACCATGTGTCCATCAATCCGATTCCGAATTAGGGAGAAAATAAAGTTGAACTAAGAAAATGTCCATTACTTAGGCAATAACCAAGAAACTTAATTATTAACATAAATCTTTAAAATTCATGCCACTATTATAACTAGAGCCCGGATGTTTAGACATTTATTTTGGTTAAAATAGCAGGCATATAGGCACTAAAAATAGTACAAATAGGTAGTGAAATAGGTATTTATTAGTCATGGAAACAGACAAAAAAATAGACAATTACTTAATAAACTATCCTATAGGGTCACTTTCCTTTGTTACATGTCACAACAAGATTTTTTTTTTAGGTTGTCAACTGTCATAGTCATAGTACATAGTACTATACTGTCAGAGAGAACGTTTTTCATAGTGGAAAAAGATCTTTCTACTTCTATTGAAGTGATTGGAGCAAACTTAAAACAACTTATTTCAGAAGGACTGTCTCTACTTTCTTTCAGAGATCGGGAAAAACCGACTGTGTATTGTCTCAAAAAGAAGAGTGTGAGAAAGGATTAGAGACTTCAAAGTACGCGTGACTTGTGCGTGCAAGCGACAACAGTAACTGGATCTGGAGACTTGCTTTTAATACTTCCCTCATCCCCTTTCTTTCGCTGGTAAACCCCGAAGTGACCTGAGCACTGAGGGTTATACTGTTGAAACATCTTTGGTAAGTGACATAAAAGATGGAATCGGTAGGGGAGAAAAGTTTACGACTTCTTGGAAACATATGTATTGCTGCAGAATAAGATTCTCAGCAAATAATTGTGTGAGGTGAATATATATTTTTAATTTGTACAACCGTTCGTTTGTGTTTTTTAATATAATTTATGTGCGGTTTATTTTAAATGCTTTACAAATATAGAAAATGTACAATAACGAAGTAAAAAGGATAAAAAAAAAGGCATTTAACCTTAAAATAGGCAACGGGAGCTAAAATTAGGCAAAATAAAAATTCGGCCTATCGTCCCCAAATGTGTGGAAACGTGTTTATCTCTAGGTCTTTCATACATACATTCAGTTTAAAAAAGGCATTTTGCCTGACATCCGGGCTCTAATTATAACATATTTAATCAGATATTAAAATGTCATACGAAATGAAATCACTTTAGTGTCATACATAGTACTACATCAATTTAAGAAAATGTATAAAGTAGCCTATGTTTTTCACATTCTATAAAAAAAAAAAAAAACAGTGCTCTTAAGCAAAGAATATTTTGAACGGTTACACTCTTACACAGCTATCTTACTGGGCGATATGGTGGAACTTTATTTACGACAATGCATTAATTATATTATATAATATGCAATTTATTCGTAATATAGTGTTGCCTTGGATGGCAAAGTCGGTATAACGCTGGCCTTCTGTGCCCGATGTTGCGAGTTCGATCTCGGCCCAGGTCGATGGCATTTGTGTGCTTAAATGCCACAGGCTCATGTCCCCAGATTTACTGGCATGTAAAAGAACTTCTGCGGGACAAAATTCCGGCACACCGACGACGCTGATTTAACCTCGGCAGTTGCGAGCGGCGTTAAATAAAACATAACTTTTTTTTTTCATAATAGGCTATAGTAGGTATGGCAATAGAGACTCCGTAAGATCAATGCTCTTCTTCTCGACACGTGGAAAACCCGACATCTAGAAATGCACGATACATGAACAATTGGCAGTTTTTGTTCTTGTTCACTGAATACAGTAAGAAAAAATTGAACTCGTGTTACACCATCAAGTGACCGAGCGATATTTCTGCTAACATATCGCGTTTTATTCCCAGATAAACATCTTTATGACCAACCAACGTAAACAACTTGCAGTTAACTTTAGTTAATGTAATAAAATACTTTTTATTGTATATCTAAACTGCACTCAATAATGAAGTCTTGGCGCTTTGTCAAATGACGCGTTACAACGCCCATATTCCGATCTGTTTCTGACGTCACATCATCCGGGAAGGTTGTTGTTAGGCTATGCAATCCTAGTTACTACGGAGGCTTGTGCTGGGGTCGACGGTATCTCTGATTAATTGGAACAGGAAAGCTCTGCTTAAAACAATTTCCTCACATAAGAGGAGATGTAAATTGGAGTTAATAAGGATCTTTAAATTTGTAAGTACAGTTAATGGGCATATCGGCACCTACAGCACACCACACAGTCACTGCCTCTCTCTGCCCGGTTCACCTGAAAGCAGGGTTGTTGTAATTTAACCCGACCCAAAAAAACCATATGGTTTTTTTTAAAAAAAAACCCTTCAATAAAACCCTACACAAAACCCAAAAAAAAAAAACCCATATATTTATTTCTCGTAATTTAATCAACATACAAAATATTACAAAAAGGTGCATCATATTTATTTACTATAACAATTTGTCAGCAGAAGTTATTAATTAGGTAATGTTTCATTATAAAGAAAAAATTACTTTCATCAACACGGTGTTTTATTGTAGAATGGTATTAATATTAACTACATCACAATTCAGTCCTCCTTAACATGCAGAAATCTGTAGATCTTCACTAATTTCTCAGCTTTTTCCTCTCCTAACTTATTCCTTAACTTTGACCAAACAAGCCCATAGGTGGAGAAGATTCTCTCAATGGATGCAGTGCTGGTAGGGCAAGAAATTAAACTTTTCACAAAGCTAATAAATCCTGTTGGCAAGTTCCCCTTTTTTGTTGTTTTCAATTCCATTATTTTCCACCATTTTTTGGACTGAACTGTTGTACAACTGCGTCAGAAAACATAGTAGCTGGAAAATAGTCAGAATCAGCAATCCTAAAAGACATAACACTTGTCACCCACTCTGGATGAATCTCTGTGAGCCAATTTTCTGCACTTTCCTCTTGATCTGCAGTTATTCTTGCCCCTCTGAATCGTGGATCTAACATATTAGCAAGATAGTGGAAGGGCAGGCTGCCAACTTAAGAATATTTAATAATAATTTACCAATCTTTGCTTATTTAATTTACCAGTTTTTGCTCATGAAAGTAGTTCTTAGAATATGTTGCTGTTCTGAATCACTTAGTCACGAAATTGAACTATTTAATACCCATTAGAGAAAAACCCAATAAAACCCAAAGAAACCCATAAAAACCCAGTAAAACCCACTGGGTTGGGTCTTTTTTTAAATACCCGGATTTTTCTCAACCCTGCCTGAAAGACAGGTGGTCTGTCAGCTAGAGTAGAGTGGACCTCTGATCACCCCCTGAACTCTTTATCCATTTTAATATTATCCTCCCATTTATGTCTCGGCCTTCCCAAAGGTCTTTTTACCTCAGGTCTTTCAACATTCTATATGCATTTCTGGATTCACCCATACGTGCTACATGACCTGCCCATCTCAAACGCCTGGATTTAATTTTCCTAATTATGTCAGGTGAAGAATACAATGCGTGCAATTCTGCGTTGTGTAACTTTCTCCATTTCCCTGTAACTTCATCCCTCTTAGCCCCAAATTTTTCCTAAGCACCTTATTCTCGAACACCCTTAACCTCTGTTCTCTCTCAAAGTGAGAGTGCAAGTTTCAGAAACAAACAGAACAACCGGTAATATAATCGTTTTATAATTTCCAACTTTCAACTTTTTTGACAGCAGACTAGATGACAAAAGCTTCTAAACCGAATAATAACAGACATTTCCCAAATTTATTCTGCGTTTAATTTCCTCTCGAGTGTCATTCCTTCGAGTGGAATTCCTTGTCACAAAGTATTAGGGGTTGCAAGACAATAAACACCTTTAAAACAGCTTAAAAGATAACCTTCCTAGCATTTCACTCCAATCTTACTGATTTAAACTATCACTGACTACATTGTTACTTCCTTCTTTAGACATCATCCTGATAGTGCTGTATTTTCAAAATTGTCTCATAATGATCTCTTTCTATTATCTAATATTATTTGAAATATATTAACATTCTATGTATTTTAGCTTAATTCTGCTACACAGTTTATTTCAGTGTTTAATTAATAGTTCATAGTATTTTGTTGTTTAATTCGTATATAACTCTTGTATACATGTAACTCTCATCTAAATCAAATTGTTGAATTCTTTGTAAGTTCATGCATATGTATATACACTTTTTGCTGGCTGAGTGGAAGAGAAGGCCTACGGCCTTAACTCTGCCAGCTAAAATAAATATTATTATTATTATTATTATTATTATTATTATTATTATTATTATTTATATTTGTTACTGTTGCTCCAAGATATTTGAAATTGTCTACCTCTTCAAATAATAATAATGATAATAATAATAATAATAATAATAATAATAATAATAATAATAATAATAATAATAATAATAATAATAATAATAATAATAATAAAAAATTGTAACACAACCTTATTGTTACCCAGTTTTGTAGAAAAAACCAGTATCAATGATTCTGCAGGATATTAAAGAGAAAAATAAAATTCCCAAATAATAATTTGTCTCCCTCTTCTTTTGTAGCTAACATCTTCAAAACTAATATATTGTATTTCTTTAAAACAATTTTTAAATGTCCTTCTTTCGTTTTTATCTCAGAAATAAAGACTTTTCGCATGAAGAGTCAATTTTCGCGGAAATACGCAACAACTTTACTGTCATAAATCAGTCACATTTATGATAAAACTCTACATATCGTCGTTGATTTTATGAGACCTCCTATGTGACAGTACATAGCATAATTTTTCAAGAGGAAGAAAAAATTAATTAAAAGTAAATGGGCCTACTTAACAACATGAAGTAATCCGGCAAAAGACGTTGGTGAATATGATAATGAACATAAATAACATCATCGGGAATCAGTGTAGGTCTATTGATATTTAATTTTTATTTTCCTCCTGAAAAATTATTTCCTATACTGTCGCATAGGAGGTTTCATAAAATCAACGACGATTTGGTGCATCTCTCCATCACATTTCGCGTTTATCCCTAATAAAAATAAAACTAAGACCTGGGTATGTGATAATTCTACATAGATAAAAGGGGCAATCAAAGAAGAATTCCAGGTCAATTCGTCCACAGCACAATGTCCAATATACATTAAGTCCACTACAGAAATGTCTACAACTAAAACGTCCAGTCAAATAAGGCCACTAGACAAAATGTCCACAAGTCAAAATGTTCAGTGTATAGAAAAGTCCACGAGTCAAAATGTTCAGTGTATAGAAATGTGCACAAGTCAAAATGTTCAGTGTATAGAAAAGTCCACGAGTCAAAATGTTCAGTGTATAAAAATGTGCACAAGTCAAAATGTTCAGTGTATAGAAAAGTCCACGAGTTAAAATGTTCAGTGTATAGAAAAGCTCACGAGTCAAAATGTTCAGTGTATAGAAAAGTTCACGAATCAAAATGTTCAGTGTATAGAAAAGTCAGCGATTCAAAATACCCATTTTATAGAGATGTCCATAAATCAGAATGTCCAATATACAGAAATGTGCACAAGTGAAAACTTCAATTTATGGTATGTACAGTATACAGACGATTATTCAACGTTAGTTTCGGAGAGCTACACCGCAAAGATTCCCACCTCCTATTTGGAATTCCTAGAAAATTGCGTTGTAAGTTGGTCATAAAACCAACAATGCAGTGGAAGATTTCCACTCTAAAAATTTTTTTCCTGGATATTGTGTCCATATTTATAGATTTACAGAAGACACAACTCAAAACCAGAATGAGACAGAATACTATAACCCAAATTCACTATGATTACATAAACGTAAGACTCCTAAAAAACTCGAAGTATATTAGGCTACAAATCAACAGCCAACTGAAGGGATTATATACCGATATAATCAACACGAGGACAACAATGATGCGAGGCAATATCTGAGGGCACTTTCATATCATCAGAAGCTGCATGCTGACTGACCCGGTAAAGAAGAAAATTAAACAATGAAATTAGTCGCAGGATATTGGAAATTTAGCTTACACTGCATTGTTAAATTAATTTATATTATTAATAAATAATGTTCTGGAACATTCAGGATACCGTACATGTAACTCCGGACACTTTTTATAATGAACATTTAATGACTGTGAACATTTTCGATACTGAATTTTTTATGTCTGTGAACATTTAATATAATGACCATTTATTCAATGTGGACCTATTTTACGCAGGACGTTTGATGACAGTGGACATTTTTTATACTGGACATCAATGGTGATGGACATTTTTGCAATTGGCATTTCGCACTGGACTAATTCACTGATAACACTGTACAACATGAAATTTGTCCTTTTTATAAAAATATGTGCATTCGATATATTTTTGATGACAAAAACGAATCTGCAGTTACTTTTTGTCCAGCACGTACTGTTTCTCCAAAATACAAAGTTGTTTAATATTAGTGAAATGTTGCACTACTTTCACTTTATGGGATGCAACATGTCACTGAAAGTACACTTTCTTGACAGCCACCCAGACTTTTTTTCCAAAAAAAACCTTGGTGCTGTAAGCGATGAACACGGGGAGAGGTTTCATCAAGAAGTATCTACCTTCGAAAAGTGCTTCAGTGGAAGGTGGATTGCAAGTATGCTGGCTGAATATTGCTGGTCACTCATCAGAGAGACTGCAGAAGCTGTCTACAGACGTAAAAGATAAAAAAAAATACATTTTAATTTGTGAATTTTGGCCAAACGAAGGTTGCTTTTTATAAGTGCTAGTATAACAAAATTGTGTAAATAAGTGAATTGCGTGTACCATAAGAATGGTATGTGTTAGAAAATTTTGGTTTTCAGAAATGAACTATGCACCTCTCATTTAGTTAAAATTACATAGTTTCATCTAAAGGACAGAAACAAAGTTTAAATTTGTTGTACAGCGTAATTAATCGCAAAGAGGTCAGGGAATCCGCGAGGTAATTTAGTCAGGTGAAGTAGGTCAGTGAAGTCGTCAATTCAATCAGTAAGTGGTTAGGTCAGACAGGGTCGGTCGGTCGGTCTAGGAAGGTAAGCAGATTGTTTACTCAGTCAGTCAGGTAGACATTCGTTTTTTAGTATGAGCCAAAGAATATCTGGATAGGACTAACGGCGTAAGTCGTCTCCCAAGAATATTTTCTGGCACGGGCGAGCATTGTATTCTCTCTGTGCTTGGGCCAAGAATTAACTCTTAACGTGACCTACATCAAGAGAGAAATAAAACCTTTTCAAGATGCGGTCAGTATTCTAGCCGGCCGACCTTCCGGGATGTCTTTAAGTGGCCGCCTGGCTTATGGTGTGTTTTATGAAGCCCGATGGTCTGCGGGCGTGAAATGGCTTTCAAGTGCTCCTGTCATGTAAATCAAGGCCAGCTGCAACTTCTGCACAAACAAAATAAATTCGCGACTTCCAAGGTTACAAGCTTCGCGCTATTCTTGCATATAAATAAAAATATCGTAAACAAGCCTCGGTAACTTTGTTGACCAGTCATCATGTTATTCTTTGCTTCAACTTCAACAACGATGAGTCAAGCGTAGAGAGAAAAATAAGAAAAGAGTTAAAGAATCAGTCAGTCTGTGCTAATTGAGGGGAACAGGTTGTCCGAAATAACGGAAGTCCAAATTATCTTAAATAGCCTAAAATAATAGTATAGTAGAAACTACATCACAACTCCGTTTACAGCAACAAAACGCGTCTAATATAGAGAGTGAACCGTATGTAATGTCTTTAATTTCAGGAGGTTACTCTTTGAGACATTTCAAACAAAAATGTTTAATACAATTTTGCTCGCTTTTGCTTCCTTTTCGAGATAAAAATTGTTACATATGAAACATTTCATAGCGTGTTTTGGGAAAACATTGATTTAATTCCCAATGTGCTCAGTCAATTTAAGAGAGCAGTGTATTATGATAATTAAAGATGAGAGGTTTGTGCGCGGCACGAAAAACACGTTGACTCGACAGGGAGCAAAGGTGGGTAGACAGGTGAACAACTACGGCCAGTGCAACGAAATGAAATGCAACTACATGCTATCCATTTACCTATCTGCCGTCTTATCGTAACACGAAACGAACACGGGCCTTCACAGTCCAATGCACTGCAGTGGTGAACGGACGTAGTGAGCAGTAGTTCCAACAATGAAGGAAACTAAGCAAAGGATGTGAAATTAAATACTTTGTTACGGAGATATAGCAGTGATATGTTGGGCATCCAAGCAAACACAATTGTATATAAAATATGTGAGTATGAAATTACAATATGTAAGGAGTATTACGTAGAAAGACATTGTAACAGCAGAAAACATGGCAATATTGCACGCGCTTTAAAGATGGTGATTCCTTCAATATCAAAATCAGTATCAAATGCAAAATAATCAGACGATAGGATAGTGACCTTGACATATGCACCGTTCACATTCTGTGACGTTGAAATTAGCTTTTCGCAGTTCAAAAACTGTTTGAGTGATCGACGACGACGTTTGACATTCGATAATTTAAGAATGTCTGTGGTAGTGCAGTGCAATTCGGCTTGTGATAGCTCTGAAGCTATGGATGAATCATAAAGGCAAGTTTCTTCTTCTAACTATACTAATGTTTCAACATATTCCTCATATTTGTATATACTCATCTGCTAGACCATAACGGAGTGTTGCATTTCTCATTTTCAGACTGTACGCTTCGCGTGATTTGTTTACGTTTGAAGTCAACACAGGCACTGTGCATACAGCTGTATAACGTTTTGTCCTCTAAATGTGCAGAAATTTGATCCCAACAAATGTAACTTTTCGTTTTGCAAAGGAATTCTACAATGTAAAATGTAATGACGCCACCCGATTTCTTTGTTTGAGAATTTGTGAAGAATGATGTCTATACACAGCGATTCGGAGATATTGATGATCTCAAAGCAAAGATCGTCTCAGTTTTGGAAAAACTACCTCTGATATGTTATATCACAAATGGGAAAAATAAGGTTCACGATATGAATTGTATTGTGTAAGCAATGGTCGCACGTTGAGGTCTAATATGGGCAAAACTCGCATCCTTCTAGAATGTATAAACAGGTTAATGAAAAATTAATAGCAGTAGTTTTCATGTTAAAGTTGTTTTTATTCTGCCTTCCCAAACGTTCACCCTGTATTTTTATAAGATCATAACAATGCGTAAAAAAACGAGTAAAACTTTATGATATGCAATTTAGTTAACTTGTTCGCTTTCTGGATATAACTTGTGCTAAACGGTTCCCACTAGGCACGGATGGCTTTTCATAAACTGTGGAATGAGAACGTAACTACTGACGAATTTCATGTTGTTACGATTTCATATAAATTAATTCCATTTATCTTCGCTTCTTTTCAGGGGGGAAAAATCTGCGACAAATGTACACCTAAGTATTTACAATAATGAACTAAAAAGTATTTGTAAACATATCTCATTTTCCAGTTGGGCAAGATATTAATCATGACTAAATTCATGAAATAAATGAGTGTGCACAAAATTTATAGTTTTTTTCACTGGAACAAGTCTGACCTATGCTAAAAATGAGACAAATATACACCTAAATATCTGCTACATTCCAAATATTTACAACAATCTATACTTGCTCATATATAAATATTTGCAATAAGAACATTACAGAAATTCCCAATTTCTAGTCGAAGAAATATTGATTCTCTAATTAATTATTTTAAATAAATAATTTTCAAAGTGATTAAGAAAGTCTATTACACATTTATTTGGTTGATTTGAGAGGTTTTTGGGGTCTTTTCATTTCAACAAGTTTCGTTAATATTTGGAACAATGGATCTCGTCATGTTCAATTGTCAAATTGCTACCGTACAGCAGTCAAATGTATGAATGAACCTCTGACCACGTGACAGAGCCAGCACCGCGCACTAACTGCCGTACACTATACTTGTTTTTTTGAAAGATGGGACATGACAGGAGCGTTGAGATCGGAAAAACAACTGAATGTCACATAGCGTGGTAGGCCTGTTGCTATGGTAACAACGGTTGAGTTGCCAAACTTACCGATCCCACGTGGCGAGTGCTTAATAGCTCTCTTGGCGATTGTGCACACAATGTTAGCGTTGTCTTTGATTCTCTGTCGATTTTTGTATTGTTTTCTTACCTTCGCGTCAATTATTGTCAATGAATGTCTTAACGACAGCCATCTTAACGACAATTGTTAGCTTCCATCAGCTGGCAGCGTGGTAGTCCATATTCGCAACATGGCATTGTAGTTCCAAGCTTGGCCGCTTAACTGTCATGCCCCATCTTTCAAAAAAACAAGTACAGTAGAACTCCGATTATCCGACACCCTATCCGATTGTCTTTCGCTCACTATTTTTTTTTTTTTGCTACAAAACATATGAAGTACTACTGTACGTTATATTAATACGTATTTTATTTTCTAAAGAGTGTTATTACAAGCCTTTACACTCGCAGTTTAGTCTATTATTCGAGTTGCCCTACCGTTCAACTTCTATATAAAATGTATTTCATGAATGTCAAAAGAAAACTTTTGTGATAAGTATCGAAAAATGCATATAATTGAGTGATTTGGGGAAAGAGAAACTGTGGCTCATCTCGGATCAGAATACGTGATTGATGCTACAACTGTGAGCGATTTAATAAAAATTAAGGATAAAGTGTATAGAGTATGTAAATCTACAACATGAGACCTCTACAATTCCTATCTTTGCGCTTACAGCCATTACAAGGAGTTTCCTTGCCCCTTAAAAACACGTCCTTGACAACCGAACTTAAATTAGTGAACTTCTGATCCACTACCTGGCGTGTTAAAGACAAGACTACGGAGGAAATTATGAAACTGTATGTATTATTCACTCAATTCAGGAAACTATTTTATGGTACGGATTAACCGATTTTTTCGATTAATCGTTCAGTCCATCCCCTTTATTACCACGGATAATAGAGGTTCTACTGTATAGAGTCTATAGTGCTCACTGCTCCAGTCGCTCAGCCCTGGTTACTCATATATGCACTGCAGTACATAGATTTTGAATCTGGATACCGGTTTTTGAAAGCAGATGCTTTAACGTTCTCAGTATGAACTTTTAATATTCTGGAACAACAACTGTCATTGTGAATCAAACTCACGACCTCGTACGTTGGAGCTTATTTTTCAGTGAACAAAACTGGTGTTTGAGATTGAAGCGATCGATCGTAATAATTTCACACATTTTAAGGAAAAAGGCAACATGAAAAGGCACCTTTTGTCACGTGCGACAAGAATTTACAGTCTCCTACTAAAATGAAACGTCAATTACAGGTCACTATTATAGGGGCGTTTAGCGACGTCATTCTGAACTGAGCAAGCCATACAAACCGTATGTTTACTTGAAAATAAAAAGAGCCTCTTACTCTTTGAAGCGTGAAGCAGGCACTCTACAGCTCACTGCCCGGATGTCGTTCAGAAGCTTCCTCAAAGTTGAGGGGAGATAGTCAAACAAAACTTCTTCCCACACAACATCAAGTTGATGGAAGGTCTGACTTGCCTTTACGGCAACATTCAGTCCCCAGGGAGGACAAAATACAATAAAATTCGAGATTTCTCTATACTTACATAAAGCAAGGACAGTCCTGCCTGCATTTGGATTCGTCTTCAACATCAATATAAAAGCAATATAGGCCTAATGCGAGTTTCTACATATGAACTTTGTACAGCTCTAATCAAGTTTAGGTATATATTAATGACAGTTTACATTTAACACATGGGAGTGACTAAGTTTGTAAATTTCTAGTCAACTAGTTTCAGCTTAGTGGTAGCCATCTTCAGAACTAGTGAGGTCCTTGCTTCTTCCGGTTTATTCAGTTGTTTTTCTGGGAGATGCGTTTGTGCTAGACCTACAGTAGATAGGTCTAGATTTGTGTTAAGTAGTGTGGAGTGTACCCCCAAACTGAAGAAACCGAAAGGAGCAAGTACCTCACTAGTTCTGAAGATGGCTACCACTAAGCTGAAAATAATCAAGTAGGTAATTTACAAACTTAGTTTAGGCTATATTATTTTAACACATGAAAGTGATTATCATAAATATATTCCTCAAGTGATATAGTATTAAAAGTATGTAACCAAGATGTCTAATGAAGCGTTCAAAGTTAACCCATAAAATAATCTTTTTATTAGCTTTGTCAAACGTGACATAATCGATGATGTAATGTAAAATAGTAATTTATAATCTTTTCACTCTTTTACAAGCGGTATTTGCAGTTTGGATTAAAAAAAATGAATATCTGATTGAAAGGTAATTGGACGAACCACATTCTTATCAGTAAATATGCAAAAACCATGATGAAAAAAAAGATTAAGATATTTAAAAAGTAATACTTCTCCTTATATATGCAGAAAAAAGAAACAATTTATTTTGAAAAGCGAATCGTTCTATTATGCAATCCATCAGAACAAAATTAAAAGGAATATTATGCAAAACAAAATCGTCAGCGGCACTGGAATTTGTTGACACGGAACGCAGGGTATGACGCATCCTGCACAAAGAGGTACTTAACTTAAGTATGAAATTTATACAGGAGCAATGATTCTTTGTTTGGAGGAAGTTATTTATGATTTTAGCACAACTGTTGTACCGAAACACACGCTGAGGTTGTTCTGCGGCCACAAGAGCACCCACTTAGACCCACGACAGTGGGCCTTGAAGCCGTTGAGAGATTTCTTTGCGTACATAGAAATCTCAGCTAAAATCACGGTTCAGGTTTATATGGGAACTAAGACAAGAAGGCATACAGTTTCAAAACAGCTTCTGAAGTGGAAGTAGGTGCGTGTTTCTCCTCACTAGGTATGGGGGAGTGTAACCTGCGAGTTGACCTTCACATAAAAATGCAAATCCTTCTCCTTTTATTCCTCTTATTCGCCTTGTCTTCCCAGTATTGGCCCTTAAATTCCCCATATTGCCCTTGTATTCCCCATATTGTCATTCCATCTCCCACATTGCCCTTCCATTACCCATATTGTTCCTGCGTTCCCCATATGCTTTACCTGCAGACTTACTAAAGGCTTTACCAATAACCAAAAATGTATTTAAAAATAGGCTTAAGGACTTTACTAATATACAGGAGTATATTATACACACTATTTAAAGGGTGTATTTGATATTTTGTTATTGAAGTGTTGTATCAGTGAAGAAGTATTGTATCAGTGAAGTGTGTTGTGTAAGTGAAGCGTGTTTCTGCCAGTGAAGCTTTATAGTTTATAGTGGCAGTGCAAAGTATTTGAACAGTGAAATGTTTTTGAAGTGTTAGTGAAATCAGGATGGAATCAGTGAAATGTGTCGTAGTTCCAGTGCAGTGAGTGAGTTGTCAGCGAAATGAGTGTAGTGCTGAAAGGTACTTGTGCAGATATGAACATATCATAGTCGTGGGTTTTAGTTCGAACTTAGGGTTAAGATACAAATTAGATTTACTTTAAATGCTATTTTAAGTGATCGTGCTTCATTTAATGTAGGATGCTCCCTTATTGTCATTATTGAGTGTAATTAGTTACCACTGCCAAAGGGTATACATCCATTTGCAGTGTGATTAAATACATACATAGGCTACATACATACATACATACATACTGTCCCTGTATTCCCCATACTGTCCACGTTTTATTTCTCGCACCACGTAGTTCTACGTACAGATATGCAGCATAGTGAAGTTGTGCATCTGTCGACAAATGATCGCACTCACAAGTAGTTCTATGTAAAGCTATGCATCATAATAAAGAAATGCACTAGTCGAATTTTTGCAAATTTTATTGAATAAATAACGTTCTAATTCCGTACATTTAGTAATACCCATTTCACATATTTGAAGTCTGTCGTATCACCGATACTGTGCTGTCCCCATAACTAGCGTGTCCGAGCCCGTCCGCCGATAATCAAACCTGCAGCTTTTCGGTTGGGTCATAAATTGTTCACGCAGTGTATTTTCAATTGCTCAGTTTGTAAAGTCGGAATTCTGTTGTGTATTTAACCGTATTTCTCTCAGTATTCGAATTTCGCTCCAATTGTACCGTCAGCTTCCGTATTTCTATTCTTACTCCTTCCAACAACAATTTTTTCTCCTTTTCAATAAAATTATTGCATTAGTCTTTGTTTTGATCTATAAGACTATAATGAACATGGATTATTATGAAACTAACCTGCAATCAGATGGTGTTCAATAGTTTATACGTCGCCGTGTTTGTTTACCGTCACATTATCTCATTAAATCATATCAACATCATAGACCCAATAGCTATCAATTCACTAGATGTCAAAGCTGCAATCGCCAGAGACCCGCTAACTCTAAAGAGCGAACAAGAACGGTTTTAATGGTTCGTTTTCTTGCAATCTCTCATAATGATAAAATTCCTCGCTTCCAGGAGCTTCTCTTCCTTGATCTGTCCAGAGTGAAATTGTGCCAGCAGTTCAACCTGAATAATCAATCCCTTTCTATGAGCCAGGTTGTTCCACAAGCCGCAGGGAACTATGCATGCTCAGGAAGGCGAGAACTCAATTGTCTCCAAGTGGGTAATGAACCACC